>NC_000070.6:121456234-121776151 GCF_000001635.26 Mus musculus | reverse complement strand
GAATTCTATAAAGTTATTAATGTATCTACACAGCATTGTTATATGTAAGTGATTCTTCATATTGATTGGCAGGAAATTTGCAACATATAGTGGTTTGATGCTCAAGAATAATTAGGCTATATAATCTTGGCAGGAATGACTTACCAGCATCAAGAAGCAATCTTGTGATGAAGCCTCTAAAGTCCTTGCCTCACAGAGCAAACCCATAAAAGCTATGCAAAATGGTCGGCCATCTCCAGAAAACTCACTTGTTTGCACAACCTTTGCTAAATGGCTTCCGTCAACATGTTTTTCTTATTTCTTTACATTATGTTTCCATACTTGAAAGCAAGTTCTATAAGTGTGAAGAATTCAGTGTACTTCACATTCAGGTGTAGTGAGTGCTGTGAGGTAGCTTTGTGAAGGTATGAATGCCTGAGTGTGTTGCCCAGTTCGGAAGGAGCAGGCTGGCCTGACAGTGAGCTGCTGCAGGCTGAGCCCACCTCTGCTATGATTTCAACAAAGACAGCATAATGTCCAGTAGTGCAAAGTTCTCCCTAAGAGCTCACTGAAGACACAGGACTGCCTTCCCTCCAATGCAAATCAGCTCTAAAATCCCAAATACTTGACTTACAGCTCTTGCTTTGCTGATGTGAACCTAGGTGGCAATGGCACAGGGTTACCAAGCCTGTGCCCATCTACTGATCACTTACCTTGTCCGGACAATCACACGAGTTGTAGTCGATCTGACTCACTAGTGGCCTGGCATCACAACACCAGAACAGAAGATAGACAGATAGGAGCCACCAGAACCCAAGCAATACCATCTTAGCTGAGTGACAATAAAAGTGCTTGCATTTCTGTGTGGCAATCTAGGTGCCTTTCAGTGACTCAAGTGACCACACCCCTGTCTGGTGACACAGCCCGAGCATTTACTGCAGCAAAACCATTGCTGACTTGTGTTTATTCAACACTTATCTTAGTTCACTTTTGGCCTTTAACATATCTTATGCAGTGCTCCCATTTTATGCATAAGGACAATTAGGTGATAATGTTAGTATCTGAAAAGGACTGCAGATAGGATGGATCCCTAGGTGGGACAGTGTCTTGTTGGGAACTAAAGAGGGGGCCCTTGGGGAGAGTGGGAAGGGGAAGCCTCACACCCTGCCAGAGTTTTAGCTATTCTCTGGTCATTCATGCATGGGAGGGGTGCCATACACCTTCCACTCAACCCTGGGTGGGCATTTATCCTTTGACCCAGTCTTTGGTGGGTGGCCAATGGACAGCCCTGACCTGAGAGCCCCAGGGCTACTTTTTTAAAGTCACCAGGGTTATGGGAGAGAGGGATGAGGGAAGAAGTTCCCAATACCGGTGAGAGTGAGCTCTGTGGATCTGGACTGGAGCACAGGAAGGCCTTCCATAGGGAGATTAGAAATGGCTCATTAGAAAAAAGCCTATCGCATCCTCCAAGTGCTGTGGGCCTTGATGAGCAGAGACATTCCATGTTTTTAGAGCTATATTATAGAAAGGCAGGGAGAAAGAGAGAAGGTAGGAGAGAGAGAGAGAGAGAGAGAGAGAGAGAGAGAGAGAGAGAGAGAGAGAGAAAGTGTAAGAGGCAGGGAGGAGAGGAGGGGATAAGACAAAGAGAGAGGAGTGAGAGGGTGAGAGTGAGGGATAAGAGGTAAGAAAGTGAGAAGTAAGAGAGCAAGCAGGGGTTTAACAGCCCTTTTTTATGGCCTTTTTACTGTCGCTAGGTAACTGGGTAGGAGTTTATCCTAAAGGTCAGAAACTTGGGCCATTGCTTATGTGACTTCTAGCCATGTTTCTCCTTTGGGGGCTGTGGGGGGCGGAACTTGGGCCAAAGTTCCAGGAAGGTGATGTATCATGTAGGTGAATTATGAACCATTCCTGGGTTCATAATTCAGACCTCAGCTCAACTGGAGACCATCCTGTCTGTGCATAGCCCAATTCCCCACAGAGTCTGGATGCCCTAACATTCAGATTCTGTTCCACTCTTTGTCCTTGCATTTCCTTCTGACAGGAGGAATTCTGGATTACTATTTTGAGGTGGGTGGGTGGTCCCAGCCCACAACTGAGAGCCATGCCTATCCACTGAATATGGTCTCTACAGTTTCTATCTCCCCACTGTTGTGTATTGCAGCTAATGTCCTCCATGTTGGGTCCTGGGAATCTTTTGTGTCTCTGGCATCTGGGACATTCTAGTGGGTACCCTCAGTTTCCACTCACCCACTGCTACACACCGCTTCAAATCCCTGACCCTCTGTACTACTGTCCCATCTCCTCTTCTATCTGAACTGGCCCCCATTTTACTCTATGCCCTCTTTCCCTCTCAGATCCCTCTCTCCCTTTCCCTCTCCCTCTCCCTCTCCCTCTCCCTCTCCCTCTCCCTCTCCCTCTCCCTCTCCCTCTCCCTCTCCCTCTCCCTCTCCCTCTCTCTCTCTCTCTCTCTCTCTCTCTCTCTCTCTCTCTCTCTCTCTCACCAATGTCCACTTACTGGTGAGTACATACTATATGTGTTCTTTTGTCACTGGGTTACCTCACTCAGGATATTTTCTAGTTCCATCTATTTGCCTGTGAATTTCATAAAGCTCAGTAGCAGTTCATTGTATAAGTATACCACATTTTCTGTATCCATTTCTCTGTTGAGGGACTTCTGGATTGTTTCCACATATGGCTATTATAAATATGGCTGCTATGAACATAGTGGAGAATATGTTCTTGTTATATGTTGGAGAATCTGTTGGATATATGCCCTGGAGTGGCATATTGCTGCATTGCTGATGCGAAGAAGCACTCACTGACATGAGACTGGTATGGCTGTCCCTTGAGAGGCTCTGCCAGAGTCTGACCAATACAGATGGGGATCCATGCATCCAAACATCAGACTGAGTGTGGTGGCCCTAATAGTTGAGTTAGAGCAAGGACTGAAGAAGCTGAATGGTTTTGCAACCCTATAGGAAGAATTAACCTGTAAGAAATTTAAAATAAATAATTCAACTGTGGCTCCTCTCTTAGATATGTATTAGAAGAGAATAACGTTCTCTTTTTGACAACTTTGTCACAGATGTAATGAATATTATGCCATTATTTCAGATCCCCTCAAAATACAAGAACTAGAGTTTTGCCACAGGCCTCCTAGCCACTTTTATTATACTCATCCATACCATAATAGCTGCTGCAGTGGCATCATTTGAAATCTTATTAAAAACAGCTCCTGACAACCCACTCCAGACAGTCATACGTGCTTCATTGACCTGCACACCTTCACAACCTAGGTCGCACATATTCTAGAAACCACAGATGATCAAGAGGTGACTAAATGATGTGAATTATATATAGCTTCAACATCTCTCTCTCTTTCTCCCCTCTCTCCCTCCCTCCTTCCTTCCTTCCTTCTTCTTCTTCTTCTTCTTCTTCTTCTTCTTCTTCTTCTTCTTCTTCTTCTTCTTCTCTCTCTCTCTCTCTCTCTCTCTCTCTCTCTCTCTCTCTCTCTCTCTCTCTCTCTCTCTCTCTTTCTCTCTCTCTGTGTGTGTTGTCAGTGCCTCTTTCTGTGGCTTTAGATGGCCTGAAAGTGATCATTTTCTCAGTACCTGCATCAGCTTCCTGAGTGCTTTGATCTGTACTATACCTGCCTTCTCATTTGACACTTTAAAACACCTTAGATTTTAGCTACTTCTCACATAGTAACTGGGCTCTTGTTTTTTGTTTGTTTGTTTGTTTGTTTGTTTTTGGTTTTTTTGTTTGGCTTTTTTTTTTTTTTTTTTTTTTTTTTGGTTTTTTGAGACAGGGTTTCTCTCTGTAGCCTTGGCCGTCCTGGAACTCATTTTGTAGACGAGGCTGGCCTCGAACTCAGAAATCCTCCTGCCTCTGCCGCCCAAGTGCTAGGATTAAAGGTGTGCGCCACCACTGCCCGGCAGCTGGGCTCTTGTTTTTAAGCATTACATTGAATCCAAGTATTCTCCCATTTTCTTTTCCCTTTGTCTTGCAACCCACTGCAACAACCACCATCTTAAATCTCCTCCACCAACTGGGCTATCCAAAACACTTCCACAGACAGCTGGATAGCTCTCATTGTCTGTCTCATGCATCCCTCATTTGCCAAATGTTTCTCTTCAGTCTTACAACAAGCTCTGTAGTAGGGCAAATTTCTCACGTACTCCTGACTGCTGGTCTGTCTTTTGATCCAAATCTAATATTCCAGAGCTTTTCCTACTTTCCTGTTTTGTCAGGCTACTCTCTGCAATGAGAAACCACATAACACACTTCTTCCCAGCACTTGCTCTGTCTCTGATTTCCACAGAAGCCTTGAACTTCCCTTAACTTTCATTCCTTGTTTTTTCTGCATCCCAGATCTTCAGACTACTGCCATCTTACAGCTCATTCACTCCACTCTACCATTCCTATACCTACCAACTTCAAAGCTGTCAAGTTCATGTTTCTTTTTCACAGTTGTCTAGAAGCCTGCTCCTCTAGGAACCTCTCTGCAGACTGTCCTCTCCTCTGAATCCATATTCTGAATCTCATCCTGATTTTAAAGCCTCTCATTCAAAACCTTTATGAAAATCCCTTGTCACAGCTGAGTATGGTGGTGCACACCTTTAATCTTACCAATTTGGAGGCAGAGGTAGGTAGATGTGAGATATAGGTCAGCATGGTCTGCATAGTCAGTTCAGGGACACCCAGGGTTACACTTAGTAACCCTGTCTCAAAACAAAACAAGTGACCAAAGATGTTAGGCCTTGGGGGGCATACACCAATGGTATACTGCTTCCTTAACATGGATGAGGCTCTGGTTTCAATTCCAGCTCTAAATGCAGTTCCAGATTTGCAATTCCATCTGCTGGCCTGTGCTGATGCCAGGCATACCTGTAGTACACTTTGCATTTATACAGACAAAACAGTCCTACACATAAAATAAATAAATGTTTATAACAAAACATGATGTTTATAACAAAACATCCATGATGAAAAGAACTTAATATTTTACCAATTCTTTAGAACAAACAACAAAAAGTCAGGACATGATGTGTGGTTCCATATTTCCATGAAGGTTTTCACCTAAGCAATAAACCTTAACCACTTGAACCTTTGCTCATTAGCAATACTTTCTTTCTCCTTTTAAAATTTGTTAAACAGTGCATGCAGTACATAAATTTAAACAACTGAGTTCTCATTGAAGGTATTCATGTTATCCTTAGCAATTCAGAATAATATCTCCTCTTAAAACTATGAGATACAAAACTAACTTCCAGTTGGATATTAATTTATTTATAACTGTGTTCTTTAACCTATTCTTTCAGGACTTATAACAAACAAGTCATATGGCATAGAATCTCTCAATTCTAGCAAATCTGAAAGAGCCAGAAACCAGAAACCAGAAACCCCCTCTGTTTCCAAACTGAAGGCTTTTCCCTATCAATTACCCACCATGGCTGTCTTTGATCACAATGCTATAGCTCTCCTCCTAATACCCAGATGAAGGTAAATATGTCCTTCCTCTCCACTAAACCTGTAGTATCTTTAGACTCAGAAAGATGTGATGAGCCTTACATTTTTCTTCAGAAGTATAGTCTGGGCAGAAAAACCAAGGGAATCTTGTGGGATTCTTATGGAATTATCATGAGACAGCGTGAGCTTCTTTCCTTCTGTTATTTTTTAAAATATTCCAATCATTGCCCAACTGCTGGTCCCTCCTTCACAGGGTCCTTCCTCCAATTCACCTCACCTTCTGCTCAGAGAGGGCATGACCCCACTCCATCACCGGTACATCAAGTCTCTGAAGGATTAGTCATATCCTTTCCCACTGAGGACAGGCAAGGCAGCACTGTAGGGGAACAAATTGAACAGGTAGGCAACAGCCCTATAGGGACATCCCTGACTCTCCAGTTATTGTGGTACCCACATGAAGACAGAGTTGCACATATGATGTGTATGTGTGTGTGTGTGTGTGTGTGTGTGTGTGTGTGTGTGTGTGTGTGTGTGCCAGAGGGCTTGGTTGATCCTGTGTGTGCTTTTTGTTTGGTGAGTATTTCAGTTTCTGAAAGCTCCTAAATGTCAAGGTTTGTTGACTATGTTGGTTTTCATGTCGTGTTTCTATCCTCTTCAGTTCCTTTAATCCTTCCTCCAACTCTTCCATAGAGTGCAAGACCTTATGTAAGGGTTGGGTTATTCTCAGTACTTGATATTAAAAATAAAGCTACTATGAACATAATGAAGCATGTGTCCTTGTGATATGGTGGAGTGTCTTTTTTGGTATATGCCTAGAAGTGGGTCTTCAGGTAGAACTATTTCCAATTTTCTGAGAAACCAACAGATTGATTTCCAGAGTGGTTGCAAACCCACAAAAAGTGTTCCCATTTTTACACAACCACTCCAGTAGGAGTGGCTGATTGAGTTTTTCATCTTAGCCATTCTGGTTGGTGTAAAACAGAATCTCAGCGTCATTCTGTTAATCCTGCCTGTGGAAAATAAGAACAATGCCACAATTTAAAGTAAAACTTGAAGCAAACTTTCATTAAATTCTGGCCAGGTCCACATCTTGGTACGCAGAAGATGGGCAGAAGTCTCCATTTGTAGGGCCTTAAAGTGCAATCCATAACTCATCTTGTTACCCATCAGGTCTAATCAGAGGCAAGCATACATCCTAAACTATTTCCACCCTAGTACATTCTGCCTACATCCAATCTATGCCAAGCTTAAATCCTGCCCTATTGCCTGTCTAGTATATTCCATCTATATCCAATGAGGGACAAGTTTACATCCCACTGTATTTCCTGCTTAAGTAATTTACACCCACATTTGATCAAGCTCATGCAGTGCAGATGAACCAAACATAAAGGACAAGTGGTAACTTACTGATAACTTCAAACAGAACTCTTGGCCTAGAATGTATGCTTTTACAGTGTTGGTCACTTTCTTCCTATTTTCTTTCCTTCTTTCCCTTCCCTTCCCTTCCCTTCCCTTCCCTTCCCTTCCCTTCCCTTCCCTTCCCTCCCCTCCCCTCCCCTCCCATCCCCTCCCCGCCCCTCCCCTCCCCTCCCCTCCCCCTTCCCCTTCCCCTTCCCCTTCCCCTTCCCTCCCCCTCCCTCCCTCCCTCCCTCCCTCCCTCCCTCCTTCCTTCCTTCCTTCCTTCCTTCCTTCCTCCCTTCCTCCCTTCCTCCCTTCCTTCCTGCTACAACATCTTGCTATGTAAGCCAGGATGGCCATGAATTGTTAAACATCTTATGTCTATCATCTGAGTGCTTCCATTAGAGAGGTGCAGCAAAGTCCTGGCCAGAATACCATTTTCTGCTTCAATTAATTGTTTCTATTTTTACTTCATATAAGGGTATTTGCTGACATGCATGTCCGTAAATTACATGCAAACCAAGTGCCCAAGGAGCTCAGAAGAGTATGTGGAATCAGTTTGAACTTCAGGGACAGTTCTGAGACATTATTCTAGAGCTGGGGAGTGAACCTGTGGCTTCAGCAAGAACATCTAGAGTTCTTTTTTTTTCTTTCAATTTTTTATTAGGTATTTTCCACTATCCTGAAAGTTGCCTATACCCTCCCCCCCCAGCCCTGCTCCCCTACCCACCCACTCCCACTTCCTGGCCCTGGCGTTCCCCTGCATATAAAGTTTGCAAGACCAAGGGTCCTCTCTTCCCAATGATGGATGACTGGTCATTTACTTCTACATATGCAGCTAGAGACATGAGTTCTGGGGGGAACTGGTTAGGTCATATTGTTGTACCACTTATAGGGTTGCAGAGCCCTAAGCTCCTTGGGTACTTTCTCTAGCTCTTCCATTGAGGACCCTGTGTGCCATCCACTAGATGACTGTGAGCATCCACTTTTTTTTATTTTCCAGGCACTGGCATAGCCTCACATGAAACAGCTAATTCAGGGTCAATTTCAGCAAAATCTTGCTGGCATATGGATGGAATAGTGTCTGCTTTGATGGCTGATTATGGGATGGATACCCAGGTGGGGCAGCATCTGGGTAGTCCATCCTATCGTCCCTGCTCCAAACTTTGTCTCTGTAACTCCTTTCATGGGTATTTTGCTCCCCATTCTAAGGAGGAATGAAGTATCCACACTTTGGTCTGCCTTCTTCTTGAGTTTTATGTGTTTTACAAATTGTATCTTGGGTATTCTACGTTTCTGGGCTAATATCCACTTAACAGTGTGTAAATATCATGTGAATTATTTTGTGATTGGGTTACTTCACTCATTATGATACTCTCCAAATCCATCCATTTGCCTAAGAATTTCATAAATTCATTGTTTTTAATACCTGAGTAGTACTCCATTGTGTAAATATAACATGTTTTCTATATCAGTTCCTCAGTTAAGGGACATCTGGGTTCTGTTCAACTTCTGGCTATTATAAATAAGGCTTCTATGAACATAGGGGAACAGTTGTTATTACCAGTTGGAACATGTTCTGGACGTATGCCCAAGAAAGGTATTGCTGGATCCTATGGTAGTACTATGTCCAATTTTCTGAGGAACTACCAGTCTGATTTCCAGAGTGGTTGTACAAGCTTGCAATCCCACCAACAAGAGAAGAGTGTTCCTCTTTCTCTACATCCTTGCCAGCATCTGCTGTCACCTGAATTTTTGATCCTAGCCATTCTGACTGATGTGAGGTGGAATCTTAGGGTTGTTTTGATTTTCATTTCCCTGATGAATAAGGATGTTAAACATTTTTTCAGGAGCTTGTCAGCCATTCGGTATTCCTCAGTTGAGAATTCTTTGTTTAGCTCTGTGCCCTTTTTTTTAAAGGGGTTATTAGATTTTCTGAAATCCAGCTTTGTATATATTGGAAATTAGTCACCTATCAGATTTAGGACTGGTAAAAATCCTTTCAAAATCTGTTGATGTTCTTGTTGTCTTATTGACAGTGTCTTTTGCCTTACAGAATCTTTGCAATTTTATGAGGTCCCATTTGTTTATCTTACAGCACAAGCCATTGGTGTTCTGTTTAGGAATTTTCCCCCTGTGCCCATATCTTCGAGGCTTTTCCCAACTTTCTCCTCAAGATCTTTCAGAATCTGTGGTTTTATGTGGAGTTCTTTCATCTACTTAGACTTGAGCTTTGTACAAGGAGATAAAAATGGATCAATTCGCATTCTTCTATGTAATAGCCACCAGTTAAGCCAGCACCATTTTTTGAAAACACTGTCTTTTTTCTACTGGATGGCTTTATCTCCTTTGTCAAAGATCAAGTGAACATAGGTGTGTGGGTTCATTTCTGGGTCTTCAGTTCTATTCCATTGATCTACCTGTTGCTGTACAAATATCATGAAGTTTTTATCACAATTGCTCTGTAGTACAGCTTGATTTCAGGCATAGTGATTCCACCAGAGGATCTTTAATTGTTGAGAATAGTTTTTGCTATCCTAGGCTTTTTTGTTGTTGTTGTTATTCCAGATGAATTTGCAAATTGACCTTTCTAACTCAGTGAAGAATTGAGTTGGAATTTTGATGGAGATTGCATTGAAATTGTAAATTGCTTTTGGTAGGATAGCCATTTTTAGGATATCAATCCTGCCGATCCATGAGCATGGGAGATCTTTCCATCTTCTGAGATATCCTTTGATTTCTTTCTTCAGAAACTTGAAGTTCTTATCATACAGGTCTTTTACTTCCTTAATTAGAGTCACACCCAGGTATTTTGTAATATTTGTGACTATTTTGAAGAGTGTTGTTCCCCTAATTTCTGCCTCAGCCTGTTTATCCTTTGTGTAGAGAAAGACCATTGATTTGTTTGATTTAATTTTACATCCAGCTACATCATTGAAGCTGTTTATCAGGTTTAGGAGTTCTCTGGTGGAATTTTTAGGATCCCTTTTATATAGTATCATATCATTTGCAAATAGTGATATTTCTAATTCTTCCCTTTCAATTTGTATCCCCTTGATCTCTTTTTGTTTTCCAATAGCTCTGGCTAGGTCTTCAAGTACTATATTGAATAGTTAGGGACAAAGGGGGCACCCTTGTCTTGTTCCTGATTTGAGTAGTATTGCTTCAAGTTTCTGTTCATTTAGTTTGATATTGGCTACTGGTTTGCTGTACATTGCTTTTATTATGTTTAGGTCTGGGTCTTGATTTCCTGATCTCTCCAAGACATTTTATCATGAATGGGCATTGGATTTTGTCAAATACTTTCTCAGCATCTAATGAGATGATCACGTGGTTTTGTCTATGAGTTTGTTTATGTAGTGGATTACATGGATAGATTTCTGTATGTTAAACCATTCCTGCATCCCTGGGATGAAGTCTACTTGATCATGATGGATGATCATTTTGGTGTGTTTTTGGTTTCAGTGTGAGAGGATTTTATTGAGTATTTTTGCATCAAAGTTCATAAGGGAAATTGGTCTGAAGTTCTCTTTCTTTTTTGGGTCTTTATGTGGTGTAGTATCAAAGTAATTGTGGTTTCATAGAATGAATTGGGCCGAGTACTTTCTGTTTCTATTTTGTGGAATAGTTTCAGGAGAGTTTGAATTAGGTCTTCTTTGAAGGTCTGATAGAACTCTGCACTAAACCCATCTGGTCATGTGCTTTTTTGGTTGGAAGACTACTAATGACTGCTTCTATTTCTTTAGGAGATGTGGGGCTGTTTAGATTTAACTTTGGTACCTGGTATCTGTCTAGAAAATTGTACATTTCATGCATGTTTTTCAGTTTTGTTGAGTATAGCCTTTGTAGTAGGATCTGATGATGTTTTGGATTTCCTTAGGTTCTGTTGTTATGTCTCCTTTTTCATTTCCAATTTTGTTAATTAAGATACTGTCCCTGTGCCCTCTAGTTAGCCTGTCTAAGGCTTTATCTATCTTCTTGATTTTTTTCTCAGAGAAACAGCTCCTGGTTTGGTTGATTTTTTTGTATCGTTCTTTTTGTTTCTACTTGATCTATTTCAGCCATGAGTCTGATTAGTTCCTGCTGTCTACTCCTCTTGGTGAATTTGCTTTCTTTTGTTCTAGGGTTTTTAGGTGTGCTGTTCAGCTGCTAGTGTATGCTCTCTCTAGTTTCTTTTGGAGGCACTCAGGGCTGTGAGTTTTCCTTTAGGACTGCTGCTTTCATTGTGTCCCATAAGTTTGGGTATGTTGTGGCTTCATTTTCATTAAACTCTAAAAAGTCTTTAGTTGCTTTCTTTATTTTTTCCTTGAACAAATTATCATTGATTAGAGTGTTTTTCAGCTTCCATGTAACTGTTGGATTTCTATTATTTATGATGTTATTGAAGATCAGCCTTAGTCTTTAGCGATCTGATAGGACGCATGGGATTATTTCAATATTTTTGTATCTGTTGAGGCCTTTTTTTTTGACCAACTATATGGTCAATTTTGGAAAAGGTACCATGAGGTGCTAAGGAGTAGTTATATCTTTTTGTTTTAGGTTAAAATGTTCTGTTGATATCTGTAAAGCCATTTCTTTCTTAACTTCTGTTATTTGCACTGTGTCTTTGATTGGTTTTTCTTTCCAGGATCTGTCCATTGATGAGAGTGGGGTGTTAAAATCTTCCACTATTAATGTGTGCATTACAATGTGTGCTTTG
Organism: Mus musculus; assembly: GCF_000001635.26. Classification (NCBI taxonomy): domain Eukaryota; kingdom Metazoa; phylum Chordata; class Mammalia; order Rodentia; family Muridae; genus Mus; species Mus musculus. The sequence goes on along the minus strand of NC_000070.6, from coordinate 121,764,606 downwards.
AGCTTTACTAAAGCTTCTATAATGAATGTGGATGCCCTTGCATTTAAAGAATAGATATTCAGAACTGAGAGTTCATCGTGGGATGACTTTACCCTATTAAATGACAGGACAGGATATTAAATGAGCAAGAGTCCTATCATTATGAAAGAAAGTCCTCACCTGTGCAACTAATTCTGTATCATGTCTTAGTTTTTTGAAAACAGTATCAGATTGACAGAAACTAAAACTGTGTGTGCTTCACATGTCTTCACATGTCCTTAGTGTCAACGCTCCAGAAGTGGGACACAGGAATCCTTAATTCAAAGTCAGAATGGACTCCATACTGAGCACTGTAAATTATAACTAACCCTGCAACTTGTAAAGCAGGAAAATTGGGAGTTCAAGGTTACCTCTGGGACATGGAACTTGTAGATACTGTAATTCCAGTATTCACAAGGTGGAAGCAATAAGATCACTGGGGATTTGACACTAGCCTGGACCAATAAAGCACCAATAAAGGCTTGGCAAGTAAGGGAGATTCTGTCTTACCATGAAATAGCAATAGAAACCAAGGAAAGGGTTCCGGGACTCCGCTGAAATTAAGAACTTAGTCTGCACAGGTGACAGTGTGCACCACAGAAGCAGACAGCTTCTGGGACAGGCAGAGCCACAGAGCCGCTGAGGCAGCACCCTTTTCGGGCCGCAGACACACGGCCACCATCCCAGCCAGAGGACAGGTGTCCGCCTGGGTCAGAAGCCCTCTGCCTCAGGAGCAGCAGGCACCATCTTGGTTCCTGAACTCAGCCGATCTTAGGAACGTAGTCTGCACAGGTGAGAGTGTGCACCAATGAAGCTGACAGCTTCTGGGACCTGCCAAAGCAACACAGGTTCTGGGAAAGGTCCTGTTTTGGGCCTTCTTCTTCGGTCAGGAGGAGGTCCAAACGCAAGATATCTGTGCACCTTCCCTGTAAGAGGAGAGCTTGCCAGCAGAGAGTGCTCTGAGCACTGAAACTCAAAGGAGAGAACCTGTCTCCCAGGTCTGCTGATAGACGGTAACAGAATCACCAGAAGAACAATCTCTAAACAAACACAACTATAACAATTAACTCCAGAGATTACCAGATGATGAAAGGTAAACGTAGCAATCTTACTAGCAGGAACCAAGACCACTCACCATCATCAGAACCCAGCACTCCCACTTCGCCCAGTCCAGGGCACCCCAACACACCCGAAAAGCTAGACCCGGATTTAAAAGCATATCTCATGATGATGGTAGAGGACATCAAGATGGGCTTTAATAACTCACTTAAAGAAATACAGGAGAAGACTGCTAAAGAGTTACAAGTCCTTACAGAAAAACAGGAAAACACATCCAAACAGGTGATGGAAATGAACAAAGCCATACTAGATCTAAAAAGGGAAGTAGACGCAATAAAGAAAACTCAAAGTGAGGCAACGCTGGAGATAGAAATCCTAGGAAAAAAATCTGGAACCATAGAAGCCAGCATCAGCAACAGAATACAAGAGATGGAAGAGAGAATCTCAGGTGCAGAAGATTCCATAAAGAACATCAGCACAACAATCAAAGAAAATGGAAAATGCAAAAAGAGCCTAACTCAAAACATCCAAGAAATCCAGGACACAATGAGAAGACCAAACCTATGGATAATAGGAGTGGATGAGAATGAAGATTTTCAACTCAAAGGACCAGCAAACATCTTCAACAAAATTATAGAAAAAGACTTCCCAAATCTAAAGAAAGAGATGCCCATGAACATGCAAGAAGCCTAAAGAACTCCAAATAGACTGGACCAGAAAAGAAATTCCTCCTGACACATAATAATCAGAACAACAAATGCACTAAATAAAGATAGAATACTAAAAGCAGTAAGGGAAAAAGGTCAAGTAACTTATAAAGGCAAGAATATCAGAATTACACCAGATTTTTCACCAGAGACTATGAAAGCCAGAAGAGCTTGGATAGATGTTATACAGACACTAAGAGAACACAAATTCCAGCCCAGGCTACTATACCCAGCCAAACTCTCAATAACCATAGATGGAGAAACCAAAGTATTCCACGATAAAACCAAATTCACACATTACCTTTCCATGAATCCAGCCCTTCAAAGGATAATAACAGAAAAAAAAACCAATACAAGGACGGGAACATCGCCCTAGAAAAAACAAGAAGGTAATCCCTCAACAAATCTAAAAGAAGACAGCTACAAGAACAGAATGCCAACTTTAACAACAAAAATAACAGGAAGCAACAATTACTGTTCCTTAATATCTCTGAATATCAATGGTATCAACTCCCCAATAAAAAGACATAGACTAACAAACTGGCTACACAAACAAGACCTAAAATTTTGCTGCTTACAGGAAACTCATCTCAGAGAAAAAGATAGGCACTACCTCAGAATGAAATGCTGGAAAACAATTTTCCAAGCAAATGGTATGAAGAAACAAGCTGGAGTAGCCATCCTGATATCTGATAAGACTGACTTCCAACCCAAAGTCATCAAAAAAGACAAGGAGGGGCACTTCATTCTCATCAAAGGTAAAATCCTCCAAGAGGAACTATCAATTCTGCATATCTATGCTCCAAATACAAGGGCAACCACATTCATTGAAGAAACTTTAGTAAATCTCAAAGAACACATTGCACCTCACACAATAATAGTGGGAGACTTCAACACACCACTTTCACCAATGGACAGATCATGGAAACAGAAACTAAACAGAGACACAGTGAAACTAACATAACTTATGAAACAAATGGATCTGACAGACATCTACAGAACATTTTATCCTAACACAAAAAGATATACCTTCTTCTCAGCACCTCATGGTACCTTCTCCAAAACTGACCACATAATAGGTCACAAAACAGGCCTCAACAGATACAAAAATATTGAAATTGTCCCATGCATCCTATCAGATCACCATGGACTAAGGCTGATCTTCAATAACAAAATAAATAATATAAAGCCAACATTCACGTGGAAACTGAACAACACTCTTCTCAATGATACCTTGGTCAAGGAAGGAATAAAGAAAGAAATTAAGGACTTCTTAGAGTTCAATGAAAATAAATCCACAACATACCCAAACTTATGGGACACAATGAAAGCATTTCTAAGAGGAAAACTCATAGCTCTGAGTGCCTCCAAAAAGAAACTGGAGAGAGCACACGTTAGCAGCTTGACAACACACCTAAAAGCTCTAGAACAAAAGGAAGCAAATTCACCCAAGAGGAGTAGATTGCAGGAAATAATCAAACTCAGGGGCGAAATTAACCAAGTGGAAACAAAAAACTATTCAGAGAATCAAACAATTGAGGAGCTGGTTCTTTGAGAAAATCAACAAGATAGACAAACCCTTAACCAGACTCACTAGAGGTCACAAGGAAAGCATTCTAATTAACAAAATCAGAAATGAAAAGGGAGACATAACAACAGATCCTGAAGAAATCCAAAATACCATCAGATCTTTCTACAAAAGGCTATACTCAACAGAACTGGAGAACCTGCATAAAATTGAGAAGTTTCTAGACAGATACCAGGTACCAAAGTTGAATCAAGATCAGGTTAATGATCTAAACAGCCCGATATCCCCCAAAGATAGAAGCAGTCATTAATAGTCTCCCAACCAAAAAAAGCCCAGGACCAGATGGGTTTAGTGGAGTTCTATCAGACCTTCAAAGAAGATCTAATCCCAGTTCTTCACAAACTATTCCACAAAATAGAAACAGAAGGTACTCTACCCAACTCATTCTATGAAGCCACAATTACTCTGATACCTAAGCCACAAAAAGACCCACAAAGATAAAGAACTTCAGAACAATATCCCTTATGAATATTGATGCAAAAATCCTCAATAAAGTTCTTGCTAACCGAATCTAAGAACACATCAAATCAATCATCCATCCTGACCAAGTAGGTTTCATCCCACGGATGCTGGGATGGTTCAATATATGGAAATCAATCAACGTAGTCCAGTTTATAAACAAATGCAAAGACAAAAACCACATAATCATCTCGTTAGATGCTGAGAAACCATTTGACAAAATCCAACACCCATTCATGATAAAAGTCTTGGAAAGATCAGGAATTCAGGGCCCATACCTAAACATGATAAAAGCAATCTACAGCAAACATGTAGCGAGCATCAAAGTAAATGGTGAGAAGCTTGAAGCAATCCCACTAAAATCAGGGACTAGACAAGGCTGTCCACTCTCTCCCTACCTATTCAACATTGTACTTGAAGTCCTAGCCAGATCAATTAGACAATAAAAGGAGATCAAGCTGATACAATTTGGAAAGGAAGAAGTCAAAATATCACTTTTTGCAGATGATATGATAGTATATCTACGTGACCCTAAAAATTCCACCAGAGAACTCCTAAGCCTGATAAACAGCTTCAGTGAAGTAGCTGGATATAAAATTAACTCAAACAAGTCAATGGCCTTTCTCTACACAAAGGACAAACAGGCTGAGAAAGAAATTAGGGAAACAACACCCTTCTCAATAGCCACAAATAATATAAAATACCTAGGCGTGACTCTAACTAAGGAAGTGAAAGATCTGTATGACAAGAACTTCATGTCTCTGAAGAAAGAAATTAAAGAAGCTCTCAGAAGATGGAAAGAGCTCCCATGCTCATGGATTTGCAGGATCAATATAGTAAAAATGGCTATCTTGCCAAAAGCAATCTACAGATTCAATGCAATCCCCATCAAAATTCCAACTCAATTCTTCAACGAATTAGAAAGGGCAATCGGCAGATTCACCTGGAATAACAAAAAACCTAGGATAGCAAAAAATCTTTTCAAGGATAAACGAACCTATGGTGGAATTACCATGCCCGACCTAAAGCTGTACTACTGAGCAATTGTGACAAAAACTGCATGGTACTGGTATAGAGATAGACAAGTAGAACAATGGAACAGAATTGAAGACCCAGAGATGAACCCACACACCTATGGTCACTTGATCTTTGACAAGGGAGCTAAAAACATCCAGTGGAAAAAAGACAGCATTTTCAACAAATGGTGCTGGCACAACTGCCTGTTATCATGTAGAAGATTGCGAATTGATCCATTAATATCTCCTTGTACTAAGGTCAAATCTAAGTACATTAAGGAACTCCACATAAAACCAGAGACAATGAAACTTATATAGGAGAAAGTAGGGAAAAGCCTCGAAGATATGGGTACAGGGGAAAAATTCCTGAATAGAACAGCAATGTCTTGTGCTGTAAGATTGAGAATCGATAAACGGGACCTCATAAAATTGCAAAGCTTCTGCAAGGCAAAAGACACCGACAATAAAACAAAAAGACCACCAACAGATTGGGAAGTGATCTTTACCTATCCCAAATCAGATAGGGACTAATATCCTATATATATAAAGAACTCAAGAAGGTAGACTCCATAAAATCAAATAACCCCATTAAAAAATGGGGCTCAAAACTGAACAAAGATTTCTCACCCGAGTAATACTGAATGGCACAGAAACACCTGAAAAAATGTTCAACATCCTTAATCATCAGGGAAAGGCAAATCAAAACAACCCTGAGATTCCACCTCACACTAGTCAGAATGGCTAAGATCAAAAATTCAGGTGACAGCAGATGCTGAGGAGGATGTGGAGAAAGAGGAATGCTCCTCCATTGTTTGTGGGATTGCAAGCTTGTACAACCACTCTGGAAATCAGTCTGGCTGTTCTTCAGAAAATTGGACATAGTACTACCGAAGGATCCAGCAATACCTCTCCTGGGCATACATCCAGATGATGCCCCAACCAGTACGAAGGACACATGCTCCACTATGTTCATAGCAGCCTTATTTATAAAAGCCAGAAGCTGGAAAGAACCCAGATGCCCCTCAACAGAGGAATGGATACAGAATATGTGGTACATTTCCACAATGGAGTACTACTCAGCTATTAAAAAGAATGAATTTATGAAATTCCTAGGCAAATGGATGGACCTGGAGGGCATCATCCTGAGTGAGGTAACCCAATCACAAAGGAACTCTCACATTATGTACTCACTGATAAGTGGATATTAGCCCAGAAACTTAGGATACCCAAAATATAAGATACAATTTGCTAAACACATTAAACTCAAGAGTACGAAGACCAAAGTGTGGACACTTTGCCCCTTCTTAGAATAGGAAACTAAACACCCATGGAAGGAGTTACAGAGACAAAATTTGGAAGTGTGACGAAAGGATGGGCCATCTAGTGATTGCCATATCCAGAGATCCATCCCATGATCAGCTTCCAAATGCTGACACCATTGAATAAACTAGCAAGATTTTGCTGAAAGGATCCAGATATAGCTGTCTCTTGTGAGACTATGCCAGGGCCTAGCAAACACAGAAGTGGATCCTCACAGTCAGCTATTGAATGGACCACAGGGCCCCCAATGGAGAAACTAGAGAAAGTACCCAAGGAACTAAAGGGAACTGCAACCCTATAGGTGGAACAACAATATGAACTAACCAGTACCCCAGAGCTCTTGTCTCTAGCTGCATATGTATCAAAAGATGGCCTAATAGGCCATCATTTGAAAGAGAGGACCATTGGTCTTGCAAACTTTATATGCCCCAGTACAGGGTAACACCAGGGCCAAAAAGGGGGAGTGGGTGGGTAGGGGAGTGGGGGTTGGTGGTTATGGGGGATTTTTGGTATAGCATCAGAAATGTAAATGAGCTAAATACCTAATTTAAAAAAAATGTTAAAAAAAAGAAACCAAGGAAAATGAAAAATGTTATCCTTAGCTACATATCAAGTTGAAGGACAACTTGTGCTACAAAAGACACTATCTCCAAAACTTAAATTCATTAGAAATAGTACACAAGAGTTTTATCCCAGTATTCAAGATGTAGGGAAAAGTGGATCAGGAGTTTACATGGAAAATTTTGGTTTACTATGGGCTATAGAATTAAAGAAAGAAATAGACAAGGTTGGCATGTGACTTCTGCTGCCAAGCATAAGGACCTGAGTTCAATCCCAGAGAACCAAAATGTATCCCAATAATTGTTGTCAGAACTCTACATGTTTTGATGTACACACACACACACACACACACACACACACACACACACACACACACACAAACACACACACAAATTCAAAAGTCCCAACAAAGAAAATTAATAAATAAACAACAATAAATAACGTTAATCTAAATAGGGTCAAATGCTGAATCCAGCTTTAGTTTGTCTGTAGGAGTGTCTGGCAATTTGTTCAGGTTAGTCTGACCTGAACTTACCTGAACCAATAATTGTTGTCTCTGTCTCTGTTTCTGTCTCTGTCTCTCTCTGTGTGTGTGCGTGTGTGTGTACGTGTTTGTCTCCCTCCATCATTCCTTCCATGTAACTCCCACTCCCCTCTCTTGCTCTCCCTCTCCCACTCTCTCTCTCTCTCTCTGTCCCTTCTTCCATCCTTGCACTTTGGCCCTACCTGCCTACCTACCTACCCATCTCTGCTCTCTCTTATACACACACCAAGTACTCTTCAGATGTGCTCACCCTCTAAACTACCCATCTTGGTATAAAAGATTTTCACTTTCTATTTGTCCAAGCCAACTCTTATATGTTAAGCCATCTCTGCCTCCTTTGTCTCTCAGGATATATCTGAAAATGTGATGTCACCCTCACATATGTCAATGTTCCACCATTCTCCACACTTCATATTACCTCATGGCTATTACTATAGTGACACTGTCACACTATAGGGACAGCTCTGAGCCACAGGCATCTCTGGTGTTCAGTGTCTGCAGTTGCCCCTCTCAGGTCCTGTGACATCTAAAATTTATTCTCAACATAGCATTTAAAACAAAATGACACTTGTGGAAGAAGACATACAGGTTCTCATGCCTTTAATCATTATGCTTGATCCACTGGAGTCACTCTCCTTCCTTTCTACTGTCCACAGACTTTACTTGGCACAGATCCCTCTTCACTTTATCACAAGTGAAAAGAAAACTACAGGATGAAGCCAGAGAGTATCAGGACAGACAACTGAGCTCAATCTTACACTGAGAACCTTTTAAAGAAAATTTTATTTCAAGAAATTTTATAGCTAACACATGCAGTCCCATCAAGATCCCTAGATTCTTTCCAGCTTCTGGCTATTATAAATAAGATATCTATGAAGAGAGTGGATCTTGTGTCCTTACTACATCTTCTGATTATATGTCCAGGAGTGGTATATCTGGGTCCTCAGTTAGTAGCATGCCCAATTTTTGCCATGTGGGTGGAATGAGTTGGGTGGTAAGTTTTAACTACTTACTTGGTTTGCCCCTCTCCCTAACCCCTACTGCTATCATCTGGAGTCAATTGCCAAAATCCACCAGCTTTGGCTGCAGAATAACAAATGAGGTTTGAATAAACAGAAAATTAGCTTCTGATGTTGTACCCCACCTCAGTACCTGAATGTCATGGGAGGACTTTGCCATCATGTCAAATGATGATGTGAGCACTGGATACAGACATGGCAACTTTAAGAAGATAGAGCCTGAATTGTGAGCTTGTAATAATTAGGACATAATTCACAGAGAAAAGTGACAACTGAGTCATGAACAGAGCTGAAGTAGATGAGAGAAGATACCATGTGGGTGTGTGGTCAAAGGAACAGTAGATGCAATGGCCCTGAGTCATGCATATAAGTGTCCAGATCAGTTTACCGGGGCATAGGAAGAAAGGAAAGTGAGGGTGGACAAATGTTTGGGCATTTAAGACTGTGTAAGGACGTGGAATTGGACTAGGAACTTGCAAGATGAGTAGCAAACTGCATACTTTACATAAGTGAAGAATTGTTTTGAACATATAATTAAGTGCTTCTCAGCCATTTGGTATCCCTCATTTGAGAATTCTTTGTTTAGCTCTGTTACCCACCCCCCCCCCTTTTTGTTTTTTGTTTTGTTTTTGTTTTTGTTTTTGTTTTGGTTTTGGTTTTTGGTTTTGTTTTTGTTTTGGTTTTTGTTTTGGTTTTGGTTTTGGTTTTTCGAGACAGGGTTTCTCTGTGTAGCCCTGGCTGTCCTGGAACTCACTTTGTAGACCAGGCTGGCCTTGAACTCAGAAATCCACCTGCCTCTGCCTCCTGAGTGCTGGAATTAAAGCCATGTGCCACCATGCCCAACTCTGTACCCCATTTTTTAACAGGGTTATTTGATTCTCTAGAGTGTAATTTCTTCAGTTGATTATTTCAATATAGTATGTTTCCTCATGGAAAACAAGTTCCCAAAGGAAGAAGTATTCATTTTGGTACAATCTGAGGTGGACCAGATGTTGTGAGGTAACTGTATGGAGGACATGCTTGAACCTGGAAGATTTCTATTCAGATGTGAAAGAATGAAAGTGTTAGTTTTGCAGATAAAGACTGAGATGGTATGAGATGCTTCATTCTGATGCCACAGCTTTTAGGATTTTAACAAAGATTGCATAAACCCCAGCAGTGCACAGCTCTCCATGAGTGTTCATCAGAGACACCTGGCTACATTCTCTTCAGGGCATAATGGTCCCAAAATACCAAATCTTTGCCATTACAATTTTGGCTTTGCAGATATGGAGATAAAGGAAGAGTGTTGCCTCTCTTGTATCCATCTACCCCTCACTCAACTATCTCATACAACTGGTAGCATTGGAAATTCTGATTGTGGATTCAGACTTGGTTGTTTCAAGGCATCATCCCACCAGGACAGAAAACACACAGACAGGATCCACCAGGAGCCAGGCAACACCATCTTAGCTCAGTGACAGCAACATGTTCTTGTATCTGTTGGTGGCAATTGGGTTGCTTGTAGGGACCAAGGTGGCAATGCCTCCACCCATGACACAACATGAATATTCTATGCACCAAAAGCATTGCTGACACAAATTATTTAGTACTGATCACAGAATAGAACCTGGTTTTCTGTCCTTTAACCTATCTTATGGAATGCTCTCATTTTATACATAAAGACATTGGGATACCAATTTAATTGTTTTCAAGAAATTGTACTGTGTGCCCTCTCTTAGAGGTGGAAAATTCTATGTTGCCAAGTCCCCTGCATACCTGCTTGACCAAGTTCAAGGAAACTCACTCATTGGTCTCCAACATTTACCTAAACTCACTCTCTCTCTCTCTCTCTCTCTCTCTCTCTCTCTCTCTCTCTCTCTCTTTCTTTCTTCCTTGTATCTCTGTTTCCCTCTTCCTCTCTTCTATCTCTATCCATCTCTCTGTGTGTCCCTGACTGGCCTGAATCTAGGCATGTACACAGGCTGTCCTCAATATCATAGAGATCCACCTACATCAGCTTCCTGAATTCTTGAATCACTCAGTAGATCATTCCCAATTGACACTTTAAAAGACTTTATATTTTGACCACTTATTAGCCTACGAAATGGGCTTCTTGTCTTTAACTTTACCCTGAATTTCTATATTCTCCCTGAAGCCGCAAAGCATTTCCTTTACCCATCTACTGATGATTAGCAACCAAGTGCAACAGCCAAAGCCTTTTCAATGACTCTAACAGAGGGAATATCCAGCAACAAGGTGTGTACTAGGAATGTCTAATTGTCTGCTTCATGCATCCTTCACAGAGCTTTGAACACTGGATGATTCTTCTCATTCTTATCACAAGCTCTTTAACCAGGTGAGTTACCCACAGTTCTCTGACTACTGAGTTTTTCTGTTTACCAAAACCTAAAAGTCCACATCTTTCCCTACTCTCCAGGCTACCAACATACTCTCCACAATGAGACTTGACCAAATCCATTACTTCCCAGTACATGTTCTTTCTCTGACTTCCACAGATGCCTTGTACTTCCCCCCACCTCTCATTCCTTGTTCTCTCTGCAGCTCAGATCTGCAGGTTAAAGCGTTCTTAAATAGCTCATTCACTCTGCTAACAGCATTCCCATTCCTACATGCCCCAGAGTGGTCAAGTACATGGAACCTCTCAATAGTTGTAGAGTATCATCTCCAGTTCCTCTTGAGGACCATCTCTGAACAAATTATCCTGTCCTTTGAATGCCTGCTTTGCACTCCATCCTTCTGCTAAAATCCTTCAAAATCTTTTTGAAAAATCTAATCTCAACTGAGTGTGGTGGTTCATGCATTTTATCATAGCACTTGAAAGGCATAGGCAGGCAACTCTGAGTTTCAGGGCATCCTGGTCTAAATAATGAGTTCTAAGATAAGCCAGAACGATAGAGAGAGACCCTATCTCCAAAAATACCAAAAGCAAACCAAAAATGAGCTGGGTTTAGTGGCCCTGTCTATAATGTCTGCATTTTCTTGGCAGAAGCAAGAGGAGCAAGAGTTGAAGGTCATGGATATCTGCAGAGTTTACCTAGACAACATGGGATGCTGAGATTTATTTGGTTCTTTTTTTTCTTTACTTTCTTTTTTATTAGATATTTTCTTCATTTACATTTCAAATGTTATCCCCAAAGCCCCCTATACCGTCCCACCACCCTGCTCCCCAACCCACCCACTCAAGCTTCCTGGCCCTGGCATTCTCCTGTACTGGGGCATCTAATCTTCACAAGACCAAGGTCCTTTCATTCCATAATGGCCAACTAGGCCATCCTCTGCTACGTATACAACTAGAGACACAAGCTCTGGGGAGGGGTGTACTGGCTAGTTCATATTGTTGTTCCTCCTATAAGAATGCAGACCCTTTAGCTCCTTTGTTACTTTCTCTAGCTCCTTCTTTAAGGGACCCTTTTTTCATCCAATAGATGACTGTGAGTATCCACTTCTGTATTTGCCAGGCACTGGCATAACCTTACAAGTAATAGCTAAATCAGGGTCTTGTCAGCAAAGTCTTTCTGGCATATGTAATAGTGTCTGGGTTTGATGAGTGGAATGCAACATCTGTTCCAAAAAACCCAGAGGGTCTTGTGCTAGCAGAAACAGGTTCTTTTTTTCAATTTCTCTCTACCTTATATCTTACACAGAGGCTCAAAGTAAACCCAGAGTTTGGTCATTTGATAACACTGTCTAGCCATCAAGCCCCAGGGATCCCATCTCTTTGTCTCTTCTGCACTAGAATTACAGGTTTACTTCCTACATGTGTGGATGTAGGGATCCAATTCAGGTTCTCAGGCTTATGCAGCAAATACTTAATGACAGATCTGCTTACCTAGTTCTGACCTATTTTTCTTTGCTTTGTTTTTATTACACTTTAAATTTTATTTATTTGTTGTTCTGTATTTGTGAGTTTGCATACATATATGTATAAGCACCACATGAAAGCTTTATATCTACAAGGATAGAAGAGAGGTTTGGCTCTCCAAGAATTCAATTTACAGATCGCTATGGGTTCTGGTAGTCAACATATCCAGGAAAAGCAATGACAGTGATTTTCATGGTTTAAACTTTTTGGCCCAGAGGGTGACTCTATTTGTATATGAGATCTTGTTGGAGTGGGTTAGTGGCCATGATGTGGATTTAAGATCCTTGTCCTAACTGCCTGGAAGTCAGTATTCTTATAGAAGCTTTCAGATGAAAATGTAGAAACCTCAGCTCCTCCTGCACCATAGCTCCCAAGGATGCTGCTGTCTTCCTGCCTTGATTATAATGGACTGAACCGCTGAATCTGTAAGCCAGCTCCAACTAAATATTGTCCTTATAAGAGTTGCCTTGGTCATAGAGTCTATTCAAGGCAGTAAATCTCTAACACAGTGCTTAGCCAATGATCCATCTTTTAGTCCTATATTTTTATTATATTTTATGTATTTATTTTGTGTGCATATGGCCATGTGTGGGACCATGCATGTATCAGAGTAGATGTGTTTGTTCAGAGGACAACACTCATGAGTAGGTTCAGTCTCCCTACCATATCTCTAGAAAGGATGAGATTCAGGTCCTCAAGATTGGCATCCAGTTTTCCCCTGATCCATTCCATTGTGCTGAACTGACCTGATAATTTTCTTTCTTTCTTAGTTTTTTTTTGTTGTTGTTGTTGTTTTTGTTTTTTTGTTTTTTGTTTTTTTTGGTTTGGTTTGGTTTTATGTTTGTTTATTTTTTTCCCTGTTTGTCTGTTTTCTTATGGTTTATCTATGTAGACCAGACTGCCACCAACTCACAGTGACCCACTTGCCTCTGCCTCAGGGATAAAGGTATATGCTATCCTTTGTGTGTATGTGTGTGTGTCATCTTTTATTTTTCGTTAGATATTTTCATTATTTACATTTCAAATGTTGTCCTCTTTCCTTCTTTTCCTTTTGAAAATTCCCTATCCCTCCCCCATTGCTCAACAACCCACCCACAACAGCTTCCTGGCTCTGGAATTCCCCTACACTAACTAGGGGATAGAGCCTTCACAGGACCAAGGGCCTCTACTCCCTTGATGACAGACAAGGCCATCATCTGTTACATATGCAGCTGGAGCCATGAGTCCCACCATGTGTACTTTGAGGTTGGTGATTTATTCCCTGGGAGCTCTGGGGTGTGTGCCATCCTGACTGGCCTTCCTTCACTACTTCCTTCCTTATAAAACCAGTGTAGCAGGATCCCACTGTACCATGAATACATCTTTCTTGCAGATTCGCTTAAATATTTTCAAGAAAAAATGTGATTAGGTAACTAACACAATGACTCTAGAATAAGAGAATATGGCCACAAAACACACAATGTAATAAGGAGGGAAAGCATGGGGGACAAGTGTCGGTGGCTGTAAACCAGATTGTAGTGTGCTTAGGAAGTAGCCATCTCTCCACGTGTCTCTGCTACACTCAAGATATGCCTGTCCATGACAATCTGGAAACCCTGCCTGGATCTCTCATAAACGACCTCCTTCTTCCTTTCACTAGCTAAAGCTACATTATTTGTAATTTCATATTTACTCGTTGGAATGCTATCTTCTCTTCAAGATACAGAGAAAACATCCTTCCAGGACTAATCCTAGAGGAAAATCCAGTCTCTCTTTCCCAGTTTCAACACAAGATGGAGTCTTGTCTTCCTTCCACAGAGTCTTTTCTTCTAAGTACAGCACAGTGCTGAAGACATTGTTGACTCTGTGGACCAGACCTAATGACTCACATGGACATACCGTGAAATGAAAATGCTTAGTGGTTAAAACAGCTGTAGCCAAGCACTATGTCCTTACTTCAATCCCCAGAACTGTGAAATTTGGGAAGCCAGAAGAGGTGAGAAGTTAAAATATCTATTAAAGGATGAGGCTCACTTAGCCTTTAACAGAGACTGACAATCCTTTTCTGGAGAAAAGGGTTGAACACAGAGAAGATGAGGAAGTTCCAAGGAAGTCTTCCAGACAAAAGACACTCATCACCTTACAAGTAAGAAGCTAGCCTCATGTTGGATATCTGACTGGAAGACTTGAAAGATATTTAGTTTTTCTGGAATAAACTATGGAGAGAAAGCTATGGAGAAGATGGAAATGGAGAGAAAGAGGGAGGTATGCAGGAAATGGGGGAGGGCAGAAGGGAAAGAGAGAGGGAGCAAGAGAAAAGGGAAGCTCAGTGGATTGACTAGGGGTAGGTGGATGAACAAATCCAACAAGTATTTGTTGTGTTACCCATGACAGGACCCAGCTGTCTGGAACAACTGGTCTTGGGCCCTAGGGAATTGGAAATGTTCTATAGAGAGGACTGATTGAAGGCTGAGGAGGAGAAAATAGGGGATGTTCAGATACAGGATGGAATTAACTCAGCAACACTTTCGGTGGGATCCAAAGGTTATCTGTGGATGCACTGTCACTGCACATGCTTCCTGGCATGCAAGAGATTGCTCCAAGCTCCTGCTCTGATACTGAATGACATGATAGGAAATCATATAGGAAAAGACATCAGGAAACTTTACTCAAAAAAATGTATGTAGGTTTATTTCAGAGAGCCTGATAAGAACTAAGCAAGCATGCCTCTCTTATAGACTAGGAATATTTCCCAAGCTAGGAGCTGGGGAAAACAGGGGAGGGGCTTTGTGAATGAGCAGGAGACTAAAGAGTTCTTTGCAAACAGCTTTGGCTTTTTGCAGTCAGCTTTTGTCTAAAGAGTTCAAAATGGGTGCAGAGCATGCTGTGTTCTTGATGTTTGCACAAATTATGAGTTTGTCTTGAGACTTTTTCCTGGAATTTCTGTTACATAGGGGAGGCATTGCATATCTCTGCAAGAGAGATAAAGTACTATTAGACACTGAGCCATCTGTCTATCCCACACCCTCTAGAACATCCAACCACACCACATAAGTTTTCTTTTAGGAAGGGAACAAGGCCTCACTATATATTTCTGGTTGCTCTGGAACTCACCTTGTAACAGGCTGTCCTCAAACTCTCAGACCTATCTGGTCTGGCTCCCAGTATTAGGATTAAAGGTAAGTGTTTCTAGACACCTTCAAACCATTTTTGTCAAATTCTTCATCCAGAAATTTCTAAACTAAAGTTGTATTCTGGGTTTAGATTTGGGGATCCTGTTTTATGTATCCCAGGCTAGTCTCAAATTCACTTGAAAATCGAGATTGATCTTGAACTTCAGATCCTATTGGCTCCATCTCCTGAATGCCAGGATTAAAGATACATGCCATCGGAGCCAGTTTATATGCTTCTTCACTTTGATAAATACTGACAAGTATTGATGGGTTACAATATTCGACTTTGCTTTAAAATAATCTGACACATGGATGAGATAATGGGAGAGACAGGATAAAATTGAGTGTGAATGTAGGTGCCAGGGCACATGTGCAGAGACCAGAGACAACATTCTGGGGTTGGTTTTTCCTTCCACCAGGAATCTGACATTATAAGTCAGTTAATCAACTTGCCTGAAAAAAAAAAAAAAAAAACATGTTTAATCTAGTGAGCTTCTTTCCAGAACAAAACTAAGAATTGTTAACATTGGATAAATATGACTGCAGGGAAATTCACTCTGTTATTCCTTACTTTTCTGTCTATTTAAATTTTTCCATATAAAGGTTAAAGTAAATAAGATCGATGTATATATTGGGAACTTCTGAGTACATCCAGTGCTGTTTCCACCTTCAATTTCACACACATAGTTTCAATGGCCTCAAGTACAGCTCTATTTTTTGCCATATCAAACTGTGCTTATAAATGAAATATACATTCTGTTCTTTCTCACCACAGTAAAGCTACCTGTCTAAACAAGCATGCACAGCCTCTGTTCCTCCCCTAATGATTCCTTGTCTCTGAAATGGCAATACTATTCCATAAGTTGCTCATATTGATCATTTGGAAGCCATCCTTGGCTCTTCTTTTTCTCCATCACATTCTGTCAACAAATTCATTCTGACTGATGCCTTCTCAATACCTTGCCTATATCACTCGTCCCTGACATTTTACTCTAAGCTGTTTCAAAAGCCTAGTCACTAGTCTCCTTGAATCTATCTTTGTCATTAGCATGTGTACCCTATAAGATCAGAATAGTTCATTCAAGAACATCACCTAGGATAACAAGCTGGTACAGCAGGTAAAATAACCTGGTGCCAAGACAGACAGCCCAAGTTCAGACCCTGAGTACCATATTGAAGAGAGTCAAAACAGACTCCCTTAAGTAGTTCACTGACCTTCATAAACATAGCATGCCTCTTGTGTGACCACACAAAACGTAAATAAATATAATGAAAATTAATTTTAAGTGCTGAAAGGATGGCTGAGTAATTAATTGAATGCACACTCTTCTTGTAGAGAGTCCATGCTATGATCCAAATCCCCACATCAGCTGCTTCAAAGATGTCATTCCTCCAAGTTCATAGTATCTGATAATCTCTTCTTGCCTCCCAGGAACATGGAGCACACACACACCACAAACACCATGCTTCAACTACTACCTGCTACACAGCTGGAACTATCTTACTTCTATGTAAACCTGTCAAATAAGTGTGTGTGTGTGTGTGTGTGTGTGTGTGTGTGTGTGTGTGTGTGTGTGTGTGTGTGTGAGAGAGAGAGAGAGAGAGAGAGAGAGAGAGAGCCACCATATGATTCCCTGCTATAGATCTTTGCAACCCCCAGACACTTCCTACTTC
The DNA here is from genome assembly GCF_000001635.26 of Mus musculus. Classification (NCBI taxonomy): domain Eukaryota; kingdom Metazoa; phylum Chordata; class Mammalia; order Rodentia; family Muridae; genus Mus; species Mus musculus. The sequence continues at coordinate 121,747,624 of NC_000070.6, read as the reverse complement.
CTCATGAGTGATGGCTAGTTTTTTACACCATGAATGAATGGAATTTAACAAGATTGGTTGACTTCATGTGCAAATAAAATTACTAAGTTTCTTCTTTAAATGAGTGGGTTCTGAGTGGAATGGCACATGTTTATAATGCAACTCTTACAATACTAAGGCAGAGGTGTTTCTATATTTCAGTCCATCCTGGGCCAGAATAAGACCTATCTCAAAAATAAAAGAGAAATTCAAAATATCATGGAGATGCAGGTTAGGAATTGGACCAATTGAAGTAAAGAGGTGAAAGTTGGAGCTGGAGAAATACTCAGCTGCTGAGAGCTCAGGTTTTGAAGTCAGGTAAGTGCCCCAGATCTTCAGCTTGATTGCAAACACTGACTTGGCAGCTCACAAGTGTCTGTACTTCTCTTTCAAGAAAATCAGGCATTCTCTTACACATACATGCAGGGAAACACCAATATACATAAAATAATAAAACCAGCTATTCAAAAATGCAGAAGTTACCTTATTAAATTTCTTGGATTTAATAATTTTAAGTGCTTCTGTAATACTCTGCATTAGCTTAATAAACGATGTGATTTTTATTGGATATTTTACGTATTTAAATTTCAAACGTTATCCACTTTCCCAGTTTCCCCTCCAGAACTCCCTGTATCTCATCCCTCTCTCCATCTGTCTATGAAGGTGCTCCTCCCCCCACCTACTCACTCCTACTTCACCACCCTGTCAAGCCCCTACACTGGGGAAGCAAGTTCCTCAATCATATACCAAGCTCTTATAGACACAACAGGACCTTGTTCAATTACAACATTATCAGATAATATTTGTTTTTGTAAGTCAGCATAATTCCTTTCACTAATCAGCTGGTCTTAAGTACCATATACTCACTCTGCTATATCACATTGTTCTATTTTTGTGGATTTGGTCACAAATGGTTTCCATTGTAATTGTTGACCAGCTTCTAGCACCATTGACAGCAGTCCACCGATCCTTTCTAAACTTGTAGACCAGCTTAATGCTGAGTAACCCAGCTACTTAACATTTATGAAAAAATGGTGAGTGCAATCCAAACAATATGTTAGCCTCTTTTAAGTCCTTTATATGTAGCATTTCTATTGGACTTCATATCAACTCACTATAACCATGATAACCATCATTAGCAGGTATATGCTACACAAAAACTGGGAAGGCTAGAGTTGCTTGTATATCATCAAGCAAATCCTCTGGCTGTACACTTGGATGAACACTATCCTATTGTCCATGTAACACCTTCTGCTTTCCCTGGCCCCTTGTCTCACTGAGGTGCTCTGGGCACCTGGCAATGGAAGTGCATGAAATGGGGTAGGGCAGTCATTTTCCTTGCAGCCTAATTTGATACCTTCTTTCACAGTGCAGTAAATTCTTAGTCTCAGAAAACAAGCCTGAACATTGTTGTTCTCCTCCCACATGCTCTTTTTATTTTTGAAGCACTTGTTCAAGAATAGTATATGCTCTTTCTAGACAGCTTCCAGAAAACAACCATGTGTCTGGACTCATAAAAATATATTCTTACCTGTCTGCTTCAGCAAAACATACTTTCATAAGACAGTTATCAGAATACAATTACATGACACATCAGAGTTTTCACAGAAACCAGAAATTTCGACTTTACTGATCTTTCATGAATTTCAACTCACAGTAGCAGACAAAAGAACACTTCTTGATTAGCTCTGCCTGTCAGGTGATAACAAGTTTCAGAAAGCCATGTAGCGATCAATATGTACCCCCACTGATAGAGTGCTTGATGAGTATGCTTCGAGTCTGAGGTAGGAACCCAGGACTGTATAGCCTAGGCAAGGGATGCATACATATGGTCCAAGCACTTGAAAGGCAAAGGGAGAAAGATTAGAAATTCAGGTTTATTCTTATCTCCTTATCAAACTAAGAAAAAATATAACAAAAGGGGAGATACAAGTATGATTATCTATCTCTTTATCTCTCTATCTCTCATCTATCTATCTATCTATCTATCTATCTATCTATCTATCATCTATCATCTATCTGTGGACTCATCACTCAGAAGATTGAAGCAGAAGGATTGGCAGGACCAAGATGAACTACATAAAGTGGCTAAGGCACACACAAGCAAAGGGTAAAGATGAAAAACAAAATTACCTTCTGTCTCAGTTAGGGTTTTCATTGCTGTATATGCACTCTATGACCAAGAACTCTTCTTATGAAGAAAACATTTACAGGTTCAGAGAATTAGTCCATTATCATCAGGGTGAGAGCACTGAAGCATCAAGGCAGGCATGGTCCAGGAGGAGGTGAGAGTTATATATTTTCATTTAGAGGATGCTTGGAAAATACTGGCTTTCAGGTAACTAGGATGAAGGTCTTAAAGCCCACACCCTCAGTGATACACCTACTCCAACAGGGCCACATCTACTCCAACAGGGCCAAGTCTTTTAGTAGTGCCACTCCTGGGCTGAGCACATACATACCATTACAGCTTCTTTTCTAATATTGACAGAGTAACCAGTGCTGCTTTATAAACACCTAGAGTTTAAAGATCCTTCACTCCAAATGACTAGCCTCATGGAGGAAAAATGCTATTATATCAGTCACCTTTTTACCCAATAATGAGCTCCCCATCACCAGGGCTCTTATTTCCTGGGACAGAATTCTGCCTGATTTTCTGAATGCCATATATGCACCTCAGAGCCAGGTAAGAATCTCACCTATATCAGCCAACTTCCCTATAAACCCATGCAATAGTCACTAACTTTACCTCATTGGGTTCCGTATTCCCACCCCAAAATTTAGGAGAAAATGTCTAGTTTCCTGGAGGCCATGCGAATCTAGGGACCCAAGAAGAATCATTGGCACTAAAACCCACAGAAATCACAAAGGGAACAAAACCATTAATGGAGAAATCTAAAAAGTGAAGTCTTGCTGTTCACTGGAGTCCCTGGGCCCTGAGGCTAGAAGACTAGAAAGAAAACAGTAACGGGGGAGGGGGGCATCCAAAAAAAACCAGCATTCCAGCAGGTCTCAAACTTGAAGAGATCCACCCTGCTTCTGCTTCCTATGGACTGCAGAGTAGTGTGATGTTTACACTCCTAAACTACTTTCTACAAACTTTAGCTAACACAGTGTGCACAGAACAATTTTTTTACAAATGTATAATAGACATTCTTCTACCTATCTCTTCACAAGTTTGTACTTCAGTTCAAAGTATTAAAATGACTCTTAAAATCCCTAGCATACATGTCTACCTTCTCTTTGCATGCTCCATCTGCTCTTTCTACACTTATCTGAGCACTTATATCAAGCTCAGGGTCTTTGCTGTTCCTTTGATCACATGTCCATATGGCATCTTCTGTCATACATATCAGCTCTGATCAGGTGTAACTCTCTGGATGAATCCTGTCTTAAACTTGCTCTCTATAAGCTCAAGCTCACACCTCAGGCTCTGCCGGGATCCATAACCTCAGCCATGGTCTTGTCGAAAATTTATAGCTTACATAAACAATCCTGAGAGAACATTCGTGGTCATAACAGAAAGTATGTTTGTGGGTAAAGACGACACTGTGACCATGGGTTCCAGGAGCTGAAGATTACCACCTGACCTTTCAGAGAGCCCCCAGACTCTTCCTCCCTCCCTTGAATCCTCCTCTTTTCTTTCTTATATTGCCACTCCTGAATAAAGTTTTTCAGAGCTTGATCAGGAAATTTTCTTGCTTTCATTCTTCATGTTTCTTGTCCATCCACCCCCACACACACACCCTCTCTCTCTCTCTCCTGCCCTAGGTCCCCGCTGATTATCCCTATAGGTCAAGGGAGACTGGTGTTCAGAGTGGAGCCTCTGGGTCTGAGATTTGAAAGAGATCACTCTTATCACTGAACCGCTGCTTTGTCAGGAATTAAGTGAAGGTTTGCATTGGGTAGCCACTTCATCAAAGTGTGAGTGAAGACCTACAGAGGGATTGCCATCATGTTAGTCACACTGTGAGATTGATCCGAGAAAGGTAATAAGAGTGGATAGACTATAGGACAAGCATTAAGTAAACATGAATTGTTTATAAGGGGTCTCAAGGAATTCCTCAAGAAATGAGGAACATTGGTTAAGAAGGCTCTATGCCCCAGTACAGAGGAATGCCAGGGCCAGCAAGCAGGAGTGGGTAGTTTGGGGAGCTGGGTGGGGGGAGGGTATAGGGGACTTTCAGATAGGAAACTAGAAGAGGGGATAACATCTGAAATGTAAATGAAGAAAATATCTAATGAAAATTATATGTGGAAAAAAAGGAAGAAAGATCTTATAAAAAAGGAATCAAGTGTGGCTGGGAAGATGTCTCAGTCATTGAAGTGTTTAATACAAGTATACAGAACTGAGCCTGGATTGCATGCTCCTCATTTTATTTAAAATAATTAAAGAAAAAATTCCAGGTACAGCACTAATCAGGAATACAGCATGGGGGAGGAAGAGAAAGGAGTTTCTTTGTGACTGCCAATCAGTCAATGTAGCTGAAGAGTGAGCTCTAGGTTCATTGAGAGACTTTTCTTTTTTTTTTTCATTTTTTATTAGGTATTTAGCTCATTTACATTTCCAATGCTATACCAAAAGTCCCCCATATCCACCCACCCCCACTCCCCTGCCCACCCACTCCCCCTTTTTGGCCCTGGTGTTCCCCTGTACTGGGGCATATAAAGTTTGCAAGTCCAATGGGCCTCTCTTTCCAGTGATGGCCGACTAGGCCATCTTTTGATATATATGCAGCTAGAGTCAAGAGCTCCGGGGTACTGGTTAGTTCATAATGTTGTTCCACCTATAGGGTTGCAGATCCCTTTTGCTCCTTGGCTACTTTCTCTAGCTCCTCCATTGGGAGCCCTATGATCCATCCATTAGCTGACTGTGAGCATCCACTTCTGTGTTTGCTAGGCCCCAGCATAGTCTCACAAGAGACAGCTACATCTGGGTCCTTTCAATAAAATCTTGCTAGTGTATGCAATGGTGTCAGCGTTTGGATGCTGATTATGGGGTGGATCCCTGGATATGGCAGTCTCTACATGGTCCATCCTTTCATCTCAGCTCCAAACTTTGTCTCTGTAACTCCTTCCATGGGTGTTTTGTTCCCAAATCTAAGGAGGGGCATAGTGTCCACTCTTCAGTCTCCATTCTTCTTGAATTTCATGTGTTTAGCAAATTATATCTTATATCTTGTGTATCCTAGGTTTGGGGCTAATATCCACTTATCAGTGAGTACATATTGTGTGAGTTTCTTTGTGAATGTGTTACCTCACTCAGGATGATGCCCTCCAGGTCCATCCATTTGGCTAGGAATTTCATAAATTCATTCTTTTTAATAGCTGAGTAGTACTCCATTGTGTAGATGTACCACATTTTCTGTATCCATTCCTCTGTTGAGGGGCATCTAGGTTCTTTCCAGCTTCTGGCTATTATAAATATGGCTGCTATGAACATAGTGGAGCATGTGTCCTTCTTACCAGTTGGGGCATCTTCTGGATATATGCCCAGGAGAGGTATTGCTGGATCCTCCGGTAGTACTATGTCCAATTTTCTGAGGAACCGCCAGACTGATTTCCAGAGTGGTTGTACAAGCCTGCACTCCCACCAACAATAGAGGAGTGTTCCTCTTTCTCCACATCCACGCCAGCATCTGCTGTCACCTGAATTTTTGATCTTAGCCATTCTGACTGGTGTGAGGTGGAATCTCAGGGTTGTTTTGATTTGCATTTCCCTAATGATTAAGGATGTTGAACATTTTTTCAGGTGCTTCTCTGCCATTCGGTATTCCTCAGGTGAGAATTCTTTGTTCAGTTCTGAGCCCCATTTTTTAACGGGGTTATTTGATTTTCTGAAGTCCACCTTCTTGAGTTCTTTATATATGTTGGATATTAGTCCCCTATCTGATTTAGGATAGGTAAAGATCCTTTCCCAATCTGTTGGTGGTCTTTTTGTCTTATTGATGGTGTCTTTTGCCTTGCAGAAACTTTGGAGTTTCATTAGGTCCCATTTGTCAATTCTCGATCTTACAGCACAAGCCATTGCTGTTCTGTTCAGGAATTTTTCCCCTGTGCCCATATCTTCAAGGCTTTTCCCCACTTTCTCCTCTATAAGTTTCAGTGTCTCTGGTTTTATGTGAAGTTCCTTGATCCACTTAGATTTGACCTTAGTACAAGGAGATAAGTATGGATCGATTGGCATTCTTCTACACGATAACAACCAGTTGTGCTTATCATCATCACTATCATCATCATCATGTCCTCCAGAAGGTACCTACTAAACAAATAAATATAGGTTAAAAAATTAGAATAGCCAGGAGCTGGTGGCACAGGACTTTAATCCAACACTCCTGAGGCTAACTATGACCTATTATTTTCTGCCATATTCCAAGACTGCTAGCACCCCACACAGAAAGGCAGTCTGAAATAAAACCATAAAACAAACAAACAGCCCCACTGCAAACAAGTTATTTATCTATGTATTTATTATTTATTCATTTATTAAGAGGGCTGGAGAGATAGCTCACTGGTCAAAGAGTACTCATACAGAGGTGGCTAACAATTCCTGTAACTCGAGCTTGAGATGATGTGATGACCCTCCTCGAATCTCTGGGGACACTGAAACACATGCATTCATGACCACTCCAACACATACACACATATACACAAATAACTAACAAAAAAAATTAAAAAAAAAAGAATCAGGGGCAGGTGGACTATGCCACCAGACAAAACTGGCAATATTGAAACAGGTTTAAAACCCTGGTAGATTTCATAATCGAGGAAAATAGGTGTAACCCAGGTCGTAGCTAAGCTGTACCTGTCCTGGGACATATGACAGTGACATTTCATTAGGAGGACCATAACTACCAGTCATAGGACAACACCTGAAGTCCTTCCCTTTGAAAATAAATCATCCCTAATATATCAGACTGAGCCAATGGGAAGCATCTACTCCTGGATTCCATTCCACTCCAAAACATTATGTATAGGGTCTGTCTTCACAAGGAATAAAATGCACAAGCTATTTCACCAAGAATCATCTAAGGGTGCCTGTCTTATTGAGCTGAAACACTCCAGGGAAGAGTTTTCTCTCCTAAACCATTCATCCCTGGAACTGCCCAGCAGGCTGGCTGCAGCTTCTTGCTGCTCTGGCTACAGGATGTTGTTATGGTTGACTCTTTATTTGATCACAGGCACCTCCCATCATTCTCCTTGTGGCTCTGGCTAAGGATTATAACCACTCTCCACCATTACTTCTGGGGCTTCAAAGGAAGCAGAGATCTGGAGGGACACCTAAATTGCCTCAGCTTCCCCTCACAGAACTGTAACACATTTGCCATTAGCCAGAGGCCCACAGAATTTCTTGTCCCAGCCAGATTTGAGATTCTCCAATTGCTTCCTGTCTCTACTAAGCAGCTGGTTGGCTGTGCTCTGTCATCTCAGTGGAGAGGCAGAAATGCAAACTGACAAAATTCTAATTTTCTTAAAAGAAAAGCTAGAGAGTAATTGAAGAAGACACTCAGCATTGACCTCTGACCTCCAAACTCATACTCACACATGAACATAGACATACAGCAAAGCACACACACCAACACACACACACACACACACACACACACACACACACACACACATTGAGACAGGCAGAAGCACAAATAAATTAAGTTCCACAAAGCTTATAGGATATCTTTAGATACTTTATTTTCATTCATATACAAGGATCTCAAATTGATTACAGTCAATTTATTTGAATAAAAGTAACATTAATTCCTTGAACATGTTAATATGAAACATGACAAGGAAACTTGAGTGCTTCAGAGACTGTATAAAATTTGCAGCCCTGTCTCAACCCAGGGTCCTTAGCAAGAATCTTATATACATGGGAGGTGACATGTAAGACTCTTTTCTCCACATCCTAAAAAACAAGCAGTGACATAACAAAGGATGAGACTGCTGGTAATAGGATCTTCCCTAGGAGTCTTGCTGATTTATATTGTATGGATGTTTGAGGGAGAATGTCCCCCTTAAGTCTGTGTATTTAAAAATGTGGTTCCCCCATTGTGGTGCTGTTTGAGGATGTTATCGTCAGGTGCAGCCTTACTGGAAGTAAGATATTATTGTTGTGGAATTTAAGGTTTCACAGCCTTGCCTAACTTCCAGCTTGATCTTCCTGTTCCATGTTTGCACTTGAAACTGTGCTAAGGCATCTTCCTTCTTCTGCTGATGTTCCTTTCTGCCATTATGGACTTTTATGCCTGTGAAACCATGAGTCCATATAAATACTACATAGGTTGCTTGTCATCAAAGTGTTTTTATCACAGCAACAGAAAAGTCATTCATATAAGCTAAGGCCCTTATATGCCCATTAGAGTTCATGAGCATGACAGCACAAGCCTGCAATCCCAATACTCCTGAGTCTGGAACAGGAGGATCAAGTTCCAGGCAAGCCTGAGCTATAGAGCAAAATCCTACATACAACTCAAAACAATATACAAGTTGATGGTGAGATGGTTTGTAAGCAAGAGCATTCTCACAGCATTGCCTATCAAACCCCTCAGGAAATCTCTCAGGGAACAAGCTGGCATCTCACCTCCATGATGTCTTTGTCAATGTCTAGAGAAAGGACATAAACTCCAGGATTTTCCATTTGAAGCTTCATTTCCATGTCATCCATACTTAATGTTATGTCCAATTAACAAAATGATTGATAGAAATTTATAAGTCAAAACATTATTTTTTAAGGTTTATTTAATATTTTATATATATATATATATATATATATATATATATATATATATATGCATGTAGCTGGTCTTTGTGGGTTCTTTCTGCATCCACCCTTTTTATACCCTTTCAGCCCCCTAACATCAGATATGAGAGAAAAAAAAGTAGAGGGAAAAGAGGATAGCATTATTGTTAGACTAACTTCCTGTTGATTTAGGGATGTTTAGTTCCTTACAGACATTTTGATCTTCACCATCAAGATATCTAATTTCATAGTCTTTCATTTTTGCACAGAAACTCGACAATAGCTACCAACTGCTACTAATAGAGGCCATCACCCCATACCACTTCTGAATGCCTTGTGGTTTTTCTTTTTTCATTTTCCATTCATTTATTTATTCACTTTTTGTAACTTGTTAACTGTCCCCAAAACATTACAAAAAGTTCTAAACCCATTTTCCTCTCTGCTTCTACTCTGAGAAGGAGAAGCTTCCACCCTCCCATCATCACCCCACTGAGGCACACGAAGTCTCTGCAAGGCTTAATTTTTGTATTACCTGAAAAATATCCCCAGAATCCAGTAATGGACAAAATACCAGAAAGTCTCTGCAGAGGAGAATATGATGCCCCTGATAGAACAAGAAGTAAATCACAGTCAGTTGCTATGGAAAATCTGAAGCAACAACATATCCCCTACCTGGGATAAAAATGAAAATATATTCCCAGAACATTTCTGTGTTTTTCAAACAAAAAAACATTCTCACTATATATGGATATTTATCCTTCATATATGTCTGTGCACTGTTGTATACAGTAACCGCAGATGCCACAAGAGGATCTCAGGTTGCCTGGAACTGGAGGTACAAGCAGATATAAGCTGCTGTGGATTACTGGGAACTGAACCAAGGTACTCACTTTACTTAATGACTAAACCATCTGGCTACTCCCACCAACAGCAATTCACGAAATTCATCATTATGAGAAATTATAATAGGAGGCATTAATTTGTATTTACAAAATTATTTACAAAATTGCAAAAAATTAAGATGCAATATGAATTGTGTGAGGGGCTTCAGGAATCTAAAGAATAGAAGCAAGCTACACTGAATAAAATATTAAAAGACCTTGATTCTTACAATGACACCACTCTTTCTATAAGAACATAAATATTGTAGGCACAATAAAATATCCAAAGTTAATAACATACAATGGCCTGGAGCACAGGGTCTGAGGCAGCATTTATTGGTATCCCAGATGGGACAGCATGTACAATGAATGCGCATTACCACTGTTTGGTGTTCAGAACCAAGGCTCCAGTAGGGTGGAATGTGCACACACTACCAGGAGAACTCAATTCACTCTACTCTTGATTTTGAATTAATGTTTTTTTTTATTGTACATTCAGAATACAGTTGCAATTGTTTCCTTAATCCCTACATTCAGTCTGATAACCTGTCATGGGATTTCAACTGATAATATAGGAGTCAAACACCCCCATCTAGCTTCTTTGGGCACTGCATGTACATGATGGACAAATATACATATAAGCTATGTCAAGAGTGTTCCTGGTGGGGACAGAGTGACATGGTTCTTTCTCATGGAACAGGACCTCGTGAGCCTCCACTAGAGTCTAGGGCTGCTGTGGTTATGAGGCTTGTTGGTGTAATAATGTAAATATTTTTCTTGACCCATTACCAGTGGAGGAGTCTTTCTTTTTGAGGACATCCACCCTGTTAACATTAAAGACTTCATGATAATTAAAAAGAGAACAAGTCCAGGAGTTGAGGATGTGGCTATGTCTCAGCAAAATGGTAAATATTGGAACCTTCAGGATAGCCCTTAAGGCTATAGGAAAGTACTCTAAATGCATGAGGGTTTTTTGTTTTTTTCAGTTTTTTTTTGTTTGTTTGTTTTTTGGTTTTTTTTTTTTGTTTTTTTGTTTTTTTGTTTTTTTTGTTTTTTTGAGACAGGGTTTCTCTGAGTAGCTCTGGCTGTCCTGGAACTCACTCTGTAGACAAGGCTGGCCTCAAACTCAGAAATCTGCCTGCCTCTGCCTCCCAAGTGCTGGCATTAAAGTTATGCACCACCACTGCCCAGCTATGCAAGAGTTTTAAAATATATACTATCTCAACTGTGCAAAAAATAAGGATGCAATATGAATTGTGTGAGGGGCTTCAGGAATCTAAAGGATAGAAGCAAGCTACACTAAGATCTAGTTTGTCAAAAACATACAAAGACATGCAGAAACAAATGCAGGCCAATTCTTGAGTTCAAGGTCATCCTGGGACATAGGGAGTCCAGGCCCAGGTGAGGTAGAAACAATAATTTCCAGACAGGGTCCCACCCTAATAGCTTTTTGTCTGTGTTAAACTGCCACAGACCCTCTTGATCCCTTGTCTGCATAGGACGGGTCTCTGGTTGCAGATGGGCAAGGAGTCGATGAATGACAGACAGACACAACAAAAGAAGTTGTGTAGAATCTGAAAGTATTGTTACAAGGTGAACACCAGTCTTATGTAATACCGAAAATGAAGGGGGTAGGATGTCACAGGAGGAAAAGTACATTGAAGTTACTTGACATAACACAAAGGAATGAATTCAAAAGGACTTACAGGAACCAGGTAATATTTGCAGTAAAGATAAAACAGTTCTGCTTAGGGTCAGCCAATGGCAGGTAAGGGTTTCATACCCTACTCACAATTTGTGCTACTCCTTTGAGCCTTGTGAAAGCTAGCACCAAAGGGTTCTGCTCTAGCAGACCTTCTCATGAATAATGTAATACGACAACGCCCCTATTTCCTAGGCCCTGATAAAGTTTGTATGGGTGTAACTTGGCTGTTCTTTTAAGTATCTGTGGAGAATCTCCATTTGTCAGAAGAATTCACCATCTTGCTTCTAATATGCAATACAGCCTGTTATACCTGGCTGTAGTGAAGATTCCTGTCTAAGTATGATTTCCTAACTCTTACATGGTAAACCCACCTATTAGCTAGGCCATTGTGAATTCCCTTGTGTGGGTGAGACTGGCTAGTGTCCCAAGTAATCACTCTGCAGACCAGTCCTGAGCTATTCTGACTCCATTCTTTGTAATGCCTAATTAGTTTCACAGTCTCTACTAGAAGTACATTTGAATGTTACTGAATAGGTAACCTTCTCACTGAATTCCTACTGAATTCCAAGTTTGTTGGTTTCAAGGATTTTCTAGGATGTTGAAACAATGGCCAAGGCTTAGCTATGTGAGAATTCAATCTTAAAAGGCACTTATAATAAAATAATGCTAAAAGAGACCACGTGGATCCGTACACCAGACTAACTTAGGGGTAGGGTATGAGTATATGGGTTATGAGAACGCCTGGTTCCAGAAGGTTAAGTTTCTGTAAAACTCTTTGCCTCATGAATGCTTTCAGGCCTCTCGGCCTGCCAAGCAGACTACACTGGAGTGTGCATAGCACTAAAAAAAGGCAGAAAGATCTCTGAATTTTTTGCAAAGTTAAGAAAAAAATATGTGCTTGCTGTCTCCTAAGAATCAAAGGGCTGGGGCCATAGGATGCTGTTCCCTAAGAAAATCAAAAGGAAACCAGGAGTAAATGTTTGGATTGATATGTAAAATAAGAGAATAGGCCAGTGTTCTGCAGAAGATGAGCTATCTAGAGAATTATTTTCAGAAAAGACAGAGAAAACTGCTTGGAGAACTAACACACACACACACACACAATCAAGTGGGACATGGACAGAGAGCTTTCTTAGAATAGGAAGCAAACAGATATAGACAGAGAAATCTCTAGAGATAAAACAGAACATGGGGAATGACAGACTAGAAAGCTGGATCAAACAGAACCCAGGTCACCAGCATGGATCAAAAATTTGACTTTGAGTCATTCTTTTTGCTACGCCCAGGCACCCCCTTTTTCTGCCCTCCTTTCCATGCTGAGGCTAATCCTTGGCTCACAGAAGCTAAATGCACATACAGATATAATAAGAAACAAATAAATCTCAAAAAGAACAAAATAACGGCCTCCCTCAGGGGAGGCGCCATTTTCAATGGCTAAAAGTGCTTGACTTATAATCACCTTGTCACATTTTTGTTGGGTTCTGAATTTGCAAACCAACCAAAGCATGAACACCAGTCCACAGCATATGGTAGCACCAAACAAAATCACTCCCACCCATTCCTTAACGCAAGAAAATGCAAAGGTAAGCCAAGAGGTAGTCTCCAAGGGTCACTGGTTCCATTAAGGTTCAGGATCTGTATCTGCAGCTTTGTCTGCAAACTTTCCAGCTCTTACGACCAGTTCCCCTTCAGATAATTCGATAAATCTGTACTTTTAATAAAAGAATTATTAATATACCTAATGGGAGTAATGCACACATGCGGGGTTGATGCCACACAACTCATTTGTATTACATCCATCATCTGTTCCATGTTATGTTGTAAAATATCCACTCTTTGATTCACTAACATTAACCCTTAGGCGATATGAGAATCCATCCTTTGCAGGATAAGCAATGCCTCAGATGTTTTTTTCTGCTCTCTGACTTATGGTGTCAGCAGTATTAACTTGATTGGCCATAGCAATTCCTGCGGTAACTGCTGATGCCGCGGACACCACAATGGCAGTAACAATGGCAACTGTGATTCCAAAATCTCTTTTGCCAAATAAGACTCATGATTGGGAACTTCTCTGGATCTGCCTCAACAGGCACAGGGACAAAGGTTGGTAGATGTACGTACCACTAAGACTAAGAAAATGGTTCCATTCCAGCATTGCATCAAAAAACAAGTGACATTTGTACAATCTAACCATTCTGTATTGTTTTGAAATTCAGCCAATATAAAGAAAAATGGAGGGTTGACACAAACTTCTACTGGAGGAATAGTCATATTTCTGATAACTCTATTAGATGCCACATTATCTAAATGAGCAGAGTTGTTGGAAAGTGTGGCAGAAACATTCAATATCTCATGAAAGGTTCCAGTCAGCAATGCAAAAGCTGACAAACTGGTACTAGCACCTGCCTCATTACTTAAAATCCATTGGTAGTATGGCCAAATATGTTCTTTCCCTGTAGCATCCCCTTTATCATTCATTTCAGCAAAATCCAATGGAGGTGACAAAACAAAACCCTTTGCTATTTCTTTCTGAGGAAAATGTTTTGATTGGCAAGGTGAAAAAACTATAGGAAATGCAAGGTTCAGATGGCACCAAGGCACGCTGTGTATAGCAGTAGCATTGCCAACAGACCATCGTGATCTTTTGGGAATAGTCACATTTCCCTTTATCATAATAGTGGTGATGTTTATAGGTGAAGTTACATTATTTCCAACATCACTTGAGCCTGATTGTGCCCCTTGAACAACTTGGGTTAAAGCATTAAGTAACACTCCAGAGCTCACTTTATTCTGGCTAATGGGATCTGCTCAATTAAAGATAATCTTTTTCTTTAAAAACATACAGGGTGTAAAAGTTTTATCCACATTATGCACAAAGCATAGTGTATAACTTAAATGAAAACTCGTACTATTATACACCTGTGGCTCTTGAGGAGTTTGTCGTGCACAAGGCGCATCCAAAAAAACCATTCAGTTGCAAAAAACAAAGGCAAGGTAGAGGAATTGGAATGTACCAGTAAAGGTACTGGCCATGATCTCACTATGGCCCACAAAGGTATACTTATCCCTGTCTCAATCTTCAGGAGTAAAAATAACAGGATCATCTTGGGATTCTTCTTGATCTTTCACGGTTCTTGTCAGTAATGTCGGAACCCAAAGTGGATTATCTTCACCCTGTGGAAAAACACAAATAGCTCCCCTAGATCTGATTAATATGGGATCTGGGCTATACCATTTATTATCAAGGACATTTTTCCACTTGACCATTTCACTGGGCGGTTGAGGCCATTGTCCATGCCTTTCAGCTGGTGATCTTCCAGCATCATCCAAATTTTAAAAATTAAGAGTAAATATTGTAAGGGATAGAGCCATCTTTGGCGTCATAGCCTCTATTCCCCCTTTTTGTTTTTGCAAATATTGTTTCAAAGTACGATGGGCTCTTTCAATGATGCCTTGGCCCTGTGGATTATAGGGCAACCCAGTAATAAGTTTCACTTGCATTTGTTTGCAAAATTGACTAAATTTAGAAGAGGTATATGCAGGACCATTATCTGTCTTTAGCAACAGGGACTTGTCCCATGCAGCCCACGCCTCTAAGCAGTGGGATATGACATGAACTGCCTTTTCCCCTGTCAAGGGAGAAGCATGTAGGACACCAGACCTGGTATCGATGGACACATGTACATATTGTAATTTCCCAAAAGTTGGGATATGCGTGACGTCCATCTGCCAAACTAGGGGTCGCAATCCACAAGGATTAATGCCCACGGAAGGTGCATTAATAAATTCTACACATTTACCACACTGTAGGACAATATCGAGCATCTGTTCGTGTGAGCTTAAACTTCTGTCGAAATGTAGAAGCAGGGACATGATAAAATTGATGAAAATTCTTAGCACCTTCTATAGAACTTTGTGATAGCAAAACCATATCTCTGGTGGCTGAATCAGCAATTGCATTTCCCTTAACCATAGGTCCAGGTAATGATGTATGTGCTCTAATATGTTGAATATAAAAGGGGTGCCCACGCATCAAAATACAATCTTGTACTTTCATCAAAATTTCAGATATTGGACTAGACTGCTTAAAATTTCCGGCAGTCTCTAATGCTAATACAGCATTAGCCACATAAAAGGAATCAGAGATAATATTTATGGGCATAGAGAACCTTTCAAAAACTTCTAAAACCACCAAACATTCCACCAATTGAGGGGCTGTGGGTGTAAATTGCAACCTTACAGCCTTTTCATTAATCACACAACTTCCAATTCCTGTTTTGGATCCATCTGTATAAATATCAATGGCTCCCTTTATACGGGTATTAGCTGCTAACTTTGGAAATATCACTGGATGCAATAACATAAAATGTAATAAAGTATGTTTAGGATAATGATTATCAATTAAACCAGAATAACTGCATCTAAGAATGGCCCATTCATCTATAGTAGCACACAATATTTGCATTTGTGTGGCAGTATATGTAATAATTATGCTATCAGGCATTTTTCCAAAGTGAGTAATTGAACTTTTTATACCTTTATGGGCCATATTTGCCAAAATGGTGGGATAATGCTCTATAGCCTTATTAGGGGATACATGTGGATTTATCCATACTAAAGGGCCATCTTGCCATAACACAGCAGTTGGCAAACTTATGGTTTGCAATATGCATAGGCACAAAGGTTCTTGCTCATTTATACGATTTAACTGTGCCTTTTGGATAGCACTTTCTACCCTCCTAAGAATCTCAGAAGCTTCAGGTGTTAATTGTCTCAATGAAGTAAGATGTGATTCTCCTTCTAAAATTTGAAATAAAGGTTTTAATTCCAAAGTAGGGATCCTTAAATAAGGTCTAATCCAATTTATATTTCCTAATAATTTTTGAAAAGCATTTAATGTCTTTAAATGATCTTTTCTTATACTAATCTTTTGTGGGGTAACACACCGTAAAGTAATAGTGGCTCCCAAAAAATGACTAACATTAGACTGCTGTACCTTTTTTGGTGCAATAATCAAGCCATTATTTTTTAAAGTTTCATCAAGCAAGCCATAAGCTTGCTGTATAAAGTTTATTTTTCAAAAAAAAACCAAAATAATTGACTCAAGTCAATTGTTTATGTGATATTGACTCATAATATCGCTGTTGAGCTTGATCCTGAAAAACAGGAAAAGCCTGACATATTTTACACAACCCTCTAGGAATGCAAAAAGAGTGGCCATTGCCAATTGCTTTCTTATCTGTATAAGTCAGAGGTGGTGGGGGAGCACTGAGACCCCTCCCTATTGGACCATATCTTCCTGCCTCAGACTCTGCAGCATCCTCCTCCAAATCTTCCTCCTCCCCTGCTGATAGTTCCGAGTCCTCCGAGCTAGATAATTCTAACAACTTTAAGTCCTCAAGAGTAGGGTAAATTGACTTAATTTTTTGATCTTCATTCTTTATATTATCTTTTGTATCTTTATATTGTAGTTTCTTTTCCTGTTCTCTTTTTATATCTTTACTTATTTTTCTGCACGCGCCTTCTTTTTCATTTCTTTCTGTTTCTGACATACTTTCCTGGTGCTCCTGCAAAAGTTGCTGCCCTTCCTTAACAGCTGGTTCACATTTCTTGTCCTGAATACAAGCCCTAATCAATTTCCATAACGGCCTTGCTCCTGCATTCACTTTCTCTTCTGCTTCCTCTCTCGCTATATCTCTCCCTAACTTTCCCAAGTAGGTAGTGTCAGAGACCCAGTGGGGGCAATCCAAGGAGCGAGTCTGTCTACTTCCTTTAAGAATCCTCTCACTGTACTTTCAGAAATCTTTAAACCTCGTTCTTTGAGGAAGGCTTGCACCGGCCCTACTAATGGCATAGACTGGCCAGTACCCATGTTCGTCCTGGACTAAAGCGTCATCTACATGAAATTATTCCCAGCAGATACATTCGTGTCCAGGGCGATGACAATTAAGGCAATAACACAATATCAGGGCAAGAAAGAAAGCAAGCAACACAATCCCAGTAACAATTACAGGATCTATTCCGAAAGAAAGCATACCTCTCAGAGATTTATATTAATTTCTTTTTACTTACTGGTACCACCATTCCACAGCTGAAGAGTTCTGAATCCATGCAGTCGAATCCTTCTCAACAGTCTATATTGTGGGAACACTTCATTGACCGCTCAATCCCCGTGATGCAGTTCTGAATCCTCCCTGTAACAGGGGGTTTTCGCTCGTGCCTGAAGATGTCTCATACCTGGTTTCAGCACCACTTGTGAGCGCCCTACTCGCCAGTGAGAAAGATGCCACAACAGGATCCTTCTCCACACGTTTATTGGGAGAGCTTGATTGCAGAGGTGAAACGACCCTGAGCCCCAGAACTGGCACTGTTTGTATAGGACTAGGAGGGGTGTGTCCACACTCAATTGGTTATGCTTTCAGTACCTCATTTGCATGCCTCAGGCCAGGCTTTCAGTGCCTCATTTGCATGCCTCAGGCCAGGCAGTGACTCGGCAAAAAACTCTACTGCACATGTGCACATTGGTTGTTTACCCAAACTTATGGGTGGTGGTCAGCAGTAGCCAGCACCATCCTGCAATGGCATATGTGGCTTCCCACAATGGGAAAAGGTAAAAACAAACCAAAGTCAGTTAATCAATATGTAAGCTGTGCTATATTAGCCCAATGGAATATTATTCACCTATATACCATGCTGAAACATGCCTCAACCAGGATGAACTTGAAAGCATGTTCCAAAAAATAACCCTCCACAAAAGACATACATTATGGGATACCTTTTTGCATGTTATTTACAGTGTAAGACATCCCACAAGCATAGAACTTATCCTGGAGGTTAATAGTAGTGAGGAGGAGAAAGGAAAAAAAATTAACCCATAGGGAGGGTTTCCTAGGTGCTGACATGTTCTGAAACTACACAGGATATAAGATTCTCTCAGCTTGTGAACAGGCTCAACATCCTGGAATGGTTCACTGAAAATGGTAAAACTGTTTTTGTACTAATTTCACTTCAACACTAACAGATTACAGAATGCTTCTTGCTCAGCTCTGTCCAACAGGTACTAACAAGCTCCAGATTGCCATGTTGGGCTGGAGAAGTATCTCCACTAATAAAAGGCTTGTCTAGCATAAAATAAGCCCTCATAGAACCTCAGGATAGTGACCTACACAATGGGGACACACATATGGGTCTTAGCACTTGGAAGGCAAAATCAGAAGGATGAAAAGTCAAAGTTTTGCTTGGCTACTGGGTAAATTTAAAACACAAGGAAGAAATGAGAAACCCTGGTGCAGTGATGCTGATCTGTAATTTCATCACTCAGAAGACTGAAGCAAGAGGATTACCTGGGCCAGGATGAGGTACATGAAGTGCCTGAGGCACACACAGGCAAAGGTTCAAAATAAAAAACAAAATCCCCTGGAATTTGTATCCTGACAGAGTGACCTCTGTTGCTTTACAAACAACTAGAGCTTAATGAGTGCAGGACAATTCTATTCACTTCATCTTTGATTTTGAATTAACATTTGACCATTTTGTGTTTAGAATTCTTTTCCCACATTTGGCTCATGCCCCAATTCAGTTCCACAACCCACATGGAATCCCAACCCACAATATAGGAGGGTGAATGCTTGTTCATGAGACCAGCCTCCAGAATTCAGAATAAAGAAAAAAATGTAAAACATGTATGCAAGTTCAATCTCCAGAAGATATAAAAATTTCTTACAACTTGCCAAACAAATATTAGTATTAGCAAATTGTGTGTGTGTGTGTGTGTGTGTGTGTGTGTGTGTGTTGTGGTGTGGTGTCTAGGGAGAATAAAGGAATGTTTAAGTGCTTAATATTGTGTATTGTGTCTTTCCTGCAGTGGTACATGCCCTTAACACATGAAAATCTGTGAATCGAGACAAGTATGGGCTACAAACTGATTTCCAGAACAACCAGGACTGTGACAAAGAGAAACCATATGTAACAACAAAGAAACAAGCAAAAAAAAAAAAAAAAAAAAACCCCAACCAAACAAAATGAAAGCTTGTTATTTATTTCTTCTTGCCTCTGTGGGAAACTGTACATAAAAAAAAATCACACAAATACTCATAAATTTTAAATGTGGGCGTGTTGCCTGCATGAATTTGTGTGCACTACCTGTGGTCCTGGTGCCTGAAAATTCAAGGATAGTTTGCTGAATTCTCTGAAGATGAAGGGACAGTGGTTTTAAAATGAGAGTTAGACCTGGAAAAACACCCTGCATTCTCTATAAGAGCATCTAAAGAAAAGAATTCAATCTTACCAAGCCATAGCATTTTTTCTTCCCACATTCTGGAGGCAGAGACAGAGAGTGTGGGTAGTCTCTATAATTCAAGGCCATCTTGTTCTACATATCGAGTTCCAGTCCATTCTGGGCTAGATAGAGAGACAGTGTCTCAAAATAAATAAATAGGGCTATATAAACAGGTTCACAGTTTAAAGAAAAGACTGCTCTTCTCAGTACCCATATGGTCACTCACAAATATCCATAACTGGAATTCCAGGGGACCAAATACCCCACTTTGCCTTATGTTAGTACTGCATGCACATGGCTCATATATATATGTGCATGCATACATATATATATGCAATTATAAGATAACCCAGCAAATCCACTCCTATATTTACACCCAAGAAAATGAAAATACACATCTAGATAAAAGCTTCCACAAATGTTTACAGTAGTGTTGATGGTAATAACAAAATGTTTAAAAAACAAGGCAAATGTCCATTACTGGATAAATAGCCTGTGATATCTTCGTACAATGGAACAATATAAACCCAAAAATAAAAGACTGCAGTGTAAAAACATTTTATAGCCTGTATGAAATTCAAAGTAATTCTGTAAAATAACACTTAACAAATGAAATAAGTTATGCAAAGCATTTTACTTGTTATGTGCAGTATAAGACACCCCACAAACATAGACCAGGATAGAGGTTATCAGGAGTGAGGCAGGTGAATGACACAGTAACTCAAGTGGAGGGTTTCCTGGGTCCTGACTTGTTCTGAAAGTAGAGAGGAGTTGTCATTGCCTCAGCTTGTGCACAGGCTCAACATCAGCCAATTGTGCACAGAAAACTGAGCCTGATGTAACATGGATTTCACCTCAACAGTAATACACAGGGGAACTCTTCTTTCTTAGCTTTGTGTATCAGGCATTAACAAACTTCAGAAGGAGATGTGGAAGTAGCCCTACAGATAAGAGTTTTTGTCCAGAATGTACCAGACCCTAAGAGTATGTAAATTATACAAGAGTTGTACACACAGGGATCTAGAGCTTAGGAAGGCAGATGTAAGAGGATTAGACTCTCAAGGTTATTTCTGACTACTTAGCAAATTTTATTTATTGAATATTTTTTTCTTTACATTTCAAATGTTATCCCCTTTCCTGGTTTCTCCTGGGAATCACTCTGTCCCATTTCTCCCCCAACTCCTTCTATGAAGGTTTACCATGACCCACCTACTCACCTACTCCTGCCCTGGCATTGAGCCTTTAAAGGACCAATTCCCCATTGATGCCCTACAAGGCCATGCCCTGCTCTATATGCAGCTGGAGTTATGAGTTCCTCCATATGTACTCTTTGGTTGCTAGTTTAGTACCTGGGAGCTCTAGGTGATCTAGTTGGTTGACATTGTTGTTCTCCCTATGGGGTTGCAAACCCCTTCAGCTCCTTCAGTGCTTTCTCTAATGCTTCTATTGGGGATCCTGTGCTCAGTCCAATTGTTGAGTATGAGCATCTGCCTCTGTATTTCTCAGGCTCTTGAAGAGCCCCTCAGAAGAAAGCAATATCAAAAAATAGGGGTTCATGTACAGTGACAGATATCTGCACCACAATCACTGGGGACTGAAACAGGAGGATTTCCAGTACCAGGATGAGGTACATGAAGTGCCTGGAACACACACAAGCAAATGTTAAAAATGCAAAACAAAATCCCCTGCTTGTCTTGTTCTGACTGAATGAGCTATGGTGTTTTACAATTAACTAGAGCTTACAGAACCTATTCCCATATTATCCTGTGCCATGGAGGACAGGTATGGCTATTTGAGTCACTGTTTAAAAAATTCTGCACTCCACACCCCTGTCTGCTCAAATCAATACACAGAACACAAAATGAAGCAAGGGTATGTAACTTAACTGTGTTGCCAATGTCCTACTCCTGTTGGAATTCAATCCTCTCTCTCAAAGAATAAGTATATGTTACTCTCCAAGATGTCTACTCTTCATTAAAATTTTTATGTCAGTTTAGTTTAGTTTGGTGATTTTTTTTTTACTTCTATACAGGGAGATGAACGGTCCCAGAACAACACAACTTTGCAGGCCATCACATCCATTTCACATCATCTATGAGCCTACCCTAGTAACACTGGTGTCTGAAGCAGACTTGTAAGAGCTGTCCATATTCACACACTCTAATTCCAATCTATGATTTTCTTAAGCCACTCCAAAAAGATCAGCCTCAAACTGTTTGATATTTTTTAACACTCATACACATGGCTAAGTCTAATGGTCAATTACCAGTTTTCTTTCAAAGACCAATCAATCTAGATAAGGTGTGAAGACGTACTTGAGAGTGGCATCAAGGTATTACATATGGGCTGAGAGACAAAGGAGGCAAAAATGATGCCAGAGGTTTTAACGTGGACAATTAGAAAGTGATTTTTTTTTAGCAGATGGGGTATATTGGAGAGGGAGCATATCTAAAGTATATCTGGTGTGTGGGGGATCAGCACATGGAGAGGTCAGAGGACAATATTAGGGATACATTTCTTTTGATTTCCTATGTGGGTTCGTGGCATCAATCTCACGACATTATGCTTGGCAGCAGGTACATTTTCCCATAGTAGTACCATAACAATTTTTTTCTATTGCCTTCCTTAATTCCATGTAACCAATGGTAACCTAGAATTTTCTATGTAGCTATTGGTTTCCTTGAACTCTGTATCTTCTTACCTTTACCTGCTAAGTACGGGGTTAACAGTCATGTGTACTATGCCAGATTAATTTCATTATTGGAGATAGTGTCTAATGGAGCCACTTGAGATGTAGATAGGGATAAACTTTTTTCAATTTCCTTTGACTCTATTTCATTTTTCTTTTCTTTTTTTTTTGTTATTTATTTTAAGACAGGATCTCTCTTACTGAGTATCCAAGTCAGTGTTGTTGCTCACTATGTAGTCAAGGCTATCCTCAAATTCCCAATGAATCTTTTGAGTGCTGGGATTATAGGAGCCACAAGTCCAGAATTTCAAAAATAAATCACAACTTCTTATTTCTCTTCAACTTTTGAAGCTCTAGGGTTTCATATAACTCACAATGCTCAGTATGGAGTCCTTGCTGACTTTGAACTCAGTATCCCCGTGTCCCACTTCTGGAGGGATGTAATTACAAGCACGTTTGGATTCTGTAAATCTGATTCTGTTTTAACACAACTGGGAATTTCTATAGATGTGTTTACACAGATGAGGATGTTAGGTCATAACTCCTTGTCTCATTATAACAGTAATGGGGGCATCTCATCTTCTGGAGGTAGATTGGATAACCAGGAAAGAGCCCAAGAGAGGCAATGAGAGATCATCCTGAGGGGTGGAGTGAGGTCAGGAGAGTTCAGCGTCCTGGATGCCACTAAAGAAAATGTTCCTTTCTAAGGGAAACAAGATGTGATGGGTGGCAGCTGCAAACCCAGGGCTGGAGAGGCTGATGAAGGTAGATGGCTGCAAGTTCAAGGTCAGGATGGTTTATCTAGTCACTAGTGAGATTATCGTGAATTTCTGCACAGTCTTGATTAGTAGCCCAATTCAAAGCAATACCCTCACACAACCACAACAAAAGGAAGATAGCAGGTCATCAGACGAAATGTACATAGATCATTTATGAGCAACCTAGACACTGTCATTGAAATTAGTCAAGTGAAGACTGGTATCCATCTTAACAACACAGTTTGAGGCTGAGTTTTTGACAGTTGGTTCAAGAAAACCACAATAAGAAATCAGAGTAAGTGAATATTGACATCACTTTGGAGTTGGCCTCAGCTCCCAGGACTACAAGAGCAAGGCTAAAGGAGGATGTCAGATAGCTGCTGCACTCACCAATTCTCAGGCTGTTGCTCACAATGTTATGTTGTGCTGGGAATGACCAGCTCCTAGTGCAGGAGTAAAAGAAGTCACCAGACTAGAAGTGACATAAATATTTTGATGAAGAATAGGCACTGTGGACAAAAAAAAAAAAAAAAAAAAAAAAACAGCAAGGAGAGAGACCTGCACCCTAGCAGGCATGGGGCACTTGTACCACTGTTAAGAAAAGCTTTCTGGTCTTCCTTTATTTTTCATTTTGTGTATTTGTTTGTACAGAGGAGACATTTCACTATGCATTAAGAAGCATTTATCCTCTCTGAGACTGGACATATTAGGTGCAGACTCTTTAAGATCTAGCGGCTTGCAAACCATGACTGGTCACTCTGCCAGGATTTGAAAAGCAGGGTATTTTGGTTTTTTTGTTTGTTTGTTTTGTTTTGTTTTTAGCCTTTGTTCTCTCAGGCACTTCATGTTCCACACTCTGTTCCTGGCAATCCTTCTACTTCAGTATTTCTGGTTATGTGGCTTCATATTTATGTTACTGCACCTGGCTTCCATTACACCACTGCTTTGTTTTGATTAACTAGTCAAGAATAACCTTGAATTTCTATTCCTCATCCCTTTGCCGTCTCAGTGCTGGAATCATATTCATATTTATTTTCATATTCATTTATTTTGATGTTTTTGAGATTTGTTTGTTACTTATTTCGTCTGTAAGTATGCTGTGCTTATATGTTCTGTTATGCAAATTAAGCATACAGTGCCAACATAAGGCAGAGGAGCATGTTTGATCCCCTCAAACTCTAGTTCCAGAGAGCTGTGAGCCACCTTGTGGGTTCTGAGAAGACCAGTCATTGCTTTTAACTGTGGACCTACTTTTCCAGCCCTATTCATTTATTTTTATGTATGTTCTCACTATGTCACCCTAACTGGACTGGAACTGAATAAGTACTCACACACACACACACACACACACACACACACACACACTGTCTTCTGGAAATTGAGCTCACGTACATGCTTTACAAATATTGCCCTTTATTCTGGAGGCTGGACTCATCATCTAGCTTCCAGCTTCCTATACTGTGTGTCAAGACCCCATTGGGTCTGTGAAACTGAATATCTAGTGTGAGCCAAATGTGGCAACAGCATTCTGAACACACCAAGGACAAACTTTAATTCAAAGCCAAGGATGTGAATCAATGCAACCTGTATTACGTGCATTTGCCACTGCACTGCTCCCTTGGTTCTGAACACCAAACACTTGCACTTTGCATTGTACTTGGTATCCAATCAAGAACTCCACACCAAATGCTGCCTCAGACCCTCTGTTCTGACTACAGATCACTGTATCTTATGAACTCCAGATCTTATATTGTGCATAAGATGTTTTTGTTCTTATACAAACCGTGGTTTAATTACAAGAATCAAGCACATTTAATATTTTCCTCATTGTATAAGTACCAAATTAATGTCTCTTTCTATTATACTGTCTTGCAATATTGAATTTTAGAAAGTTCTGCCCACGGGGCCGGATAGATGACTTGGTGATCAAGAGAATAGAAGACCTGGGTTTAGTTTTCCATAACCACATGTAACTCTCATTCCAGAGGATCTGAGATCCTCTTCTGGCTTATGAGGTTATTTCACACAGTGGTTCACAGATATATATGGAGGAAAAATACACGTATATAGTTAGAATTTTTGTTTCCTTGAAAAACACAGAATTATAATGGGACTATGCTTTTATTTTAGTCCCTAATGTGGTATGTGCGGCTGATTATGAATTGACTCTTCCTCTAGTTGGAGTTAATTTTCCACCTGCAGACTGTTTCTGTAATTGTGTGACATTTGGCATTCTGGGGGTATTTTCAAAGGGTATGTAAATTCTAGGACCCTGGCAGATAGGATGGGTTAGTAGATGCTATTGGCCAGTGTTAGTACCTGTTGGTCATGTTGGTGTGCAAAGAAGAAACAGCAACAAGATAAAATTAGATATCTTGATGATGAAGATATAACTAACTGACTTCAAGGAACTCAGCATCCTTATTCATCAGGAAGTAGTCTAACAATAGTGTCGTCTTCTTTCTCCTCAATCCTTTTTTTTCCCTCTGATATCTAGTGTTAGGAGGTGCAAGTTTAGAAAAAGGACAGAAGGAAGTACCTACTAAGTAGCCAAAGACCAGCTATACCCATACATACAAAATGAAAAATTAATCTTTTACAAATAATATTTTGATTCATAAAATTCCATCATTGAGTTTATTGGCTAGTAGAAATATTAATTAATGATGACATTGAAAGGATGTTTCCAATGAAGAAACCTGCAGCTTCTGTCCTGCCTCTAAAGATGGAGAAGGAGTACATGGAGATAAAATACTAGCTATTTCCCTGAGGGATTTCCTGAAGGGTTTGTTAGACAGTGCTATGTGAATGCCCCCCTTGCAAACCATCTCCACATCAATTTATTATATTTTGTTTGGGGTTTTAGGATTTTTCTGTATGGGCCAGGCTTGCCTTGAACTTTATCTTCCTGCTCCAACCTCTTAAATGGTCTGATTGCAGGGTATGTACCATCATGCTCAGGAATTCTAATGGACACATGATGGTCTCAGCCTATATGAGTTGCTTTTTTTGGCTTTGATAAGAACATCATCAAGTAAAGCATCTCATGCAGCGTTTATAGGAGCTTATTTTTCCAAAGGGAGAAGAGCTCATCATGATAAGAAGAGCTGGGAGCAGGAAAAGGAGGCGAGAGAGCATAGCTTCACCTGCAAGCATAAAGCAAGGAGAGCAACATGGAAGTGTGTCAAGGCTGTGAACCCTTAAAGCCCACCCAGTAATACACTTCTTCCAGCAAGGTTGCACCTGGCCTAATATCACCAAACTGCACTACCAAGTGAGGGCCACCTATTTAAAAACAAGAACATAAGGTGGGCGTTGTTATTCATATCATCACACTACTGAAGTAGGTGTCCTTTTTATGGAAGATCCAGTTCCCAGCAGTCACATCCTTTGATTTCTCACTGCTTATATTTAGGATGTGGATAACAAAGTCTTGCCTGTCCATTACCATGCAAGTGTCTTGCTAAGGGTGCTGAGTTTTTACATGGATACAGTTTGGCTATATTCCCTGAAATATTCCAGTTAGTAAGTGTTCTTTTATTCCATTGCAACACTTTTATGGGATTGATGTTTCATGTAGTCAAATAATTTGACTATATTTAATTGGATATATTTCCATATAAATGAAAAGAAGTCATTCTTAAGATGTCCCAGTAAGACTTGTGGAACTTAATTTCTTTTTGTGCTTCTCTATGTGTTTGTAAATGTGTGTGTGTGTGTGTGTGTGAGAGAGAGAGAGAGAGAGAGAGAGAGAGAGAGAGAGAGAGAAAGAGAGAGAACATGTTCTTCTGTGTATGTAGATACATGCTAGCATGTGTGTTGAGACCATAGTAATTCATTGTTAGTTGTTGGGTGTCTTTCTCATTTTCTCAATTGCTCACTGCCTTACATTTTAGGAAAAAATTAATTAATATTTTTATTAATAATTGGTATATGTGGTGGTAGGTGAGCATGAGTTTATATGATTGCAGTGCACACTGAGTCTAGAGGAGGGTATCACATGTTCTGAAACTGACGTTGCAGGTGATTGTGATCTTCCCATTTTGAATGCTTAGCACTGAAATTCAGTTCTCTGCAAGAGAAGCAAATACTCTAGATTACTGAGCATTTTCTCCTGCTCTCTTCTTTATGTAAACCAATCAATCAATCAATCAGTCAGTCAGTCAATTAATCAATAACAATCTTATGGGTTTTTGATTTGCTTGCTTTGTTTTCCAGATAAGATTTGTCTCTGGGCCTGGCTGTCCTGGAACTGGACGTATAGGCCATATCTGTCTTTGTCTCAAGACTGCTGGGATTAAAGTTCTGGGCCACCATCTCCTGTATACTTTAAAAAACTTAAATTTCATTTATTTACTAAGTGTGAGCCTGGTAGAAAACACAATGATGGTGATGGTGGTGGTGGTGGTGGTGGTGGTGGTGATGATGATGATGATGATGATGATGATGATGATGATGATGATAAAGCCTCTCGATGAACCTGGAGTTCACAATTGAGCTAGTCCAGCTGATTAACAAGACCCAGAAATTCTCCTCTGTCTACTATTCCAGTACTGATTTTACCAGATCACTGCTATGACTGGATATTTTTCTCATTTTTAATGGCAAATATGCATTCCAATGCTCAGTTTATTGTGCTTGCATGAAATCACTTTATTGATTAAGCCATCATCTTTCCTAACTCTTCTAATAAATAAAGGTGGTGTGGTGGCAAGTGTTATTATACCAGCAACCAGTAGATGGAGGCAGTAGGATCTGAAGTTCAAGATAAACCTTGGCTACAAAAGTGACTTTCAGGCTAGCCTGGGATACATAAAAATGGTAGCTAAAAAAACTAAACCAGGAAAACAACTTGAGTTTGTAAATATTCTATGTACTTGAGATCTTGATGCAAGAATGTGATCACAATGGTTTCAAAAGTGTCTAGAGAAGCTCAATGTAGCAACACATGCCTTTCATCTTATTACTTGTTGAGCAGGGACATGCAGATCTCTGATTTTGTGGGTAGTCTGGGAGAGAGAGAGAGAGAGAGAGAGAGAGAGAGAGAGAGAGAGTTAGTTACTTGCAGGACAACCAGGACTACATAATAAGAATATGTATGTGTCTGTTCACAGTCGGGACTCACTTCCAATTTGCTCTCCCTACTTAATGCTTACTGCTAAAGTCGTGCTCTTTCACCTTCCTTCCCATGCTGATATCCCTTTCAGCCATGCTGAATTTTCATTCCTTTGGACTATAACCCTATATGAGCTCTATAGAATTTGCTTTTCATGGTGTTTTAATTACAGCAAAAGAAACATAACTTATGTTTCTTACCTCAGAGTAAAAGGCTGGAAAAAATTTTTCCAAGCAAACAGTCTGAAGAAACAAGCTGGAGTAGCCATTCTACTATAAACTAAAATCGTCATCTAACCCAAAGTTATCAGAAAAGACAAGGAGGTACAGTTCATACCCATCAAAGATAAAAATCTTCCAAGATGAACTCTCAATTCTGAATATCTCTGCTCCAAAGGCAAGGGCTTCAACATTCATTAAGGAATCTCTAATAAAGCTCAAAGCACACATTGTACCTCACACAATAACATGGGAGATTTCAACACCCCATTCTCATGAATAAATAGATCCTGGAAATAGAAACCAAACAGATGCACATTGAAACTAACAGAAGATATGAAATAAATGAATTTAACAGATATCTACAGAACATTTTATCCTAAAAAAATGATATACCTTCTTCTCAGCCTTTCATGATAATCTTCTCCAAAATTGGCCATATAATTGGTCAGAAAAAAGGCCTCAACAGATACAAAATTACTGAAATTATCCCATGCATCATAGTAGATGACCTCGGACTAAAGCTGATCTTCAATAACAACATAAATAATAGAAAGCCAACATTCCCAAGGAAGCTGAACAACAGTCTGCTCATTAACTTGGTCAAGGAAGAAATAAAGAAAAAGATTAAAGACTTTTTAGAGCTTAATGAAAATGAAGCCACAATATACCCAAACTTATGGGAAACAATGAAAGAATTTGTGAGAGGAAAACTCATAGCTCTGAGTACTTTCAAAAGGATACTAGAGAGAGCATATACTAGCACCTTGACAGCACACCTAAAAGCTCTATAATAAAAGGAAGCAAATTCACCCAAGAGGAGTAGAAAGCAGGAAATAATTAAACTTAGAGCTGAATTCAACCAAGTGGAAGCAAAAAGAACTATACAAAGAATCAACAAAACCAGGAGCTAGTTCTTTGAGAAAATCAACAAGATAGATAAGCCCTTAGCCAGACCAACTAGAGGGCACAGGGACAGTATCCTAATTAATAAAATTAAAAATGGAAAAAAGACACAAAACAACAACACCTGAAGAAATCCAAAACATCACCAGATCCTACTATAAAAGGCTATATTCAACAAAACTGGAAAACCTCGAAGAAACGGACAATTTCCTATGTAGATACCAGGTACCAAAGTTAAATCAGGATCAGATAAAATATCTAAACAGTCCCATTTCCCTTAAAGAAATAGAAGCAGTCATTAATCATTTTTTAACCAAATAAAGCCCAGGACCAGATGTGTTTAGTTCAAAGTTCTATCAGACCTTCAAAAAAGACCTAATTCCAATTCTCCTCAAACTATTCCACAAAATAGAAACAGAAGGTACTCTATCCAATTCACTCTATGAAGCCATAATTACTCTGATACCTAAACCACACAAAGAGCCAACAAAGAAAGAGAACTTCAGACCAATTTCCCTTATGAATATTGATGCAAAAACATTCAATAAAATTCTCACGAACCGAATAAGAACACATCAAAAAGATCTTCCATCATGATCAAGTAGGCATTATCACTCAGATGCAGGGATGGATTAATAAATGGAAATCCATCAATGTAATTCACTGTATAAACAAAGTCAAAGACAAAAAACACATGATTCTCTCATTAGATTCTGAGAAAGCATTTGAAAAAATCCAACACCCATTCATGATAAAAAACTTGGAAAGATCAGGAATTCAAGGCCAATACCTAAACATAATAAAAGCAATACACAGCACACCAGTTTCCAACATCAAACCAAATGGAGAGAAAGTGGAAGCAATCCCACTAAAATCAGGGACTAGACAAGGCTGCCCATTTTCTCCCTACCTATTCAAAATAGTACTTGAGGCCCTAGCCAGAGCAATTTAAAAAAAAAAAAAAAAAAGGAGATCAAGGGGAAAGGAAGAAGTCAAAATATCACTATTTGCAGATGATAGGATAGTATATATAAGTGACCCAAAAATTATACCAGAGAACTCCTAAACCTGATAAACAGCTTCAGTGAAGTAGCTGGATATAAAATTAACTCAACCAAATCAGTGGCCTTTCTCTACACAAAGGATAAACAGGCTGAGAAAGAAATTAGGGAAATAACACCATTCACAATAGACAAAATAATATATAATATAATATAATATAATATAATATTCCTTGGTGTGTCTCTAACTAAGGAAGTGAAAGATCTGTATGATAAGAACATCAAGTCTCTGAAGGAAGAAATCAAAGAAGATCTCAGAAGATGGAAAGATCTCCCATGCTCATGGATTGACAGGATCAACATTGTAAAAATGGCTATCTTGCCAAAAGCAATCTACAGATTCACTGCAATCCCCATCAAAATTCCAACTCAATTTTTCACTGAGTTAGAAAGGGCAATTCGCAAATTCATATGGAAACACAAAAAAACCTAGGAGAGCAAAAACTATTCTCAACAATAAAATAACCTCTGGTGGAATCACCATGCCTGACCTCAAGCTGTATGACAGAGCAATTGTGGTAAAATGGCATGGTACTGGTACAGCGACAGACAAATAGATCTGTGGAATAGAACTGAAGGGCCAAAAATGTACCCACACACCTATGGTCACTTGATCTTTGACAAAGGAGCTAAAACCATCCAGTAGAAAAAAGACAGAATTTTCAACAAATGGTTCTGGCTCAACTGGAAGTTATCATTTAGAAGAATGCAGATGAATCCATTCTTATCTCCTTGTACAAAGCTCAAGTATAAGTGGATCAAGGAACTCCCCATAAAAACAGAGACACTAAAACTTATAGGGGAGAAGTGGGGAAAAGCCTCGAAGATATGGGCACAGGGGAAAAATTCCTGAACAGAACAGCAATGGCTGGTGCTGAAAGATCGAGAATTGACAAATGGGACCTCATAAAATTGCAAAGCGTCTGTAAGACACAAGACACTGTCAATAAGATAAAAAGGTCACCAACAGATTGGGAAAAGATCTTTACCAATCCTAAATCTGATAGGGGACTAATACCCACTATATACAAAGAGCTTAAGAAGCTAAACTCTAGAAATTTAAATAACCCCATTAAGGACGGTGATATAGCTGTCCCTTGTGAGACTAGGCCGGGGCCTAGCAAACACAGAAGTGGATGCTCACAGTCAACTATTGGATGGATCACAGGGCCCCCAATGGAGGAGCTAGAGAAAGTATCCAAGGAGCTAAAGGGATCTGCAACCCTATCGGAGGAACAACATTATGAACTAACCAGTACCTCAGAGCTCTTGACTCTAGCTGCATATGTATCAAAAGATGACCTAGTCGGCCATCACTGGAAAGAGAGGCCCATTGGTCAGGCAAACGTCATATGCCCCAGTACAGGGGAATGCCAGGGCCAAAAAATGGGAATGGGTGGGTAGGGGAGTGGGGGGGGGCTTTTGGGATAGCATTGGAAATGTAATTGAAGAAAATACGTAATAAAAAAAAAGAAGAAAAAATGGGGTACAGAGCTAAACAAAGAATTTTCAAATGAGGGATAATGAAGGACTGAGAAGCACTTGAAAAAATGTTCAACACCCTTAATCATCAGGGAAATGCAAATCAAAACAACCCTGAGATTCCACATCACACCAGTCAGAATGCCTAAAATCAAAAATTCATTTGACGGCAGATGCTGGCAAGGATGTGGAGAAAGAGGAACCCGCCTCCATTTCTGGTGGGATTGTATGATTGTACAACCACTCTGGAAATCACTCTGGTGGTTCCTTAGAAAACTGAACATAGTACTACCAGCAGATATAGCAATAACTCTCCTGGGCTTATACCCAGATGTTCCATCTGGTAATAAGGACACGTGCTCCATTGTGTTCATAGTAGCCTTATGTATAATAGCCAGAAGCTGGAAAGAACCTAGATGTTGCTCAAGAGGAATGGATACAGAAAATGTGATACATTTACACAATGGAGTACTACGAAGCTATTAAAAACAATGAATTTATTCTTAAGCAAATGGATGGATCTCTAGGATATCATCTTGAGTGAGGTAACTCAATCACTGCACACACATGATATGCACTGGATATTAGTCCAGAAACTTAGAATACCCAAGATATAATTTGCAAAACACATGAAACTCAAGAAGGTGACCAGAGTGTGGATACTTTGTCCCTCCTTAGAATGGGGAACAAAATACCAACGGAAGAAGTTACAGAGATAAAGTTTGGAGCTGAGACAGAAGGAAGGTCCATCCAGAGACTGCCCCACCCAGGAATCCATAACATAATCAGCCACCAAACGCAGACACTAAGGCATATGCCAGCAAGATTTTGCTGACATGACCCTGATATAGCTGTCTCTTGTGAGGCAATGCCAGTGCCTAACAAATACAGAAGTGGATGTTCACAGTCATCTATAGGATGGAATACAGTTGCTATGGATAATCTGAAGCAACAACATATCCCCCACCTGGGATAAAAATAAAAATATATTCCCACAACATTTCTGTGCTTTTCAAACAAAAAAATCTCACCAAATATGGATATTTTTCCTTCATATATGTCTGTGCACTGTTGTATACAGTAACCACAGATGCCACAAGAGCATCTCAGGTCGCCTGGAACTAGAGGTACAAACAGCTATAAGCTGCTATGCATTACTGGGAACTGAACCAATGTCCTCACTTTACTTAATGACTAAACCATCTGGCTAGCCCCACCAACAGCAATTTATAAAATTCAACATTACAAGACAGTATAACCAGAGGCATTAATTTGTATTTACACATTGAATAAAATATTAAAAGACATTGATTCTTATAATGAAACCACTGTTTCTAAAAGAACATAAATATTGTAGGCGCAATAAAATATCCAGCGTTCATAACATACAATGGCCTGGAGCAGAGGGTTTGAAGCAGCATTTGTTGGTATCAAATGGGACAGCATGTACAATGAATGTACAGTGCTAGTGTTTGATGTTCAGAACCAAGGCACCAGTAGAGTGGAAGGTACACACACTACCAGGAGAAGTCAATTCACTTTACTCCTGATTTTGAATTAATGTTTGTTTATTGTACATTCAGAATATGGTTGCCATTGTTTCCTCAAGCCCTACATTCAGTCTGATAACTTCCCATGGGGTCTCAACTGACAGTGGAGGAGTCAAACACCCCCTCTAGCTTCTTTGGGCACTGCATGTACATGATGGACAAATATACATATATGCAAAGCCTAGAATGGTCCTGGTGGGGACAGAGTGTCATGGTTCTTTCACTTGGAACGGGACCCTGTTGTGAGCCTCCAGGAGAGTCTATGGCTACTGTAGTCATAAGTCTTGTTTGTGTAATAATGTAAATATTTTTCTTGACCCATTACCAGTGGAGGACTCTTTCTTTCTGAGGATATTCTCCCTTTTAAAATTAATGATGTCATGATAATTAAAAACAGCTCAAGTCCAGGAGTTGAGGATGTGGCAATGTGTCAGCAAAATGGTAAATACTGGGACCTTCAGGATAGCCCTTATGGCTATGGGAAAGTACTCCACATGCATGAGTTTTAAAATATATACTATCTCAACTGTGCAAAAGGATATGGATGCAATATGAATTGTGTGAGGGGCTTCAGGAA
This sequence comes from Mus musculus, assembly GCF_000001635.26. Taxonomy (NCBI): domain Eukaryota; kingdom Metazoa; phylum Chordata; class Mammalia; order Rodentia; family Muridae; genus Mus; species Mus musculus. The sequence goes on along the minus strand of NC_000070.6, from coordinate 121,713,648 downwards.
TCTAAAGGATCAAAGCCAGATACACTAAGATCCAGCTTGTCAAAAACATACAAAGACAGGCAGAAACAGATGCAGGCTAAATGCTGAGTTCAAGGTCATCCTGGCACACAGTAAATCCAGGGTCAGGTGTGGTAGAAAAAGTAATTTCAGGTAGGGTCCCACCCTACTAGCTTATTGTTTGTGCTAAACAAAGGCAGAATCATCTTTGATTTTTTTTTTTTTTTGCAATGTTAAGAAAATAATATGTGCTTGCTGTCTCCTAAGAATCAAAGTTCCGGGATCATAGGATGCTATTTCCTAAGATAATCAAATGGAAACCAGGAGTAAATGATGATATTGATATGTAAAATAAAAGATTAGGCCAGTGTTCTACAGAAGATGAGCTATCCAGAGAATTTTTTTTTCAGAAAAGAGAGAACTGATTAGAGAACTAACACACACACAATCAAGCAGGACATGGACAGAGAGCTCTCTTAGAATAGAAAGCAAGCTGAATATAGACAGAGAAATTTCTAGAGAGAAAACAGAACATAGGAAAAGACAGACTGAAAGCTGGATCAAGCAGACCCCAGGTCATCAGCATCAATCCACAATTTGACTTTGAGTCCTGCTTTTTGCAACTCTCAGACACCCCTCTCTCTCTGAAGTCCTATCCATGCCGAGGCTAATCCTTGGCTCATAGAAGCTAAATGCTCATACAGATATAATAAAAAGCAAATAAATCTCAAAAAGAACAAAATAAAATTTAAATCATAAGAAAGGAAATGGGAAAGGATGAAAAGACATGCCTACAAGAAGAAAGGAATTGGCCAACAGCATCATTGCTCTTTACTGAAATGCAAGATAAAATAAAGTTCTGATTCATATCAAGACAGATTTCAAGGACAAGGAGAGATAAGAATACTTGTTCCCTATTAGTGAAAATAGAACAAAATCCCCTGTGAAAAAGTAGGGCAATGACATAAATGAATGTAGTTATCAAATTCCCAAACAATTCCACTCCTACATTTATTCCAAAGTGTACACAGCCAGAGAACACTTTACACAAAAGTTTGCAGTAACATTGTTAGTAATGGCAAAAGGTAAAAGCAAACCAAATGTCAGTTAATCAATATGTAAGCTGTGATATATTAGTCCATTAAAATGCTATTCACTTATACCATGCTGAAACATGCCTCAACCAGGATGAACTTGAAAGCATGTTCCAAAAAAAAAGCCCTCCACAAAAGACATAAATTATGGGATACCTTTTACATGTTATATACAGAGTAAGACATCCCATAAACATAGAACATACCCTGGAGGTTAATAGTAGTGAGGAGGAGAAAGGAAAAAATAATTTAACTATAGGGAGGGTTTCCTGGGTGCTATCATGTTCTGAAACTACACAGAAGATAAGATTCTCTCAGACTGTGAACAGGCTCAATACCCTTGAAGAATGCTTCTTGCTCAGCTCTGTCCAACAGGTTCTCACAAGCTCCAGAATGCCATGTTGGGCTAGAGAAGTATCTCTGCTAATAGAAGGCTTGTCCAGCATAAAATAAGCCAAGCATATGACCTCAGAATAGTGTAACTGAGACAATGGTTGCACACATATGGGTCTTAGCACGTGTAAGGCAAAATCAGAAGGATTACAAGTTCAAAGTTTGTCTTGGCTAATGGGTAAATTTAAAACAAAAGGAACAGAGGAAGAAGCGAGGTGCAGTGACGTAAATCTGTAATGTCATCACTCAGAAGATTGAAGCAAGAAGATTGCCTGGACCAGGATGAGGTAAATGAATTGCCTGAGGCACACACTGGCAAAGGCTAAAAATGAAAAACAAAGTCCCCTGGGTTTTGTATCCTGACAGAGTGACCACTGATGCTTTAAAAACAACTAGAGCTTAATGAGTGCAGGAAAACTCCATTGACTTCACCCTTGATTTTGAATAAATATTTGACCATTTTGTCTTTAGAATTCTATGCCCATATTTGGCTCATGCCCACATTCAGTTCCAAGACCCACATGGTGTCTCAACCCACAATATAGAAGGGTGAATGCTTAACCATGAGTCCATCCTCCAGAATTCAGAAAAGAAAAAATTTGTAAAACATGTATGCAAGTTCAATCTCCAGAAGATAAAAAAATTCTTACAACTTACCAAACAAATTGTATTATTAGGAAATTGTGTGTGTGTGTGTGTGTGTGTGTGTGTGTGTGTGTGTGTGTGTGTAGTGTCTAGGGAGAATAAAGGAATGTTTAAGTGCTTAAGATTGTATATTGCATCTTGCCTGCAGTGGCACATGCCTTTAAGAGATGAATATTTGTCAATCAAGACAAGTATGGGCTACAAACTGAGTTCCACAATAACCAGGACTATTACAAAGAGAAACCATATATAACAACAAAGAAACAAACAAAAAACAACCCAAAAAATGAACGTGTGTTGATTATTTCTTCTTGTCTCTGTGGCTAACTGTGTATAAAACATTCACACAAACACATACTCATAAATATATTTTATTAATTTTTTAATTTTATATGGGTGCATGTTGGCTGCATGAATGTGTATGCATTATCTGTGTTCCTGGTGCCTGAAAAGTCAAGTATAGTTTGCTGAATCCTCGGAGGTGAAGGAAGAGTAGTTTTAATCTGAGTGTTAGAGCTGGAAAACCACCCTGGGTTCTCTGCAAGAACATGTAAAACTTGTAACCACTCTGTCATCTCTCCAGCCCAGTAAAAGACTAAAAGAATTCAATCTCACCAAGCCATAGCTTTCTTTCTTCCCACATACTGTAGACAGAGAGAGAGGGTAGGAGATCTCTGTAATTCAAGCCCATCCTTTTCTACATATGAAATTCCAGTCCATTCTGGGCTAGATAGAGAGACACTGACTCGAAATAAATAAATAGGGCTATACAAACAGGTTCATAGTTAAAAGCAAAGACTGCTCTCACTCACAAATCTCCATAACTGGAGCTCCAGGGGACCACGTACTCTACTTTGCCTTATGTGAGTACTGCATGCACATGACTCAGTGATATACATACAGGCAAGGCAGTCATACAGACAAAATAAATAACAAATAAATTCCAAAATATCAAAACTACTGAGTAAGATCATAAAGAAGAAAACGGGAAAGATGAAAAGACATGTTGTCTCCAAGAAGGTAGGAAATAGCCAACAACACCATTGGTCTTTACTGAAATGCAAGGTAAAACAACATTGTTATGACTAAAACCCAGACAGACATTGAGGACATGGAGGAATAGGAATACTTGTATCCTATTGGCTGCCAAAACACCCGTGTATAAAAGATGCCAGTGCTGAAAACTATGTATGCAATTATAAGATAACCCAGAAAATCCATTCCTATATTTACACCCAAGAAAAATGAAAATACACATCTAGATAAAAGCTTCCACAAATGTTTACAGTAGTGTTGATGGTAATAACAAAGGTTTAAAAACGAAGGCAAATGTCCATTACTGGATAAATAACCTGTGATGTATTCATACAATGGAACACTATAAAACCCATAAAAAAAAACTGCAGTGCAGAAACATGCTATAGCCTGTGTGAAATTCAAAGTGATTCTGTAAAATAACACTTCACAAAAGAAATAAATTATGTGAAACATTTTACTTGTTACATACTCTATAAGACAGCCCACAAACATAGAACAGAATGGAGGTTATCAGGAGTTAGGCAGGGGAATGACACAGTAACTCAAGTGGAGGGTATCCTGGGTCCTGACATGTTCTGAAAGTAGAGAGACATTGTGGTTGTCTCAGCTTGTGCACAGGCTTAACATCAACAAATTGTGCACAGAAAACTGAACCTGATGTGACATGGATTTCACCTCAACAGTAATACACAGGAGAACTCTTCTTTCTTAGCTCTGTCTATCAGGCATTAACAAACTTCAGTAGGAGATGTGAAAGTAGTCCTACTGATAAGAGTTTTTGTCCAGAATGTACCAGACCCTGAGTAGTACCCCAGGAGTGTTTAAACTAGACAAGGTTTGTGCACAGAAGGATCTAGAGCTTAGGAGGGCAGATGGAGGAGGATTAGATTCTCAAGTTTATTCCTGACTACATATTTTATTTATTGTTTATTTTCTTTCTTTACATTTTAAACATTATCCTCTATCCTGGTTTCTCCTAGGAATCACCCTGTCCCATTTCTCCTCCCCCTCTTTCTATGAGGGTTTTCCCCAACCCACACACTCATCTAATCCTGCCCTGGCATTTCCCTTCACTGGGGCATTGGAGCCTTCACAGGACCAATATCCCATTGATGGCCTACAAGGCCATTCTCTGCTATATGTGCAGCTGGAGTTTTGGTCCCTCCATATGTACTCTTGATTGGTAGATTAGTACCTGGGAGGTCTGGGTGGTTTGGTTAGTTGATATTTTTGTTCTCCCTATGGGGTTGTGAACCCCTTCAGTTCCTTCAGTCCTTTCTCTAATACTTCTATTGGGGACCCTGTGCTCAGTCCAAATGTTGGCTGTGAGCATCTGATCCCTGTATTTGTCAGGCTCTTGCAGAGCCCCTCTGAAGAAAGCAATATCAAAAAATAGGGAGACATGTTCACTAACAGATACCTGTATCACAATCACTGGGGACTGAAGCAGGAAGATTTCCAGGACCAGGATGAGGTACATGAAGTGCCTGAAACACACACAAGCAATGGCTAAAAATGCAAAACAAAATCTCCTGCTTTTCATGTTCTGACTGAATGAGCTATTGTGTTTTACAATCAACTAGAGCTTACAGAACCTATTCCCATATTATCCTGTCTCATGGAGGACAGGTATGGTTATGTGAGTCACGGTTTAAAAAATTCTACACTCCACATCCCTGTCTGCTCATATCAATACACAGAATGCAAAATGAAACAAGGGTATGTAACTTAACTGTTTTGCAAATGTCCCACTCCAGCTGGAATCCAATCCTCTCTCTCAAAGGATAAGTATAATATGTTACTGTCCAAGATGTCTATTCTCCATTAAAATTTTTATGTCAGTTTTAGTCTGGGGAAAATTTTTACTTCTGTACCAGGAGCTGAGGATTCCTATAACAGCACAACTTTGTAGGCCACAGCATCTATTTCATATCATCTATAAGTCTACCCTAGTAACCTTGGTGTTTGAAGCAGACTTGAAAGAGTTGTCCATATTCACAGATTCTAATTCCAGTCTATGATTTCCTTAAGCCTCTCCAAAAAGATCAGCTTCAAACTGCTTTTTTTTTAAACACTCATACACATGACTAAGACAAATGGTCAAGTAGCAGTTGTCTTTTAAAGACCAATCAATCTAGATAAGATGTGAAGACATACTTGAGAGTGGCATCAAGGTATTTGATATGGATTGAGAGACGAAGGAGGAAAAATAATGCCAGAGGATTTGACATGGACAATTAGAAAGTGATTTCTTTTTAGCAGATGGGGTAGATTGCTGAGAGAGCATATCTAAAGTATACTTTGTGTGGGGGGGTGTGTGTGAGGGTTCAGCACATGGAGAGGTCAGAGGATGACAATATTTGGGATACATTTCTTTTGTTCTCCTATGTGAATTCCTGGGATCAAACTCGCACCATTATGCTTGGCAGCAAGTACATTTTCCCACAGCAGTAGCATAACAATTTTTTTCTATTGCCTCCCTTAATCCCATTTAGGCAACAGTAACCTAGAATTTTCCATGTAGCTATGGATTTCCTTGAACTACTTATCTTCTTGCCTCTACCTGCTAAGTACTGGTTTTGACAGTCATGTTTACTATGCCAGATTATTTTCATTATTCGAGATAGTGTCTAATGGAGCCAAGTTTATCTTGATATGTAGATAGGGATGAGCTTTTTTTTCAATTTCCTTTGTATCTATTACTTTTTGTTTGTTTGTTTGTTTGTTTGTTATTTTATTTTAAGACAGGATCTCTCACACTGTGTATCCAAGTCAGTTTTGGTGCTCTCACTATGTAGTCAAGGCTAACCTCAAATTCCCAATGATCCTTTTGCCTCCACCTTCTGAGTGCTTGGATTACAGGATCCACAAGTCTAGAGTTTCAAAATAAATCTACAACTTCTTATTTTTCTTCAACTTTTGAAGATCTAGGGTTACATAAAGTTTACAGTGCTCAGTATGGAGTCCTTGCTAACTTTGAACTCAGTATCTCTGTTTCCATCTCTGGAGGGGTAAAATTACAAGCAGGTTTGTATTCTGTAAATTTGTTTTTTGTTTGTTTGTTTGTTTGTGTGTGATAAAAATTGCATGGTACTGGTACAACCACATACAATTAGATCAATGGTATAGAATTGAGGACCCAGAAATGAACACACACACCTATGGTCATTTGATCTTTGACGAGGGAGCTAAAACCATCCAGTGGAAAAAAGACAGCATTTTCAACAAATGGTGATGGCACAATTGGCATTATCAAGTAGAAGCATGGGAATCGATCCATTCTGATCTCCTTGTACTAATGTCAAGTCTATGTGGATGAAGGATTGACAGTGGAACTGATTTGGTCTCAGTAGTCCAGATTGTCCTTGAACTCTATGTAAGTGTGGATGACTTGAATTCTTATATACTCCTGACTCTGCCTGGAAAAGTGTCGTGTTTACAGACCTGGGACAACATAAGCAGCTCAGTTCTTCCTTTATACATTGCTGCTTGATTGTATTTTTACATCAAGGATATATAGCGATGTGCCCCATCTCTGTATCACTGTCTCTCTGTGTTTCTCTCTGTCTCTGTCTCTCTGTCTCTGTCTCTGTCTCTGTCTGTCTCTGTCTCTCTCTCTCTCTCTCTCTCTCTCTCTCTGTGTGTGTGTGTGTGTGTGTGTGTGTGTGTGTGTGTGTGTGTGTGTCTGCATTTGAGGGTATAGGATCTCCTCAGATGTCATTCCTCGGGAGGCCTCCACCTATTTTTTTTAGTCAGGGTATCACATTTCCCTGGAAGTAGACAAACATCCTAGGCTTGTTGGCCATAGATCTTCAGGGACCTGCCTGTCTTTATTTGCCCAATGCTAGCATTATAAACACTCACCACCATGCCTGGAAATTTACTTGGGTTCTGAGGATCAAATGTTGGCCCTAGAACTTATAAGTCAAGTACCTTAGTGACTGAGCTCTGTCAGCCCTTTCTGGGCTAGTCAGTCTATCTATCTATCTATCTATCTATCTATCTATCTATCTATCTATCTACCTACCTACTTACTTAATAATATGAATGGGTGCTTTCTCTGTATGTATGTTTGTGTACTACATGAATATCTGTTGCCCATAGAATCCATAGGAAGTTATCAGATCCCTTGAACCAGGAGTTATATACATTTATAGTCCACCATGTTGAACCTGGTCCTGTTGGATGAGCAGTTAGTACTCTTAAATGCTGAGCCATATACTCAGGATCCCCACAGTACTTTAACTTTTAAAACAAGAATCTCATTATAGAGTGCTTGATGAACTGGAAATAGCTTTGTGAACCAAAGTCATTTAAAACTTGTAAATTTGCTAGCTCTGCATCTCAGTTTGAGAATGCCAAGCATGTGCCACCATGTCTGCTATAGAAACATAACTTTATAATGTAGGATAAAATGATATAAACACATCAAACATTTCCTGTAAAATGATTTACTATCTGCCCCTTATGGTAACCCTTGTCTTTGATACAAGTACTTGGGGTAAGAATCATGTGAATCTCTTGAGTTCATGCCAGACAGGGCTGCAGAGTTACTCCTCCTGTAAAACAATACTTGGTCAGTCAGAACAGAGGGTAGTTCTGTTGACAAGCATGGAGCAAGGTAGCACTACCTTCCCTGAGGGTGGTTTTTTCAATCACCTAACACCCTAAATTAAGTCTAGACCTTGTTCCTTCATAAAATAGGACTATCACTTCCAGAACTAACAGAGGTGAACACAGCAATGACAGCAATGTATGGTATGAGCACATACATATACATTGACTAACTAACTGACTAACTAATTAACTAACTAACTAACTAACTAACTAACTAATTCTAAGGGCTGGAGAGATGGTGTATCAGTTAAGAAAACATAATGATTTCCTCCTGAAATTTGAGTTCAAAGCACACTCATTGCTTGACTCACAATTCCCTGCAACTTCAGCTCCTGAGATCTGAGACCCTCTTATGCTCTGCATAGGAACTTATGCTCAGATGTAATACCTCATCCCAGGATATTATTTAATAAATCATTTAAAACTTTCAAAAACTTGATTTAGGGCTGGGAAGAAGGTTCATAATTTCAGAACTTTAGCTGATCTTGCTGAAGCCCCAGGTTTACTTCCCAAATCTGGAATAATGGCTCAGAACTGTCCCTGTTCAAACTGATTCCACACACTCTTCTGAACTCCTTGGGCACTTGGTGTGCATATGATTTACAGACATGCATGTAGGCAAATCACCTAACATGAAGCAAAAATAAAAAATAATCAATTGAAAAAGAAAATGGTATTCTGACCAGGCCTTTGATGCACCTCTCTAACGGGAGCACTAAGATGATAGAAGCAAGATGTTTAACAATTCAGGGCCATCCTAGCTACATAGCAAGATGTTGTGTCAGGAAGGGAGGGAGGAAGGAAGGAAGGAAGGAAGGAAGGAAGGAAGGAAGGAAGGAAGGAAGGAAGGAAGGAAGGAGGAAGGGAAGTAGGAAAAAAGAGACCAACAAAGTAAAAGTATACATTCCAGGCCAAGAGTTCTGTTTGAAGTTACCAGTACGTTCCAACGTGTCATTTTTGTTTGATTCATCTGCAATGGATGGGCTTGATCACATGTGGGTGTGAATTACTTAAGCAGGAAATACAGTGGGATGTAAACTTGCCCCTCATTGGATATAGATGGAAAATACTAGACTGGCAATAGGGCAGGATGTAAGCTTGGCCTTGATTGGATGTAGGCAGAACATAAGAGGCTGGAAATAGTTTAGGATGTAGGCTTGCCTCTGATTAGTCCTGATGGGAAATGAGATGAGTTATGGACTGGGCATTTTAAGCCCCTGCAAATGGTGTCTTCTGGCCATCTTCTGGGTACCCAGATGTGGACCTGGCCAGTATTTAATGAAAGTTTGCTTCAAATTTGATTTAAATTGTGGCAGTGTTTCTATTTTCCACAGGTGGGATTAACAGAATGACCATGAGAATCTGTTTTACATCAATCAGAATGGAAAAAAAAACTCAATCAATGGCACATACTAGAATGGTTGTGGAGAAATAGGAACACTTCTGTTTGGTTTACAACCACTCCAGAAATCAATCTGTTGGTTTCTCAGAAAATTGGAAATAGTTCTACCTGAAGGCCCACTTCCCAGCATATACCATAAAAGACACTCCACCATGCCACAAGGACACATGCTTCATTATGTTCATAGCAGCTTTATTTTTACTTGCAAGAACTGAGAACAACTCAACTCTTGCATAAGGTCATGCACTCTTATGGAAGACTTGGAGGAAGAATTAAAGGAACTAAAGGGGATAGGAACACCACAGTAAAACCAACATAGTCAACAAAGATCAACTTTTAGGAGCTTTCAGAAACTGAAATACTCACCAAAAGAAGCACACACAGAATCAACCAAGCTCTCTGGTTGATACACACACACACACACACACACACACACACACACACACACACTGCCCACACCATATGTGCAGCTCTGTCTCCATGTGGGTACCACAATAACTGGATTCAGGGATGTCCCTAAAGGGCTGTTGCCTATCTGTGGAATTTGTTCCCCTACAGGGCTGCCTTGTCTGTCCTCAGTGAGAAAGGAAATGACTAATCCTTCAGAAACCTGATGCACCGGGGATGTGGTGGGGGCATGCCCTCTCTGAACAGAAGGTGAGGGTGAATTGGGGGAGGGACCCTGTGAAGGAGGGACCAGCAGTTGGGCAATGATTGGAATATTTAAAAAAAATAACAGAAGGAAAGAAGCTAATTTTGTCTCATGGGAATTCCATAAAGAATCCCAAAAGATTCACTTTGTATTTCTGCCCAACTATACTTCTGAAGAATCTGCAAACCTCATCCCATCTTTCTGATTCTAAAGATACTAGAGTTGTAGTGGAGAAGAAGGACATATTTACCTTCAGCTGGGTATTAGGAGGAGAGCTAAAGCATTGTAGCCACAGACTGCCATGGTGGGGACTTAAAAGGGAAAACTCAGTTTGGAAACAGAGGGAGTTTCTGGTTTCTGGCTCTTTCAGGTTTCCTAGAATTAAAAAATTCTTTGTGTCTTAGTCAGGGTTTCTATTCCTGCACAAACATCATGACCAAGAAGCAAGTTGGAAAGGAATGGGTTTATTCAACTTATAGTTTCCACATTGCTGTTGACCACAAAGGATGTCAGGACTGGAACTAAAGAAGCTCAGGAAGCAGGAGATGATGCAGAGGCCATGGAGGGATGTTACTGGCTTACTCAGCTTGCTTTATTGTAGAACCCAAGACTACCAGCCCAGAGATGGTATCACCCACAATAGGCCCTCCCCACTTAATCACTAATTGAGAAAATGCACCACAGCTGAATCTCATGGAGGCACTTCCCTGCTGAAGCTCCTTTCTCTGTGATAACTCCAGCCTGTGTCAAGTTGACACAAAACCAGCCAGTACAATTGACCCCTTGTCACCTTGACGCATAAACACATCACTATTAAGCCTCAACCCTTAGTTTCTTATTCAACCCCAAGATCTAAATAACTTTAAGAGTTCCACAGTCTTTTATATTAAAGTTCAATCCCTTTAAAATGCCCAATATCTTCTAAATCCAAAGTCTCTTAAATGTGGGCTTCACTAAAATACTTTCTTCCTTCAAGAGGGAAAAATATCAGGGCACAGTTACAATCAAAAGCAAAAATTAATCTCCAACCATCCAATCTCTGGGATCCAACTCATGATCTTCTAGGCTCCTCCAAGGGCTTGGGTCACTTTGCCAGCCACGCCCTTTGTAGAACACATGTTGTTTTCTAGGCTCCAGCTGCCTGTACTCCACTGATGCTGCTGTTCTTGGTGGTCATCTCATGGTACTGGCATCTCCAAAACACTGCATGACCTCTTCCTGGGCCATCAATTGCAACTGAGGCTGAACCTTCTTCATCAATGGCCTTCTATGGCCTCTCACAGTGCTGAGTCTCAGCTGCTCTGAGTGACTGTTTCATGTCTTCAAAACCAGTACCACCTGGATGACTCTTACACATTATCAAGTCCTGCTGCAGCCAGAGGTACAACTTTGTCTATCTCTGGAACACAGCCTCTTTGTGCTTTCAGAAAACACTTCCCAGATGTCACCTCAACAACACTGGCCTCTTCTTAATCACTGCTAATTTCATAGCTCCAGATAACCAGCATCATTAGTGCCAGTAATGCAATGTTTTTGCTTTAGTAGTTCTGGTATCTTGTTAAACAGCTGATTTTTCATCTCCAGCACACCAGAACCACAGAATGTTTAGAATCAAAAAAGCAATGGTCCTGAAAAGTGTCTTTAATCTTCCCTTTAGAATTTCAAAAGCCAGGCCTCCATCATCTGCACTGTTCTCAACATTAACTAACAAAACCCTACACAACATCCCATAAATCTCTTAACCCAAAATTCCAAAGTCCTTCAACAAACCTCCTCAAAACATAGTCAGGTTGTCACAGGATACCCAACTATGCTGGTACCAATTTGTCTTAGTCAGGGTTTCTATTCCTCCACAAACATCATGACCAAGAAGCAAGTTGGAAAGGAAAGATTTTACCCAGCTTATAGCCTCTTTTTTTTCCTTTTCTTTTTTTATAAGTTTTATTTTTTTTAATTTTTAAAAATTTTTTATTATATATTTTATTCATTAACATTTCAAATGCTATCCCAAAAGATCCCTATACACTCTACCATCCTGCTCCCCTATCCACTCACTCCCACTTCTTGGCTCTGGCGTTCTCCTGTACGGGAGCATATAAAGTTTGCAAGAACAAGGGACTCTCTTCCCAATGATGGCTGACTAGGCCATCTTCTGCTACATATGCAGCTAGAGACACAAGCTCTGGTAATACTGATTAGTTCATATTGTTGTTCCACCTATAGGGTTGCATACCCCTTCAGTTCCTTGGGTACTTTTTCTAGCTCCTCCTTGGGAAGCCCTGTGTTCCATCATATAGCTGAATGTGAGCATCCAGTTCTCTGTTTACCAGGCACTGGCATAGCCTCACTCTAGACAATTATATCAGGGACCTTTCCACAAAATCTTGCTGGCATAGGGTCCTTTCCGCAAAATCTTGCTGTCATAGGTAATAGTGTCTGCGTTTGTTGGCTGATTATGTGATGGACCCCCGGGTGAGGCTGTCTCTGGATGGTCCATCCTTTTGTCTTAGCTCCAAACTTTGTCTCTGCAACCCCTTCCATGGGTATTTTATTCCCTATTCTAGGGAGGAATGAAGTATCCATGCATTGGTTTTCCTTTTTCTTGAATTTCTTGTGATTTGAAAATTGTATCTTAGGTATTCTAGGTTTCTGGGCTAATATCCACTTACCAGTGAATGCATATCAAATGATTTCTTTTGTGATTGGGTTATCACTCAGGATGATATCCTCCAGATACATGCATTTGCCTAAGAATTTCATAAATTCATTGTTTTTAATAGCTGAGTAGTACTCCATTGTTTAAACGTACCATATTTTCTGTATATATTCCTCTGTTGAGGGACATCTGGGTTCTTTCCAGCTTCTGGCTATTATAAATAAGGCTGCTATGAACATAGTGGAGCATGTGTCCTTATTACCAGTTGGAACATCTGGGTATAAGCTCAGGAGAGTTGTTGCTATATCTGCTGGTAGTACTATGTCCAGTTTTATAAGGAACCACCAGACTGATTTCCAGAGTGGTTGTACAAACATGCAATCCCACCAGAAATGGAGGCGGGTTCCTCTTTCTCCACATCCTTGCCACCATCTGCAGTCACCTGAATTTTGGATTCAGGCCATTCTGACTTGTGTGAGGTGGAATCTCAGGATTGTTTTGATTTGCATTTCCCTGATGATTAAAAATATTGAACATTTTTTCAAGTGCTTCTCAGCCCTTCATTATTCCTCAGTTGAAAAATCTTTGTTTAACTATGTAACCCATTTTTTTAATGGAGTTATATAAATTTCTGGGGTTCAGCTTCTTAAGCTCTTTGTATATAGTGGATATTATTCCCCTATCAGACTTAGGATAGGTAAAAATTCTTTCCCAATCTGTTGGTGGCATTTTTGTCTTATTGACAGTATCTTTTGCCCTACAGAAGCTTTGCAATTTTATGAAGTCCCATTTTCAATTCTTGATCTTACAGCACAGGCCATTGCTGTTTTGTTTAGAAACGTTTCCTCTGTGCTGATATCTTCAAGGCTTTTCCCCACTTTCTCCTCTTTCAGTGTCTCTTGTTTTATATGGAGTTCTTTGAAACCACATAGACTTGAGCTTTGTACAAGGAGATTAGCATGGATCAATTCACATTCTTCTACCTGATAACCGTCAGTTGTGCCTGTACCATTTGTTGAAAATACTGACTAGGACTTCAAGTACTATATTGAATAGGTAGAGAGAAAGTGGGCAGCCTTGTCTTTTCCCTGATTTTAGAGGGATTGCTTCGAGCTTCTCTCCATTTACTTTGGTTTTGGCTACTGGTTTGCTGTAGATTGCTTTTATTATGTTTAGGTATGGGCCTTGAATTCCTGATCTTTCCATGAATTTTATCATGAAGGGGTATTGGACTTTGTCAAATACTTTCTTAGCATCTAACAAGATAATCACCTGACTTTTGTCTTTGACTTTTTTATATAGTGGATTATGCTGATGGATTTCCATATATTAAACCATCCCTGCATGCCAAGGATGAAACCTACTTGTTCAGGATGGACGATTGTTTTGATGTCTTCTTGGATTTGCTTTGTGACTATTTTATTGAGTATTTTTGCATTCATTTTCATAAGGGAAATTGTTCTAAAATTCTCTTTCTTTGTTGGATCTTTGTGTGGTTTAGGTATCAGAGTAATTGTGGCTTCATAGAATCAATTGGGTAGAGAACTTTCTGTTTCTACTTTGTAGAATAGTTTGAGGAGAGTTGGAATTAGGTCTTCTGAGAAAGTCTGATAAAACTCTGCACTAAACCCATCTGGTCCTGGGCTTTTTGTGGTTAGGAGACTTATTAATGACTGCTTCTATTTCCTTAGGGGAAATGGGACTGTTAAGATCGCTAATCTGCTCCTGATTTAAATTTGGTTCTTGGTATCTGTCTAGGAATTTGTCCATTTCATCCAGGTTTTCTAGTTTTGTTTAGTATAGCCTTTTGTAGTAGGATCTGATGATGTTTTGTATTTCCTCGGGATCTGTTGTTATGTCTCTTTTTCATTTCTGATTTTGTTAATTAGGATACTGTTCCTATGTCCTCTAGTTAGTCTGGCTAAGGGTTTGTCTATCTCATTGATTTTCTCAAAGAACCAGCTCCTGGTTTGGTTGATTGTTTGAAAATTCTTTTTGTTTCCATTTGGTTGAGTTCAGCCCTATGTTTGATTATTTCCTGCTGTCTACTCATCTTAGGTGAGTTTGGTTTCTTTCATTCTAGAGCTTCTAGGTGTGCTGTCAGACTGTTAGTGTATGCTTTCTCTAGTTTCTGTTTGGAGGCACCCAGGGCTATGAGTTTTCCTCTTAGGACTGCCTTCATTGTGTTCCATAAGTTTGAGTATGTTGTGGCTTCATTTTTATTAAACTATAAAAAGTCATTAATTTCTTTATTTTTTCCTTGACCAAGGTATCATTGAGTACAGTGTTGTTCAGTTTCCACGTGAATGTTGGTTTTCTATTATTTATGCTGTTATTGAAGATCATCATTAGTCCATGGTGATTTGATAGGATGCATGGGGCAATTTCAATATATTTGTATCTGTTGAGGCCTGTTTTGTGACCAATTATATGATCAATTTTGGAGGAGGTACCTTGAGGTGCTGAGAAGAAGGTATATCCTTTTGTTTTAGGATAAAATGTTCTAGAGATATCTGTTAAATCCATTTGTTTCATAACTTCTGTTAGTGTCTGTCTTAATCAAGGTTTCTATTCCTGCACAAACCTCATGACCAAGAAGCACTTGGGGAGGAAAGTGTTTATTCAGCTTAATCTTCCACATTGCTGTTCATCACCAAAGGAAGTCAGGACTGGAACTCAAACAGGTCAGGAAGCAGGAGCTGATGCAGAGGCCATGGAGGGATGTTCTTTACTGGCTTGCTTCCACTGGCTTGCTCAGCTTGCTTTCTTATAAAACCCAAGACTATGAGCCCAGATTGGTACCACCCACAACGGGCCCTCCCCACTTGATCACTAATTGAGAAACTGGCCAACAGCTAGATCTCATGGAGGCACTTCCCCAGCTAAACCTCTTTTCTTAGTAATAAATCCAGCCTGTGTCAAGTTGACACACAAAACCAGCCAGTACAGTGTCCATTTGTCTCTGCTTAGTTTCCATTTCCAGGATCTGTCCATTACTGAGAGTGGGGTGTTGAAGTCTTCCAGTATTATTGTGTGAGGTGCAATGTGTGCTTTGAGCTTTACTAAAGTTTCTTTAATGAATGGGGCTACCCTTGCATTTGGAACATAGATATTTAGAATTGAAAGTTCATCTTGCCAGATTTTACATTTCATGAGTATGAAGTGCCCCTCCTTTTCTTTTTTCATTGCTTTGCGTTTGAAGTCAATTTTATTCGATATTAGAATGGCTACTCCAGCTTGTTTCTTTGGACTATTTGCTTGGAAAAAAATGTTTTCCAACCTTTTATTCTGAGGTACTGTCTGTCTTTATCCCTGAGGTGGGTTTCTTGTAAGGTGGGTTTCTTGTAAGCAGCAAAATGTTGGGTCCTGATTGTGTAGCCAGTCTATTAGTCTATGTTTTTTTTTATTGGGGAATTGAGTCAATTGATGTTAAGAGAAATCAACGAAAAGTAATTCTTACTTATGTCATTTTTGTTTCTAAAGTTGGGATTCTGTTCTTGTGGCTGTCTTCTTTTAGTTTTTTGAAGGATTACTTTCTTGCTTTCTCTAGGGCATAGTTTCAATTCTTTTTTTTTTTTCTTTCTTTCTTTTTTTGTAGATTCCACTCTTGTATTGGTGTTTTCTCTTTATTTTTCTTTGAAGGGCTAGATTCATGGAAAGATAATGTGTGAATTTGGTTTTGTCATGGAATACTTTGGTTTCTCCATTTATGGTAATTGAGAGTTTGGCTGGGTATATTAGCCTGGGCTGGCATTAGTATCTCCTAGGGTCTGTATAACATCTATCCAGGATCTTCTGGTTTTCATAGCCTCTGGTGAGAAATCTGGAGTACTTCTAATAGGCCTGACTTTATATGTTACTTGACCTTTTTCCCTTGCTGCTTTGAATATATTGTCTTTGTTTAGTGCATTTGTTGTTCTAATTATTATGTGTCAGGAGGATTTTGTGTGTGTGTGTGGGGGGGGGTCCATTGTCTTTGGCGTTCTGTAGGCTTCTTGTATGTTCATGGGCATCTCTTCTTTAGGTATGGGAAGTTTTCTTCTATAATTTTGTTGAAGATATTTGCTGGCCCTTTCAGTTGAAAAATCTTCATTCTCATCTACTCCTATTATCCGTATGTTTAGTCTTCTCATTGTGTCCTGGATTTCCTGGATGTGTTGAGTTAGGATCTTTTTGGATTTTGCATTGTCCTTGATTGTTGTGTCCATGTTCCTTATGGAATCTTCTGCACCTGAGATTCTCTCTTCCATCTCTAGTATTCTGTTGCTGATGCTTACATCTATGGTTCCAGGTTTTTTTCTTAAGGTTTCTATCTCCAGAGTTGTCTCCCTTTGGGTTTTTTCCATTGTTTGCACTTCAATTTTTTAGATCTTGAATGTTTTTCTTCAGTTCCATCCCCTGTGTGGTTGTATTTTCCTGAAATTCTTTAAGGGATTTTTGTGTTTCTTCTTTAAGGATTTCTACTTGTTTAGAAGTGTTCTCCTGTAATTCCTTGAGGGATTTTTGTGGTTCTTCTTTCAGAGCTTCTACCTGTTTAGCAGTGTTCTCCTGTAATATTTGAGGGATTTTTGTGTTTCCTCTTTAGGGGCTTCTACCTATTTAGCAGTGTTCTCCTGAATTTCTTTAAGTGAGTTATTAATGCACTTCTTAACATCTTCTACTACCATCATGAGATATGATTTTAATTCGTGTCTTGCTTTTCGGGTGTGTTGGGGTATCCAGGACTCGCTGTGGTGGGCATATGTGGAGAGCCATGCCACGAGCAATTGCCATTATAAGATGGCGCTGGCTTCAGCTGTGCCTAACTAGTAAACGAGCCTTGTGCGCAAGTGCGAGAGTGAACTCACTCCTAGTCACTGCCCATCTCAGGGCATAGTAATGAGGTGATGGGCAAGCAACAAATCAGGAGCTGCCATGCCACATCAGCTGCTGAAACGCCACGCTGAGGGCTATATAAGCAGCACCATTTTCCGGGGTCTGGGTCTTCCCTCCTTAAGAAGCAATAAAGCTTTCCACAGAAGAATCCAGTTGTCCGAGTGTGTTCTTGCCAGCGAGAATGATAGCTCGGGACAGGCATACTGGGTTCTGATGATGCCCAGTGTTCTTGGTTTCTGTTAGTTAGATACTTACATTTGCCCTTTGCCATCTGGAAATCTCTGGTGTTAATGTTCAAGCTGTCTCTGGCTAGAGCTTGATCCTCCTGTGATTCTGTTAGCCTCTGTCAGTACTCCTGGGAGTCCAACTCTCACCTGAGTTCCAGTGGTCAGAGAACTCTCTGCAGGCAAGCTCTTCTCTTGCAGGGCAGGTGTCCAGAAGTCTGGAGCTCTGATCCACCTCCTGAGTTCTGGAATCAGAGCCCTCCCTGTAGGCCGACTCTCCTCTGGCAAGGAAGGTGCCCAGGGTTCTTGGTCTGAGCTCTGCCTCCTGGCTGAGGATGAAGGCCCGATGGGACCCTGTCCTAGAAGCTCTGTTGCTTCTGTCACCCTTGTGCTCTCAGGTGATCATGAGGTCTTGGGTGTGCTAGTGGTCTTGAGGTTTGGAGAGTCCTCTGAGTCCCTAGACGATCTTGGGCAAGGTGTGGTTCCTTTGTCCCTGTTCCTGCTGGCACAAAACCTTTCAAAATTCTTTGAAGTTGTGTTCCACTCACCCATGATATTGATGTGATCTCGAGGTCCTGCTGCATGGAGAGTACTCTGGAGCCATTAATGACCTCCACTGGAATCCCAGCTTATACTTTCAGCATTGCTGTTGATCATCAAAGGATGTCAGGACTGGAACTCAAGCAGGTTAGGAATCAGGACCTGATGCAGAGGCCATGGAGGGATGTTCTTTACTGGCTTGCTCCCCTTGGCTTGCTCAGCTTGCTTTCTTATAGAACCCAAGACTACCAGTCCAGGGATGGTACCACTCACAGGGGGCCCTCCCTGCTTGATCACTAATTGAGAAAATGCACCAAGGATGGATCTCATGGAGGCACTTCCCCAGTTGAAGCTCCTTCCTCTGTGATAACTCCAGCCTGTGTCAAGTTGACATAAAACCAGCCAGTAGACTATTCTATATGACTTCTTTTTTATAAGTCATGAAAGAACAGGTTAAGGAACACAGTTATAAATAAATTCATATCCAACTGGAAGGTAGGTTTGTGTCCAGCAGTTTGAAGAGGGGAAATTATTCTGAGCTGCTAAGGATAAGATGGATACCTTCAATGAGAAATCAATTGTTTAAATTCAGGTACTGCATGCAATGTTTGAGTATAAAAAATTCAAAAAGAAGAAAGAAAGGAGTGCTATTAGCAAAGGTTCAAGAGGCTAAGGTTTATTGCTTCGGTGAAAACCTCCATGAAAATATGGAACCACATACCATGCTCAGCCTATTTGTTATTGTTTTGATGTTGTTTGTTCTAAAGATTTGTTTAAATATTAAGGTATTTTCATCATGGATGATGTTTTGTTATAAACATTTACTTACTTTTATGTGTAGGAGTGTTTTGTCTGTATAAACGCAAAGTGTACTACAGGTATGCCTGGCACCAGCATAGGCCAGAAGATGGAATTGCAAACTTGAAACTGCATTTAGGGCTATGAATTGAAACTACAGCCTCATCCATGCTAAGGAAGTAGTATACAATTGAGCTATGCCCCGAGGCCTAACATTTTTTGTTCACTTATTTTGTTTTGAGACATGGTTAGTCAGGGAAATCCTGGCTGTCCCTAAAATCCCTATGCAGACCATGCTGACCTATACCTCACATCTACCTACTTCTACCCCCAAAGTAGTCAGATTAAAGGTGTGCACCACCACACTCAGCTGAGACAAGGGGTTTCCATAAAGGTTTTGAAGAAGAGCCTTTAAAGCAGGATGAGATGAAGAGTAGGGATTCAGAGGAGAGGTCTGTCTGCAGAGAGGTTCATAGAGGAGACATGGAACAGATTGCAGACAACTGTGGAAAAGTTCCATGTACTTGACAGCTGTGAAGCTTGTAGGTATGGGAATGATACAGTAGAGTAAGTGAGCTATAAGAGGGTGGCAGCCTGCAGATCCGGGATGCAGAAAAAAACAAGGAATGGAAGTTAAGGGAAGTTCAAGGCTTCTGTGGAAATCAGAGACAGAGCATGTGCTGGGAAGAAGTAGGTTACGTGGAATCTCATTGCAGAGAATACCCTGTCAAACAGGAAAGTAGGAAAAGCTCTGGAATTTTTGATTTCGGACAACAGATAGACCAGCAGTCAAAAGCATATGAGAAATTTGCCCTACTAAAAGAGCTTATTGTAAGACTGAAGAGAAACATTCAGCACAGGAGGGATGCATGAGACAGACAGTGAGATCTATCCAGCTGTCTGTGGAGGTGTTTTGGATACTCCAGCTGATGGAGCATATTTAAAGATGTTGGTTGTTCTAGTGGGTTGCAAGATGGAAAGGGAGAATACATGGGTTCAATTTAATGCTTAAAAACAAGAGCCCAGTTATTATGTGAGAAGTAGCTAAAATGTAAGGTGTTTTAAAGTGTTAAAAGAGAAGCCAGGTGTAGTACAGATGCAAGCTCTCAGGAAGCTGATGCAGTTTTTGGGAGGTTGTGGTTATCTGTAAATATGATCACTTTCAAGCCAGCTAAAGCCACAGAAAAGAGACCATCACAACACACACACACATATGAATGCATACCCACAGAGAGACAGAAAGAGAGAAAGACAGAGGGGGGGATGTAGAAGAAGATGGAAGGAGGGAGGGAGAGCTGGGAGAAAGAGAAAGATGCTGAAGCTATTCTTCACATCATTTAGTCACCTCTTGATCATCTGAGGTTTCTAGAAAAAAATTCATTACATCTGTGACACAGTTGTCAAAAAGAGAATGTTATTCTCTTCTAAGACATAGCTAAGAGAGGAACCACAGTTGAATTATTTCTTTTAAAGTTTTTTACTGATTATTTTATTTATTTACATTTCTAATATCATCCCCCTTTCCCAATTTCCCCTCCAAAAGCCCCCTATTCCCTTCCCTTCCCTTGCCTCTATGAGTGTGCTTCCCCAACTGCCCACCCACTCCTGCCTCAGTGTCCTAGCATTCCTCTAAGCTGGGTCATTGAGCCTCCACAGGACCAAGGGTCTTCCCTCCCATTAATGCCAGATAAGGTAATCCTTTGCTACACATAGAGCTAGAGCCATGGTCCCGCCCCACCCCATGTGTACTCTTTTATTGGTGTTTTAGTCCCTGGGAGATTTGCGGGGGTGGGGTATGGTTGGTTGTTCTTCCTATAGGGTTGCAAAACCATTCATCTCCTTCAGTCCTTGCTCTAACTCCAGTATTGGGGTGGCTACACTCAGTCTGATGTTTGGCTGCACGGATCCCCATCTGTATTGGTCAGACTCTCTGGCAGAGCCTCTCAGGGGACAATTATACCAGGCTCATGTCAGCTAGCACTTCTTGGCATCAGCATTACCACTCATGAGCATACACCCAAAAGATGCTCCAACATATAACAAGAACATATGCTCCTCTATGTTCATAGCAGTCTTATTTATAATAGGCAAAAGGTGGAAATAATCCAGATGTCCCTCAACAGAGGAATGGATACAGAAAATGTGGTATAATTATACAATGGACTGCTACTCAGCCATTAAAAACAATGACTTTATGAAATTTTTCAGGCAAATGGATGGAACTAGAAAATATCCTGAGTGATGTAACCCAGTGACAAAAGAACACTTATGGTTTGTACTCATTGATAAGTGGACATTAGCCAGAGAGATCAAGGGAGAGAGGAGAGAGAGAGAGAGAGAGAGAGAGAGAGAGAGAGAGAGAGAGAGAGAGAGAGAGAGAGAGCTTGGAATACTCATGAGACAAAGCACAGGCCATATGAAACCCAGAAAGAAGGAAGATCACACAAAAGGATCCGACAGTCTACTCAGTACAGGGAAGAAAATAATCTTGGAGGTAGAGGGAGAGAGGGATCTGAGAGAGAGAGAGCGGGTAGAGGGTAAAATGGGGGCCAGTTCAGATAGAGGAAGCAAAGGGGGAGTAGTACAGAGGGTCGGGGATTTGAAAAGAGGTGTGTAGCCGTGTGTGAGGGGAAACTGAGGGTAGCCACTAGAAAGTCCCAGAAGCTAGGGACACAAAAGGTTCCCAGGAACCAATATGGAGAATGTTAGCCAAAATGCCCAACAATGTGGAGGTAGTAACTGTAGAGACCATATCCAGTAGATAGGCATGGCTCTTGGTTGCAGGATGGGACCACTCACCCAACTCAAAAATAGTAATCCAGAATTCATCCTATCAAAAGGAAATGCAAGGACAAAGAGTGGAGCAGAGTCTGTAGGAAAGGGCATCCAGACTATGTCCCGCCTAGGGATCCATTCCATCTGCAGTTCTTTCCAGATACTAACATTGTCACCTAATTGTACTTATGTATAAATTGGGAGCATATATATATATATATATATATATGTGTGTGTGTGTGTGTGTGTGTGTGTGTGTATGTATGTGTGTGTATACATATATGTGTATACATACAAACATATGATTATGTAAATTAGTATGTATGTACCATTGTGAAATTGATGAAAGAGGTAGTGGGGTCCAGCTGTGTGTGTGTGTGTGTGTGTGTGTGTGTGTGTGTATTTATGACTCTTTCTTTCTCTCAGGCTTATGAAAAGGTATGTAAGGAGTAAAGAGTCCAAGTACCTAAATTTCTTTTTTTAATCCCCTACTGCCATCCTCTGGGTTCAATTGCCAGAAGCTACCAGATTTTGGCTGCAGAATAACCAAAGTGTGTTAAATTGACAGAGGAATCAGTTTTTTACACTGCATTCTACCTCAGTACCTGAATGTTGTGGCAGGAACCCAGCAACATGTTAAATTGTGATGTGTGCACTGGAGATAGACATGGCTTGTGTAAGAAGATGTATCCTGAAGTGTGAGCTTATTCATATAGTTAATTAGGACAGAATTGACCCAGAAACTTACAACTAAATCATGAACAGAGCTAAAGAGGATGAGGAAAGATATCATATGGATGTGGGGTCAAAAAACAGTAGATACAGGGACACTGAGCCAGTCATAGAAGAGTCCAGATCAGTGTAGCAGGAGCAGAGAGAGAAAGGAATGTGAGGCTGGACAAATGTTAGGACTTTTAAACCTAGTGTAAGGACTTGTAAAGAATTGTTCTGAGCCCAATGTGGTAGAGCCCATAGAGAATTAGTTCATGGAAGTAATTCCCCAATATATAGGAGACAAAGGAAGGATGATGTCTGCAAGCTTGAAACCTGCCTGATATAAATGGCAAGTTTCAGATCAGCCAGAGTGACATGGGGAAACCCATAAATAACAATATGATTTTGTTAAAATTTAGCATGAAGCGAATGAACCTCTCTGTGACATTAGATGGTCATGCAGACTTGTCAAGGGTTTAGTGAAACAAAAGCTGTGACTGTCATTAGAAGGAAGGGGACTGAGGAACAGAGGCATAGGATTACAAGGACAGTAGGCTGCTTATCAACAAAAGCAAAACCAGGTATTTTCCTCAGGACCTTGATGGGAATGAATTTATTAGCTGTAAAGTTTAATTTTCATGAAAAATCTTCTTTAAAAGTTTTTCAGTTTAAGATTGACCTCATTAGTCTGTTCTAATACCATCTGTTTTCATCCTGTAGCTAGCTTGTTTCCTCCTTTTGTGATAAAGTGAAGATGGATCATGGCCAAGTAACGTCCATGGACAGTAGAAAGGAAGGAGAGAGACCATAGGGTATCAGTCATTATGATTAAAGGCATCAGGACCTGTCTGTATTGTCCACCGGTGTCCTTTTTTTGTCTTAGTTAGGATTTTATTGCTGTGGGAGGCACCATGACCATGGCAATTTTGTTTTAATTGCTGTGTTGATAATAAATTCTAGATGTCACAGGAGCTGAGAAGTTAAAATTGAAGTAATAAACACCAGAGATGCTTTGTCTCAGAGCTGTTACTTCAGTGACACTAGTGTCACTATAGTAACAGCTGTGTGGTAACATGAAATGTGGAGAAGTAGTGGAACTTTGAACTTTGACCCTTTTGAGTATGACACCACAGATTTCAATATGGCCTGAAAGAACAAGAAGGCAGAGATGAAAGTGCAGTTGGGGCCTTAGACAAATAGAAAGTGAATTTGTGTTTTGTTTTGTTTTGTTTTTTGTTTGTTTTGTTTTTTTTGTTTTGTTGTTGTTGTTGTTGTTTCCTTTGACCAAGATAGGTACTTTGCAGGGGGAGCAAATCTGAAGAGTACTTGGTATGTGTATTTGAGATGGGGCAGAGGCATAGGTAGGGAGGTAGAAAGTGTGAGGATAGAAGGAGGGACAGAGAAAGGGAAATAGAGAGGGAGACAAGCATAAACACAGTGAAAGGAGGGAGGGAGGGAGGGAGGAAGGGAGGGAGGGAGGGAGGGAGAGATTATTCTTTTAAACAAATAAAATTCTCACAAACCAGTCATTGCACTGGGGAAGGAAAAGTAGGAAGATCATGAGATGAGTTCAGACCAGCCAACCTGAAGACATTGCCAGTCCCCTATCACAGACAAATTAAAATTTGATTCAGCATTTGACCCTACTTAAATTAAGGTTCTTTATTGTTGTTTAGTTATTAATTTTGTTAGTTTGGACTTTTGAATTTCTCTCTCTCTCTCTCTCTCTCTCTCTCTCTCTCTCTCTCTCTCTCTGTGTGTGTGTGTGTGTGTGTGTGTGTGTGTGTGTGTGTGTGTGTGTGTGTGTGTGTGTTTAGGTCAAAACATGTAGAGGTGTGACAAGAATTTTTGGGATACATTCCTTTTCTGCCCCTTTATGGGTCTCAGGGATTGAACTCAGGTCCTTATCATTGGCAGCTGAAGTCCCATGACAACCTTGCCTATCACCTTCACTAATCCCATAGTCCACAGTAACCTACAATTTTCCATGTAAACTTCTCTAATCCTCTTTCCTCTGCATCTTAAGATCTTGAATTAAAGTCATGGGCACCTTATTATTTTGATTTTTGGAGATAGTGTCTCATGTAGAAAAGTTTGTCCTTCATCTTGATATGTAGCCAAGGATAACCTTTTTTATTTTCCTTTGTCTCTATTTGTTTTATCTATCTATCTATCTATCTATCTATCTATCTATCTGTCTGTCTGTCTGTCTGTCTGTCTGTCTGTACGTACGTACATACGTATGTGTGTATGTATGTATGTATGTATTTATTTATTTATTTTGTATTTTCAAGACAGGGTTTCTCTGTGTAGCTCTGGCTGCCTGGCTGTCCTGGAACTCACCCTGTAGACCAGGCTGGCCTCAAACTCAGAAATCTGCCTGCCTCTGCCTCCCAAGTGCTGGCATTAAAGGCATGTGCCACCACAGCCCGGCTATTTTATTTTTCTTTCTTTGTTATTTTCTGTTAAGACAGAATCTCCTTCACTGTGTAGCCAAGGCCGTTGGTACTTAATATGTAGTCTATAGTTTAGCCACAAATCCCCAGTGATCATTTCATCTCCACCTTGTGAGTACTGGGACTACAGGATCCACAAGCCCAGGGCCCCAGAGGTAACCTTGAATTCCTGATTTTTCTGCTTTCCAATTTGCATGGTCATATTACAGTTTCCAGAGCTCAGTATGGAGTCCATACTGACTTTGAATTAAGGATGTTGTATCCCACTTCTGGAGGGTTGAGATTACTGACATTTGACATGTGAGTCAAACCCAGTTTTGGATTCTATAAATATAACACTGTTTTCAAAAAACTGGTAGGTGATACATAATTATTTATTATTAGCACAAGTAAGGACTGTAGTTCAGAGTGCTTGAAATCTTGATATTTTAATGTCCTGTCCTGCCCTGTAAAAGGGTAAAGTCACCCCAGGAGTGACTATGCCAGAAGTGGTGGGGATACCTCAGCTCCTGGGGTGGATTGGCAATCAAGGAAACAAACAAGCAGAGAAAGTGAGAAAACATCCTGAGGGGTGGAAGAAGTCAGGAGATTTCAGTGTCCTGAAAGCCACTGAAGAAAATGTTTCCTGAAGAAGAAAGCAAGCAATGAATATTTTACCATGCCTGCAACTACAGGGCTGATGAGTTCTAGGACTTTAAATTGCTGCAAGTTTTAAGGCAGGTTTGATTATGTAGTCAATACTCTTGAATGGTACTCCACCTAAAAATCAACCAATCAGACAAACAAATAACACAACAACAATAAACCAAGGCACCAGACACAACAGAAGAGGAGATAGGAGATCTTCAATCCTTACATAGATAGGTCTTTATGAGCAGACTAGGAATTGATCAGTAGACTCAGCCATGTGTATATTTTCTCTCAAAAGCAGTTGGAAGCTGATTTAATGTGGGTTAAAGAGAAACGTAGAGGAATGAGGATCCATTGATATGAACAGGTCTTGTGAGGCTGTTTCAGATCCCAGGACTTCTAGAGCCAGGATCATAGAGTATGTGGTAGATGCTGCCCTCTCAAGCACTAAGCTTGTTGCTCAAAAAGTGTGTTGTGTTGGGAATGGCAAACTCCGGGTGCAGGAGTAAAGCAATTTACCAGAGCAGAACTAAGATAAAAGTTTTAATGAAGAATAGACACTGTGGACAGAAACATAGCAGGCTGATTCTGTGAGATTTGCACCCAAGCAAGAAGTGGGGCACATGTACTGCAGTTAAGAGAAGCTACCTTGCCTGGCTTCATTATGCCCTTTGTGTTTCTGTTTGAGCAGACAGAGGGAGGCAGTTCACATTCTGTTAGGCAGTGAGTCATGTAACAGCAATTGACCTCTGTAAAACTGGACATTTAAGGTGAAGGCTCTTTAAGCACTACATCACAGGTCACTGTCAGGATGCAAAACCCAGGGTATATTGTTTTTCACTTTAAGCTTTTTCTGTGTGTTCCTCAAGCACTTCATGTACCTCATCCTGGCCCAGGCAATTCTGCTTCAGTCTTCTGAGTGATGACATTACAGATTTGTGTCACTTCACCTGGCCAACCCCTTTGTTTTTTGTGTTTTAAACTTACTATGTAGCCAAGCAAAACTTTGAACTTCTAATCCTTGTGCTTTTGCCTTCCAAGCCCAGGAACCATATGTGTGCACACATTGTCTAGGTTCTACCATCCTGAGGTCCTATGCAGGGCTTAATCCATTCTGGACAAGCCTTCTGTTAGCAGGAATACTTCTGCAGCCCCAAATGGCCTTCTGGAGCTTGTTAATGTCTGTTGGACTGAGCTGAGCCAGAAGCATTCTGTAATCTGTTAGTCTTGAGGTAAAATTCAAATAAAAGCATGTTTACCATTTTCAGTGCACAGTTCTGCAGCATTGAGCCTGTTCACAAATTGAGAAAATCTTATCTCCTCTGTAGTTTCAGAACTTCTCAGCACTAAAAACCCTCCCTATTAGATAAATCCTTTTTTTTCCTTTCTCTTCCTCACTCTGAAAACCTCTAGGAAGTTTTCTAATCTGGTAGGATGTCTTACTCTGTATATAGCATGTAAAAGGTATTCCTCAATTTATGTCTTTTGTAGACATAAATTATGTCTTTTATTTTTTGGAACATGCTTTGAGGTTCATCCTGGTTGTAGTATGTTTCAGCATGCTATTTATAGGGAATAGTGTTCCATTATACTAACATAGCACAGCTTATTTATCAATTAACAGACATTTGATTTGTTTTTACATTTTGCCATTACTAACAATGTTACTGCAAACTTTTGTGCAAAGTTTTCTCTGGATTTTTATTTACTTTGTTATCAATGGAATTGCTTGAACATTTGATAACTACATTCATTTATGTCACTGCCCTAGTTTTACACAGGGTTTTATTGTTCTATTTCCACCAATAAGGCACACGTGTTCCTAGTTCTCCTTCTCCTTGATGTCTGTCCAGATATGAATCAGAACTTTGTTGTTTTATCTTGAATTTTAGTAAAGAGCAATGCTGCTGTTGTCCAATTCCTGTCTTCTTGCAGACATTTCTTTTAATCCTTTCCCATTTCCTTTCTTATGATTTTAGTTTTTTTACTTTGACAGGTTTGAGATTTGTTACTTATTTTATCTGTAGGAACATTTTGCCTATATGTGCAAATGACCAGCCTCAGCATGGAGAGGGGTTCTGAGATAAGAGGTGTCTGGGAGTGGCAAAAATAATGACTCGAAGTCAATTCATGAATCTATGCTGATGACCTGTGTTCATTTGATCCAGCTGTTCTAAACTGTTTATCTTTTTGTTCTGTTTTCCCTCTAGAGATTTCTCTGTCTATATTCTCCTTGTTTGATATTTTAACAGATCTCCCTATCTATGTCTTGATTGATTTTGTGTGGGTCAGTTCTCCAAGCAGTTCTCTGTTTCTTTCCTAAAAGAATTCTCTGAATATCTCATCTTCTGCAGAACACAGGCCCTGTCTTTTATTTTACATATCAACCCACTCATTTACCCCGGTTTCCTTTTGATTATCTTATGAATCAGCATCCTACAATCCCTGCCTTTTGATTCATTGGAGACAGCAAGCACATATCTTTTTTTCTTGACATTGCAAAGGAAGTCAGAGATCTGTCTGCCTTTGTTTAGCACAGAAAATAAGCTGGTTTTGTGGGAATGTCCTGAAATTACCATTTCTACCGCACATGGGCCTGGACTCACTGTGTCCCAGGCTGACCTTGAACTTAGAAATTGGCCTGCATTTTTTTCTGCCTGTATTTCTATCTTTCTGAAAGCTGGATCTTAGTGCTGCTGGTTTTGTTCCTTTAGATTTGTGAAGCCCCTCACACAATGCATATTGCATCCTTTTTATGTATAGTTGAGATATTATATATTTTCTAACTCAGGAATTTAGAGTTCTTACCCATATACTTAAGGGCTATTCTGAAGGTACTTGTATTTACCATTTGGCTGAGGCATAGCTACACACTTGACTCATGGACTCATGCCATTTCTAATTATCATGAAGTCATTAATGTTAACAGGGAGGACATTCCTTAGAAAGAAAGAGTCCTCTACTGCTAATGTATCAAGAAAATATGAACATTATTACACAAACAAGCTTTATGCCCATTGAAGCCACAGGCACTCCTGCAGGCTCACACCAGAGCCTTATCCCAGGAGCAAGAACCATGTCATTCTCTCCCCATCAGGAACACTCTAGACATAGCATATATGTATATTTGTCCATCATGTACATGCAGTGCCCAAAGAAGGTAGAGGGGGGTATTTAACTCATATATTGTTGGTTGAGACCCCATGGGAGGTTATCAGACTGAATGTAGGAATTGAGAAAACTATGGCAAGAGTATTCTGGACACACAATGAACAAACATTAATCTAAAATCAAAAGTGAAGTGAATTGACTTGTCTTGGTAGTGTTGCACCTTTCATCCACTGGAGCCTTGGTTCTGAACACCCAAAACTGACACTGTGCATTCATTGTACCTGCTGTTCCATCAGGAATACCAAAAAATGCTGCTTCCCATCCTCTGCTCCAAACCATTGTATGTTATGAACTCTGGATATTTTATTGTGGCTACAATATTTATGTTCTTAAAGAAACAGTGGTTTCATTATAAGAATCAAGGTCTTTTAATATTTTCTTCAGTGTGTAAATACAAATTAATGCCTCCTGTTATACTGTCTTGTAATGCAGAATTTTATGAATTGCTGTTAGTGGGGCTAGCCAGATGGTTTAGTCATCAAGTAAAATGAGGTCCTTGGTTCAGTTCCCAGTAATGCATAGCAGCTTATAGCTGTTTGTACCTCCAGTTCCAGGAGACCTGATATCCTCTTGTGGCCTCTGTGGTTACTGTATACAACAGTGCACAGACAGACATATATGAAGGAAAAATATCCATCTATAGTGAGATTTTTTTTGTTTGAAAAGCACAGGAATGTTCTGAGAATATATTTTCATTTTTATACCACATGGGGGATATGTTGTTGCTTCAGATTTTCCATAGAAACTGACTGTGTTTTACCTCTTACTCTATCATGGCCGCAATATTCCCCTCTGCAATAACGTTCTCGATTTGTGTGTAGTTCTGGATGGATTCTTGGGACATTTTCAGGTAATGCAAAAACTAAGCCTTGCAGAGACTTGATGTGCCTCAGTGGGGCAATATGGGGGTGGGAGGAGGTAGCTTCTCCTTCTCAGAGGAGAAGCAGAGAAGAAAATGGGGGTAGAACTTTTGTAATATTTGGGGGGCAGATAACAGGTTATAAAAAGTGAATAAGTGAATGAATGGGAAAAAACATGGCATTCAGAATTGATGGTCGCTATTAGTAGCTGTTGATATTTGTTGTCAAGTTCCTGTGAAAAAGTGAATGAACATGAAATTAGACATCCTGATGGTGAAGATCAAAATATCTCTAAGGAGCTAAACATCCCAAATCAACAGGAAGTAGTCTAACAATACTGCTGCCCCCTTTCCCCTCTACCCTTTTTTTTCTCTCATATTTGGTGTTAGGGGGATGAAAGGGTATAAAAGGGGTGGATGCAGAAAGAACCCACAAAGACTAGCTATACCCATATGTAAAAATTATTAAATTAACCTTTTAAAATCAATGTTTTGATTTATGAATTTCTATCTTTCATTTTGCTAAGTAGGGATAACATTAAGTATGGATGACACAGAAATGATGCTTCAAATTGAAAAACCTAGAGTTTGTGTCCTTTCTCTAGACATTGACAAGGACATCATAGAGGTAAGATACCTGCTTGATTCCTGGGGGTTTTCCTGAGGGGTTTGATAAGCAGTGCTGTGAGAACACTCCTGCTTACAAACCATCTCACAATCAACGTGTTGTATATTGTTTTGAGTTGTATGCAGGAGTTTGCTCTATAGCTCAGGCTTGCCTGTAACTTGATTCTCCTGCCCCAGCCTCAGGATAGCTGGGACTGCTGGCATGTGCCATCATACTCATGAAGTCTAATGGACATATGATGGTCTCAGCCTGTATGGGTGACATTTCTGTTGCTGTGATAAAAACACCATGATGAGAAGCAACCTATGTAGTGGTTATATGGACTCATGTTTTCACAGGCATAAAAGTCCATAATGGCAGAAAGGTGTATGAACAGCAGAAGAAAGATGCCTTAGCACAGCTTCAAATGCAAGCATGGAAGAGAAAGACCAAACTGGAAGTTAGGCAAGGTTGTAAAACCTTAAGTTCCACCCCATTGATATACTTCTTCCAGCAATACTGCACCTTTCTATAACATCCCGGAACAACACAACAATGGGGGACCACATTCTTTAATACAAAATTCTAAGGGAGAGATTCTCCCTCTATCCTCCATACAACATAAATCAACAAGATTCTTCAGGAAGATCCCATTAACAATGGTCTCATCCTTTGTTATGTCACTGATTGTTTTTTAGGATGTGGAGAACAGAGATTTACATGTCACCTCAAATGTATGTAAGATTCTTGCTAAGGCTCCTGAGTTAAGACATGGCTACATTGTTTTTACAGTCTCTGAAGCACTAAAGTCTTCTGGTAACACGTTCATAGAATTAACATTTCTTTTATTCAAATGAATTGACTGTAATCAATTTGAGATCCCTCTATATCAATGAAAATAAAGTATCCGTAAGATATCCTGTAATATCCTGTAAGCTTTGTGGAACTTAATTTATTTGTGCTTCTGTGGGTCTCAATGTGTGTGTGTGCGTGTGCATGTGCATGTGCGTGTGCATGTGCATGTGTGTGTGTTTTGCTTTGTGTCTATGTTCATGTGTGAGTATGAGTTTGGAGATCAGAAGTCAATGCTGAGTGTCTTCCTCAATTACTCTCTTCTTTTCTTTTAAGAAAATTATTTTTTTTCAGTATGCATTTCTTCCTCACCACTGAGATACCAGAGCACACCCAGCCAGCTGCTCAGTAGAGACAGGAAGCAATTGGAGGATCACAAATCTGGCTGGGACAAGAGATTCTGTGGGCCTCTGGCCTGGCAGAAATAGCTAAAATGTTACAGTTCTCTGAGGGGAAGCTTGGGCAATTCATGTGTCCCTTTAGATCTCTGCTTCCTTTGCAGCCCCAGAGCTAATGGTGGAAGGTGGTTAGAATCCTTAGCCAGAGCCACAAGGGGAATGGTGGGAGGTGGCTGTGATCAAATAGTCAACCATAACAGCATCCTGTAGCTACAGCAGCAAGAAGCTGCAGCCAGCATGCTGGACAGTTCCAGGGATGAATGGTTTAGGAGAGAAAACTCTTCCCTGGAGTGTTTCAACTCAGCAAGACAGGCACCCTCACATGATTCTTGGTTAAATAGCTTGTGCACTTTATTCCTTGTGAACAGGGACCTTAGAAATATATTGATGTGATGGAGTGGGAACCAGAGGTAGATGGTTCTGTTTTCCCATTGGCTCAATCTGAGATATTGAGGATGCTTTATTTGTATGGGGAATGATTCAGGTGTTGTCCTACATGACTGGTAGTTATGTTCCTCTAGTGGGGTGTTGTGGTCATGTGTCCCAGGACAGATACAGCCTGGATGGGAGTTGGTTTACAACTGGATGGGAGCTGACTTTCTCAATTATGAGATTTAAAGGGGTTTTGAACCTACTTCAACATTACCAGTTCTTCTGACTGATCACACAGTCCACTTGCCCTAGATTTATTAAAAAGTAACTCTCTCTCTCTCTCTCTCTCTCTCTCTCTCTCTCTCTCTCTCTCTCTCTCTGTGTGTGTGTGTGTGTGTGTGTGTGTGTGTGTCTGTGTGTGTCTGTGTGTGTCTGTGTGTGTCTGTGTGTGTCTGTGTCTGTGTCTGTGTCTGTGTCTGTGTCTGTGTCTGTGTCTGTGTCTGTGTCTGTGTCTGTGTCTGTGTTGGAGTGGGCATGAATGCATGTGAGTTCAGTTCCCCCATAGGGCAAAGAGGGCATTCTGTCACCTCAATTTTGAGTTGCAGGAGATTGTTAGCCAGCCATTGGGGATGCTAGGAATAGTACTTGAGTCCTTTGAATGAGAAGAAAACAGTCCTGACCCTGAGATATCTCTACAGAGACACCCCGTCTCTAGCTCCCCAGTTCAGATTACTGCTGTACATGGAATTGTTTCTTTCCTTTTTTAAAAAGAAGGAGCATGCTATTCAAGCTCAGTTATACATACTTGCATTAAACAATTCAATGACTGAATTTTTCATCTCCTCAGTCACTCTTGATTTATATATTATACAAAAAAGATATGTATTCAGACATTTGGGAGAAAAAACTCTAACTCTTGTTTGAAACACATTACCTATTAAATAGATTATTCTGTGAAGTGACTGATATTATATTCTATTTTGATCACCAGAGCTGACATCCACCTTTGATTTCTCCAGAAATGTAGTTGCTCAGAGATGCCCAATGCCTCCCATGAAAAATATGTCTCAGTTCTGCTAGAAATTTAGTAAGTCAATATCTGCTTTTGTAAAAACTACTTTTTATTACTTTGTATGTATGTGTATATGTGTATCCTATATGCATCTTCAAAAGAATGTCTAAATCTCTGGAATTGTAGTTATAGATGGTTGGAAGCTATCAAGTTAGTGCTTAGAATTGAACTGAAGCTCTGTGGAAATTAGTTAAATTTATCTCAGCTCTCAACAGTTCAGCTTCCCTCTAGTGCCAACTTTCACTTCTTTTCCCCATTGTTCTCAATTCTAACCTGTATCCACCAGATATTTTGATTTTCTGTGTTCTCATTGAGATGTAGTCTTGGTTTATAGCCCAGGCTGGCCTCACACTCTATCAACATTCCTGGCTCAGCTTTCTTTGGACTGGATTATAAACATGTGCCATCACACCCAGCACTCAAAAATTTAAAGAATAAACTTAGTAATTTGATTTCAGCACTAAAGTAAGAGCCCTTGTCAAATTCCACCCCTTCACTGTACATAAAACCATCAAGCACTAATGAGGAAATAGGTAGTTTCTTGGGATGTCATTGTTCTGTGGCACAGGTGAATCATTAGGTGGCCATCTCTCTCCAACACATTTGAGTTAAGAAGTTTCCAGACATGTGGCAGGTAGAATGAAAAGAGCATACATGTGTATGCATGAATCAGCAGGTTTTGGAGAGACCAGAAGAGGGTTTCAGAGCTGGAGGACAGGCATCTGTGAACCAACTGATGTAGGTGCTAGGATTGTACCATGGATTTCTGTTAGAATTGTGCACACTCAGTTACTAGCCTAGTCTCCAGCCCTGAAAAATAATTTTCATTACATTCATTTATTGATTGTGTCTTGTCATACATGTAAATGGTGTTCTTGAGAAGGTCAGTCTTGACATCATCTGACTTTACCTGCTGTACCATACCAGGTGATGTTCTTAAAAGAACTTCTTGGATACTTGTAGAAGACAAGTTCAGAGGTCAAGCATAGAATCAAGGAGACCAGTGAGAAGGCATTGTAACAGCTCAGGTAGACTGACAAGGAAGGCTGCTCTCAGCAGGATGGTGAGAAGTGGTCGTATTTGTTGATTGAATATGATGGGGAGAAGACAGGAGTCAAGGATGACTCCCAAATTATCAGTGAACATCATGCTGAATAGTATTATCATTATAGAGACAGGGAGCTACTGGGGATGGTCAGAGGGTATATGTGTTAGTTTGTTCAGGCAGGAAGATAACTGTGCTGAGAAGGTACAGGATGTAGACTTCGTATGCAAGCATACAACTGGGGATGTCATGCAATAGATCTGTACTTAGATGGTTTAAATGTGTGTCTGAAGTTTGAGTGGCAACAAGGCAGGGTGTACTCAGATGTCTGCAGCATTAATCCTGTTCAATTTAACCTTTATTATGGGGAAATTAGTAATTAATACAAAAGCAGAGTGTAATAGAGTGAATATCTCTGTACTTACTCTCATCCCTTCTTTACATTTGTTAATTTCAATTAAACTTAAATTTAAACATTCAGGTCACTGGTGGAAGGAGAAACGAACTCCAGAAGTTCATTTCTGAACTTCACACACGTGCCTGCACACCCATGATCACAGTCAATTTTATTTCATCTCTCTCACCTAATCCTCTCAGCATTCAGCATATATTGTGACCTATAAATGTTTGTCAACTAAAGAGAAGACAAACATAAATGGCTGTGGTGACACATGTCTTTAATCCTGGCTCTCAGGAGATGTAGGATTTGAAAGTCAAGATTAACATGTCTATGAAGTGAATTTAATATTAGCCTGGTATATAAATGCAATGGCCCCAAAACAAAACAAAACAAAACAAAAGACAAAAAAATAAACCAAGAACCTACAAGAACCTAATATGGGTTTAAATTTACTATTTATTTGACACCTAGATGCAACTGTTTGATCAAATTTTCTTCAACAATAGTTGGAGAAGTAGAGTGTATTGACATGTGCCTTTACTCTCAGGACTTGGAGAAGAGAGATAGGGAGAATTCTGCTTTTGAGGAAGGATTGGCCTAAAAATGATTTCCAGCAAAGTCAAGGTTACAGAGTGAGACCTTGTGTTAGGAGTGGTGACTGGAATTTGGGGAGGGGTTTAACTTTAGAGATGGCTCAGAGCCCACTGTCAAAAAGACCCTAACTGCTCTTTCAGAGATGTCAAGCAACTAGTCCAGATATGCAAACTGTAGCCCATGGTCGCAAGACAATCTCTTAGCATGCTGAACATAGCAGTGCTCTGCATCCATTTTGAACTCTTGAGACACAACCTAAGTGCAGAAGACCAACCCTGACTGCAAAGAATAGCATAGTCTCCTGCTTATTCACATAGCCCCTCCCTTCCTCTCTTCTCCTCCTAGCTTAGGAAAGATTCCTAGTGTATATGCTTGCAGTCTGAGCAATTTCCAAGGTCTTTGAAATAAACCTACCTGCACTTTGATTCCAGTCTCCTGACTTCTTTTTCCACATGATTTCCTAACATGATATGTGGGGAATTGCAGGCTAGTCTCCAGTTGAGCTGAGGTCTTAACCCCAAAAAGGGTGATAATTCACCTTCATGAAATGGTAGGCATTCCCTCTTGCTCCTGGAACTCTGGCCTCATCCTAAGTTACCGCCCCCCACAGCCCCCACAAAGAAGCATGGCTAAAAGTCATGTTGGCAATGGCCCAAGCTTCTGACCGTCAGCCTAAACTCCTCCCCAGTTATCTAGCAACAATAAAGATCATAAAAAGGGCTGTTCAGTCCCTGCTTGCTCTCTTACTTGTCTCTCTTACTTGTCTCTCTTACTCTCTCACTACTCTCCTCTTACTTCTTACCCCTCACTCTCACCTCCTTTCTCCTCTGTCTTCTCTCCTTCTCTTTGTCTTCTCCTCTCCTCTCTCCTCTCTTCTCCTTTCCTCTCTCCTCTCTCTTACTCTCTTTTTCTCTCTAGCCCCCCTCTTCTACCTTCTTTCTTTCTCCCTGCCTTTCTACAATAAAGCTCTAAAACCATAGAATGTCTCTGCTAATCAAGGCCCACTGCACTTGGAAGATGGGATAGGCTTTCTCCTAATGAGCTGTTTCTAATCTCCTGTTAGAAGGCCTTCCTGTGCTCCAGTCAAGATTCGCTGGACTCACTCTTGTCAGTATTGGGAACCTCTCTTCCCCTTCCCCAGGGCATCCCCTGGGCACCTCCCTTTCCCCAAGCCATCTCCAAGTCCCCCCCCCTTTTAGTTCCCAACAACTGGTATCAGAGTGATGGTTTCACCATCCATGAGAGACAGAACCAGCTGAAGAATGTTTCACACAGAGATGTACATCAGATCTCCAAGTTTCCCAAGACCATGAGTGTTCAAAAAATTTGGCTTTTTACTTTCTCTCTCTCCAAAGTGTTCCTGGCAAGTTC
The DNA here is from genome assembly GCF_000001635.26 of Mus musculus. NCBI lineage: Eukaryota > Metazoa > Chordata > Mammalia > Rodentia > Muridae > Mus > Mus musculus. Next base: position 121,677,401 of record NC_000070.6, on the reverse strand, counting down.
CTCCCCGTCCCCTCTCTCTTTCAGGTTTCAGCTACAAGCAGCTGGTTTTCCCACTCTAGCCCCTCTCCACCAAGCTCTAGGCTTTGAATGGCTCTGCCTGCTGCAGCAGCCTGCCCAGCAGTAATTGCTCTGAGCTCTATTTCCCTCTGCCAGCTGGTGTGAGGTCAGGTCTCTGTTGCAGGTTTTAACTGCAAGTAAGTTGGTTTTCCAACTATGTAACCTCTCCCTCCTTGCTCTGGGCTTTGAACTGTGTGCATGGCCCAGCTAGGCAGTGACTGAGGCTTTGTGGGCAGGATGGAAGAAGCACCACTGGACAGCACCTTGGCTAAAAAGCCTTTCACTTAACCCTTTACTTTCTGTTTTCCTAGAAAAAAAATAAGGGGGAACAAAGGTTTCAGGGTAAAAAGTACCACTCCCCCATCCAGATAAGCCTGGGAAAGCTGCATTGAAGCTGTGCTATCCCACAAGAACACCAGAATCATGCTTTTCAACCAAAAATTTTCTTGCTTCTTTTTCTAAATGTTTTTTAATCTCTCGAATATTCATGATATATGTCCAAAAATTCTTTCGACTTGTTAAAATTTTCCTTTAAGGTTCAAAAATTATCTAATACTTAATTAATAACCAGTTTTCTTTTACAGAAGAACTGTTAACTGCTTAATCCAGTTACACAATTAACATGATATTTTCTTTCTTAGCCATCCACAATGGACTGTGATGTTCTCCTAAGCAAACCATTACAGGCATAACTTTTCCTATTCATCCTATGCAGATATTCTTTGCTGGTGTTCTGCTCCTTTGTTATAATTACTCTACAGGTCTATCTCCACACTGGGCCTGCTGGCACAGATCCATCTGAGACAGCACCATCTCCTAGGACCTACAGACAAAAGATGCCTTCCTCCAAAAGTCTCACCTGACTGAGGGCTCCCAAGACAAGTGCTGAACCACAGAAGACAGACTTGGGACCTTCCAGCTACAGATGGACACTTTTGCCAAAGCCAAATGGCTGCTGAACTTTGAGGAAAGTTATATGATAGTGAGGAAAGCATGACATCTATCTAGATTGATTAATTACTGTTCAAAATGGATGTTAATACCCTCCAATTGTAATATCCATGGAACAATTAATTGATTGTACAATCTCTTGCCTTCTCAACTCTTAACTCTCCTTACTACTCTGGCTTTGTAATGTTATGTCTCTAGGCTATATATTTTCTTCTGATACTTCCATTCACCCTAAATTTTCACAACTAATGACACAGTCACATCAGTGACCCCACTTTTTTTCTTATAAAAACAGAGGGGGGAATTGTGGGGACTTGCAGACTGGTCTCCAGTTGAGCTGATGTCTGAATCCTGAAAAGGGTGATAATTCCCTCATGCTCTTGGAACTCTGGCCCCACAGCCCCCACAAGGGAAGCATGGCTAAAAGTCATGTAGGCAATGGCCCAAGCTCCTGACCTTCAGGCTAAACTCCTCCCCAGCTACCTAGCAACAGTAAAGAGAATAAAAAGGGCTGTTCAGCCCCTGCTTGATCTCTTACTTGTCTCTCTTACTCTCTCACTACTATCCTCTTACTTCTTACCCCTCACTCTCACACCTTCTCTGCTCTCTGTCTTCTCTCCTCTCTCCTCTCTCCTGCGCTTTCTCTCTCTCTCTCTCTCTCTCTCTCTCTCTCTCTCTCTCTCTCTCTCTCTCTCTCTCTCTCTCTTCCTCTCTCTCCTACCTTCTCTCTTTCTCCCTGCCTTTCTATAATAAATCTCTAAAACCATAGACAGTCTCTGCTCATCAAGGCTGTGCTCACTCTCGTCAGTGTTGGGAACCTCTCTTCCCTCATCCTTCTCTCCCATAACCCCAGTGGCTTTAGCAAAGTAACTCTGGGAATCCCAGGTAGGGCTTCCCCTTGCTACCCCCTCCCCCCCGTCGAAGAGTGGGTCAGAGGAGATGTCCATCCATGGATGAGTGGAAGTTAGATAGCAGCCCTCCCATGCCTGACAGACCAGTGCATAGGTAAAACTCTGGCGGGGTGAAGGTCTTCCTCCCCCCTCTTCCCCAGGGCCCCCTTTTTAGTTCTCAACAATGATACTACTGGGTCTTGGGAAAGTCTCTTGGATCAACCAACGTGACCACTTGCAACCCAGGGACCAAGAGCAGCAGCAGGGGATTCAGGGATAACTTTTGTTTCCTGCCTGATGTGTCCCTGAGTTAGTTCCAATCTGTCTCTGAACCTCCCCTACATTCTCCCTTGAACCTTCCTGTCAGTCCTCTGCCTTGAGGATTGCTGATTCCCTGCTGTCATTGGTATTGTTCCTCCAAATGTCCTCTAGTTAATTCTTTGAACTTAATCTTTTCTCTCCTCCCCTCTTTACCATAAATATAAGGGTCATTCTCCCATTGCAGTCAGACATGAGGCCATTTTTTGACCTGTAAGGGGATGAGTGTTTTCTGTCAGGACACATTTTTCAGACTCCCTCATCTTCTTTGTGCTCAAACACTCTCTCCCCAGAGAAGCCCCACCAGTCTCTGGTAAATGTTAGGGGTACTCCATCCTCTATTATCTGGCTAACTTCTCACCCCTCCTGTCTTCTCAAACTTCATAGTTCTGGGAATTGAACTCAGGACTTCTGGCATGACTTCATTGCCCATAACCACTAGAATTTTTTTATTTCATTGTGTGTCCATGTGATATATTAGGTCATATCCTCAGAGACAACAAGCTCTTTAGCACTCTGCTGTACTTGGAAGAAAAGGATCTGTTGAAGGAAGACAAGACTCCACCTTGTGTTAGGACTGGGAAAGAGAGAATGGATTTTCCTCCATGGCTAGTCATAGCAGGGTGTTGTTTGTTATGGATCTTGAAGGGTAGACAGAATTCCAGTGAGTAAAGCTAAAATTACAGAGGAGGAAGATCTAGCTAGGGAGAAGAGGAAGGAAGGTGTCTTATAAGATATCCAGTAAGTGTTTCCAGACTCTCGTGGATAGGCATGTCCTGGGTGTAACAGAATTTGAAATGTGGCTTCTTTTTATGTAAGCTGTAATATGGTTTATAGCCAGAGACTCTTGTTCTCCATCTTCTCTTCTTTAATATATTGTGTGCTCTATGTCCAGATTCTTTTATTCTAGATTTTTTGTCAGTTACCTTTGTAGAATGTTATTTCTGAAAAGCATTGAAAATGTGCAAATGAACCTCATAAGTTGGCAGTATTTGTGGTATACTGGGGTTCTGCTACACAGTCTTTACAAAATGTAAGTGATGAAGGCCCCTCATGGTGACACTCACTTTTATCTCAGCATTTAAGAAGCAAAGGGCCATCCTTGTGAGTTCAAGTCAAGCCTGCTCTACATATCAATCCTTGGACAGTCAGAACTACAAAGAGAAATCTTAGAAATACAAACACAAACAAAACAATAGCAAATACAAAAACATATACAGAAACAAAACAAAATTAAAGGAAGAAAGAAAGGACAGAAGGAAAGAAAGACAGACAAAAAAGAAAAAAATAGGAAAACAGAAAGTCATTAAGTCAGCACGATGGGTCATATGATAAAGGTACTGACTACCAAGCCTGAGGACCTAAGACCCAACCTTGATCTACAGTTGGTAGGAAGATAGAATCTCTTTCTGAAAATGGTCCTCTGAATACACACACACACACACACACACACACACACACACACACACACACACACAAACACACACACATCAATCATACATATATGGACAAACACATATTCATATGCACACAAAATAAATAAAATATAATAAAAATAAAGATAAGAGATGGTTTATTGGTTAAGCACACTCATTGATTTTTCCAGAATACCAGACCTTAGCTGACAGAACCCACAGTCATCTTTAACTTCATCTAGGGGATCTAGTTCTCTCTTCTAGCAATGTGATTACAAATGCAAAGCTTGCATATGACATTTATACATATTAATAGGCAAACATTCACATACATAAAATGTAATAAATCATTTTTAAAATGCATTTGAATTTTTTATTAGATATTTTCTTTATTTACATTTCAAATGTTATCCCCTTTCCTAGTTTCCCCTCCAAAAATCCCCTCTCCACTACCCCTTCCCCCTGCTACGCAACCTACCCACTCCCATTCTTGGTCCTTGCATTTTTCTATACTGGGGCATAGAGCCTTCACAGGACCAAGGGCCTCTCCTCCCATTTATAACTGACTAGGCGATCCTCTGCTACATATGCATCTAGAGACATGAGTCCCACCATGTGTTTTCTTTGATTGGTGGTGTAGTCTAAGGGAGCTCTGTGTGTACTGGTTACTTCATATTGTTGTTCCTCCTGGAGGCTGCAAACCCCTTCAGATCCTTGGGTACATTCTCTAGCTCCTTCATTGGGGGCCCTGTGTTCCATACAATAGCTGATGGTGAGCATCCACTTCTGCATTTGCCAGGCACTGGCATAGCCTCACAAGTGATAGCTATATCCCTGTCCGCACAATCTTGTTGGCATCTGCCTAATGTCTGGGTTTGGTGGTTATTTATGGGGTGGATCCCTAAGTGGGGCAGTCTCTGGATGGCCATTCCTTCAGGCTCTGCTCTGAACTTTGTCTCTGTAACTCTTCCCATGGGTATTTTGTTCCCCATTCTAAGAAGAGACGAATTGTCCGCACTTTGGTCTTCCTTCTTCTTGAGTTTCATGTGTTTTGCAAATTGTATCTTGGGTATTCTAAGATTCTGGGCTAATATTCACTTATCAGTGAGTGCATACCATGTGTATTCTTTTGTGATTGGGTTACTTCATTCAGGATGATAGCCTCCATATATCCATTTGCCTAAGAATTTCATCAATTCATTGTTTTTAATATCTGAGTAGTACTTCATTGAGTAAATGTACCACATTTTCTGTATCCATTCTTCTGTTGAGGAACATCTATGTTCTTTCCTATTTCTGGCTATTATGAATAAGGCTGCTATGAACACAGTGAAACATGTGTCTTTATAACAAGTTGGAACATCTTCTGGGTATATGCCCAGGAGAGGTATTGCTGGATCTTCTGGTATTACTATGTCCAGTTTTCTGTGAATGTAGGGATCAAACTCATGTCCTCAGGCTTATGCAAGGAGCACTTTATTAATAGAGAACCTTGTCCCAGGCCTATTTTCTTTCTTCATTTTTATTGCATTTTAAAAATGATTTATTTGATTTTATGTATGTGAATGTTTGCCTATTAGTATTTATAAATATCATATGCAAGATTTCCATTTGTATTTACATTGCTAGAAGAGAGAACTGGATCCTTCAGACAGAAGTTATAGATAGCTGTGGTTCTGGCACACAAGGTCAGGTATTCTGGAAAAGTAATGAGTGTGCTTAACCAGTAACCCATCACTTATCTCTGTTTTCATTGTATTTTATTTATGATGTGGCAGTTATCATGTAGAAGAATGTAAATTGATCTATTCTTATCTCCTTGTAAAAAGCTCAAGTCTAAGTGAATCAAGGAACTCCACATAAAACCAGAGACACTAAAACTTATAGAGGAGACAGTGGGGAAAGACCTCTAAGATATGGGCACAGGGGAAAAATTCCTGAACAGAACAGCAATGGCTTGTGCTGTAAGATAGAGAATCGACAAATAGGACCTTATAAAATTGCAAAGCTTCTGTAAGGCAAATGATACTGTTAATGAGACAAACATTTTGGGAAATGATTTTTACCAATTCTAAGTTCGATAGGGGAATGATATCCAGTATATATAAAGAACTCAAGACTATGGACTCCAGAAAAATCAAATAACCCCATTAAAAAATGGAGTACAGAGCTAAACAAAGAATTCTCAACTGAGGAATACCAAATGGCTGAGAAACACCTAAAAAAAATGTTCAGCATCCTTAATCATCAGGGAAATGCAAATTAAAACAACCCTGAGATTCCACCTCACACCAGTCAAAATGGCTAAGATAAAAAATTCAGGTAAGAGCAGATGTGGGCGAGGATGTAGAGAAAGAGGAACACTCCTCCATCGTTGGTGGGATTGCAAGCTGATACAACCACTCTGGAAATCAGTCTGGCAGTTCCTCAGAAAATTGGACATAATATCTTTGCAGACTGATTGATTATAGGTTTGGGTGGGCATACATACCCAGCAATCAAAGGACCATTGGTAAATTGCCTGACTAAGAACCTTGTGTTATGACTAAGAAGGATCATCCACCAATAAGAGCACTTTGAGGGATACATGAGAAAGACAATGATAGATACCAAGTCCATATCTGGCTGATGTGTAGTCTAGCTGTTAGAATCCATGAAGAGTTGCTAGCTGGTGAAGTTGGTTGTTTATCTGAGTTAGATGGGCAAAGAATATGGTTCTCAGCTGTTCTCATTCAGTTTAAGACATGAAGCCTAGATTTTAGGCTGAGAAGTGGCCAAAACTTATGATGTTTTAATGTGTCAATTTAGAATCCAGGAATAGTTGTGATCCAAGCATTCAGGAAGCTGATATAAGTGAATCTCTGTGAGTTTAAGGCTAGTCTGACTACATAGATATTTTCAGGCAAGTATAGTCCCCCAAGAGAGGGGAGACAGAGGGAGAGACTGGGACGAGAGAAAAAATGACACACAGGCAGAAAAAGCAAGGGCAAGGAAGACAGAAAAAGACAAAGAGACAGAGAGAACAGGCAGGAAAAAGAAAGAGAGAAGATAATGTTTTGATGTAAATAACAGAGACAAATCAACCACCTTTTGTCATGTGAAATGTATGCACTATGTGAGACCTAGATGGAATAATGTGCAGAGGATTCAGGAACAAATTATTGTTTGGAGTAGAGTGCCAGGAGATGTTTTCGAGAATGACTTCAAAGATGCCAAAATAGTGGCCTTTATGGTAAGGATTAATTTGCATGAAAGGGGCTGTGGGTCCAGGGGCAAAATTTTTGGTTTTCTTTTTGGAAGGGTTACAAACAAATGGAATAAAAATTATTCCAACTGTGAGACAGTTGTCAAAGAACAAACAACCCTTCTCTGTTAGGGAACAGCTGAGAGGAGGCAGAGTTCAATTCTTTGAAGACAGTAAAATTGTCATCTACATGTCATTACTAGAAGTTTAGGAGACCAAGCCTGAGTTTTTACTTCTCAGAACTGGGCAAGTTGGTCATGGGAACAATTGCAGGCCTGTCAAGAGGTCTGCATCCCCACCTTGAAAAAGGACAGTAAGCCAAGGTTATGGGCTAGAGGTCAAGAGCAACTTCTCTTTGTCATAAAGCCAGAAATAGTCTTAATTGTAGCATCACCCAGACCTCCAGAGATAGAACCCACCAATAAAGGTATATATCACCCACCCCTGACAAATGTTCCTATTTTTTGTTTTAAAACTTAATCTTCAAATTCAGTCAGAGTCCTTCCAACCTGATAGAATTGAGCCCATGTATGCGGGAATAAATGTTCTTTGCACTTCCTTACTTCTTGAATATGGGCTATCATTCTTTTTTTTTAAGTTGGGTATTTATTTCCTTTATATTTCCAATGCTATCCCAAAAGTCCCCCACACGCTCCTCCACCAACTTCCCCACCCACCCACTCCCACTACTTGGCCCTGGAGTTCCCCTGTACTGAGGCATATAAAGTTTGCATGACCAATGGGCCTCTCTTTCCACTGATGGCCGACTAGGCCATCTTCTGATTCATATGCAGCTAGAGACAAGAGCTCAGGGGGTACTGGTTAGTTCATACTGTTGTTCCACCTATAGGATTACAGATCCATTTAGATCCTTGGGTACTTTCTCTAGGTCCTCAATTGGGGGCCCTGTGATCCATCCAATAGCTGACTGGGAGCATCCACTTCTGTGTTTGCTAGGCCCCTGCATAGTCTCACAAGAGACAGCTACATCTGGGTCCTTTCAGCAAAATCTTGCTAGTGTATGCAATGGTGTCAGCGTTTGGAAGCTGATTATGGGATGGATCCCCAGATATGGCAGTCTCTAAATGGTCCATCCTTTCGTCTCAGCTCCAAACTTTGTCTCTGTATCTCCTTCTATGGGTGTTTTGTTCCCAATTCTAAGAAGGGGCAAAGTGTCCACACTTGGGTCTTGGTTCTTCTTAAGTTTCATGCGTTTAGCAAATTGTATCTTGTATCTTGGGAATTCTGAGTTTCTGGGCTAATATCCACTTATCAGTGAGTTCAAATTGTGTGAGTTCTTTTGTTATCGGGTTACCTCACTCAGGATGATGCCCTCCAGGTCCATTCATTTGCTTAGGAATTTCATAAATTCATTCTTTTTAATAGCTGAGTAGTACTCCATTGTGTAAATGTACCACATTTTCTGTATCCATTCCTCTGTTGAGGGGCATATGGGTTCTTTCCAGCTTCTGGCTATTATAAATAAGGTTGCTATGAACATAGTGGAGCATGTGTCCTTCTTACTGGTTGGAACTTCTTCTGGATATATGCCCAGGAGAAGTATTGTGAGATCCTCTGGTAGTACTATGTCCAATTTTCTGAGGAACCACCAGACTGATTTCCAGAGTGGTTGTACAAGCTTGCAATCCCACCAACAATGGAGGAGTGTTTCTCTTTTGCCATATTCTCACCAGCATCTGCTGTCACCTAAATTTTTGATCTTAGCCATTCTGACTGGTGTGAGATGAAATCTCAGGGTTGTATTGATTTGAATTTCCCTGATGATTAAGGATGATGACTATTTTTTCAGATGCTTGTCAGCCATTCGGTATTCCTCAGGTGAGAATTCTTTGTTTATTTCTGAGCCCCATTTTTAATGGGGTTATTTGATTTTCTGGAGTTCACCTTCTTGAGTTCTTTATATATATTGGATATTAGTGCCCTATCTGATATAGGATAGGTAAAGATCCTTTCCCAATCTGTTGGTGGCCTTTTTGTCTTATTGAGGGTGTCTTTTGCCTTGCAGAAGCTTTGCAGTTTCATGAGGTCCCATTTGTCGATTCTCGATCTTACAGCATAAGCCATTGCTGTTCTATACAGGAATTTTTCCCTGGTACCCATATCTTCGAGGCTTTTCCCTACTTTCTCCTCTAGAAGTTTCAGTGTCTCTGGTTTTATGTGGAGTTCCTTAATCCACTTAGATATGACCTTAGTACAAGTCGATAGGAATGGATCAATTCAAATTCTTCTATATGATAACTGCCAGTTGTGCAAGCACCATTTGTTGAAAATGCTGTATTTTTTCCACTGGATGGTTGTAGGTCCCTTTTCAAAGATCAAGTGACCATAGGTATGTGGGTTCATTTCTGGGTCTTCAATTCTATTCCATTGGTTGACTTGTTTGTCGCTATACCAGTACCATGCAGATTTTATCACAATTGCTCTGTAGTACAGCTTTAGGTCAGTCATGGTGATTCCACCAGAGATTCTTTTATCCTTGAGAAGAGTTTTTGTTATTCTAGTTTTTTGTTATTTCAGATGAATTTACCGATTGCCCTTTCTAATTCATTGAAGAATTGAGTTGGAATTTTGATAAAGATTGCATTGAAAGTGTAGATTGATTTTGGCAAGATAGCCATTTTTACAATTTTGATCCTGCCAATCCATGAGCATGGGAGATCTTTCCATCTTCTGAGATCTTCTTTAATTTCTTTTTTCAGAGACTTGAAGTTCTTATCATACAGATCTTTCACTTCCTTCGTTAAAGTCACGCCAAGGTATTTTATATTATTTGTGACTATTGAGAAGGGTGTTGTTTCCCTAATTTCTTCTTCAGCCTGTTTATCCTTTGTGTACAGAAAGGCCATTGACTTGTTTGAGTTAATTTTATATCCAGCTACTTCATTCAAGCTGTTTTTCAGGCTTAGGAGTTCTCTGGTGGAATTTTTATGGTCACTTAAATATATACTATCATATCATCTGCAAAAAGTGATATTTTGATTTCTTCCTTTCCAATTTGTATCCCCTTGATTTCCTTTTGTTGTCTAATTGCTCTGACTAGGACTTCAAGTACAATATTGAATAGGTAGGGAGAAAGTGGGCAGCCTTGTCTAGTCCCTGATTTTAGTGGGATTGCTTCCAGCTTCTCACCATTTATTTTGATGTTGGCTACTAGTTTGCTGTAGATTGCTTTTATTATGTTTAGGTATGGGCTTTGAATTCCTTATCTTCACAAGACTTTTATCATGAATGGGTGTTGGATTTTGTCAAATGCTTTCTCCACATCTAATGAGATGATCATGTGGTTTTTGTCTTTGAGTTTGTTTATATACTGGATTATGTTGATGGGCTATCATTCTTTAGAGATTCAGAGAACCTAACACAACCCCCCAGCATCTGTTTGGAATCAGCTCCATGTCCTCTCTAGAACCCTCTTTATTCAGACCTTCCTTCCCTCTGAATAAGTACTTTGTATCTCATCATCCTTCTAAAGCCTTTGTGAGACATATAGTATCAGCTGAACCTAGGTGCCATAAACCTTTAATCCACTTGGGAGGCAGAACCTGGTATATCTTTGGTTTTCCAGGCAGCCTGGTAGATCTTTGAGTTCCTGGGCAGAGTAAGTTCCAGGAAAGCCAGAGCTACACAAAAAAAAAACCCTTTTCTGAAAACACAAAACAGAAAAACAGTTGTTCTAGAATCTCATTTTGCCATGGATATGACCTACTTAACAATTTCTTTTAAACATTTATAGTAAATGTTTTAAAAACAGAATAAATATGAGCAGGTAACTGAGAAAGTTAGTCTAGGATGAGAAGAGGCATTTGGTAACAGAACACAATGTATTAAAGATAGGAAGCCTGAGGGACAGGAACCACTGGCTATAAACCAGATTGCATCTTGCATAGGAAGTCATGTTTCCACACCTCCAGGCAGCAGGGTAATCTCCCCAGTGAGACTCCATCAAACCCACTTCTTCTGAGTGTACTCTCTGTCTCTGACCTTCACAGATGCCTTAAACTTCTCTCAACTTTCTTTCCTTGTTCATTCTGCAGCCCAGATGTGCAGGCTGTCTCCCTCTTATAGACCATTCACTCTATGGCTATCAGCTATCATTCCAATCCTTACCCATCTGACAGCTGTCAAGTACATGGAACCACTCAACACCTGTGTGGAATCTGCTCCACTTTACCACTAGAATCCTCTCTGAGCACACTGTTCTATCATGTGAATCTCTACTTTGCACCACATCCTGCTTCTAAAGCCCCTTCTTCAAAATCTTTGTGAAAAATCTAGTCTCACCTAGGTGTGATGGTTCACATCTTTACTACAGAGGAAGGTGGGTCTCTGAGTTGCTGACTATTCTGGTCTACATAGCAAGTTCTAGGACAGACAGGGATGCACAGAGAAACCCAGGTCTGAAAATTCAAACCAAACCAAAACAATTAAAGTCAGCTTTGTAGGATCCCACTGTACTCTGGGTACAATCTTTTACAGATTCACTTAAATAATTTCAACATATTTCACAAAATGAAGCATTTAAGTGAAATAATGACTGTAGAATGAGAGGAGGAATTTGGTCACAGAATATATAATGTATTAAAGAGGGGAAGCTTCGGGGAGGACAAGTGTCCCTGGATAAAAAACAGATTATAGCCTGCATAGGGAGAATCCATGTTTCCCTATCTCTTTGCTACACCCACATCATGTCTGTTCATGACAATCTGGAAGCACTGAATGAATCTTTTATGAAACATCATCCTCATCTCACATGCTAAAGCTTCCTCCTTTTGTAAGTTCATCTTTATTCATTGGAATTTTATCTTCCCTTCAGGATCCAGAATAAACATCCTGCCATCCTGGAAGAAAATCAAGACTTCCCCAGTCCCAACAGAGTGACTGTCCAACAGAGCAAAACAAGGCAGAGTCCTTTCTTCCAGGTGCAGCACAGTGCTAAGGAGTTTGTTACTCCTAAAGACCTGATAAGGCACACACACATACTGAACTGAAAAGGCTTAGTGGTTAAGGCAGCTTCAGCCAAGCCCAAAGTCCTGAGTTCAATCTCAGAACTGTGAACTTTGAGAAACCAAGAGGATTGAAAAATTATGGTGTTTTTGTTTTGTTTGTTTTGTTTTGTTTGTTTTGTTTGTTTGTGGAAGAGGAAGTGTTAAGGATAGTTCTGGGACTAGTTGTATTTGATGTTAAGTCTGTTCTCTTGTGAGGGGCTATGAACAAGGAGTGAGTCAGCACTCAGGTGATATTCTGTAAACCTTCTCCCCACCTTAATTTGTAAATAAAGGCTACAGTCAGTGACTGGACAGAAAAAGAGGGGAAGGCAGAGATGAATGTTTTGGGAGAGGGAGAGGGAGAAGGAGAGGGAGAGGGAGAGGGAGAGGGAGAGGGAGAGGGAGAGAGAGAGAGAGAGAGAGAGAGAGAGAGAGAGAGAGAGAGAGAGAGAGTAGACCAGAAGCACCTGGCCTGGAGAAACTGCAAATTATAAGGGGTCTCTTATATGGGGAAGATGGAGGTGCAGTTGTAGAGCTACCCAATCTAGGTGCACAGCATGTATTCATATTAATTGAGTTGTGTTTTCATTGCCAGTGCTTATTTGGATTGGAGATTTACCGCAACAAGGAAGCATGTTTGAACTTTAGAAGAGACTGCCTTTCCTCAAGTGATGAGTACAGAAAAACTGAGGGAATCCCTAAGTGGTTCAAACAGAAGGCAATCATCACCTCACAAGTCAAAAGAAAATCTCCTACTGGATATCTTACTAAAAGCCTCTGTTGTGCCCTTTCAGGATCAAGAAGCCCAAAAGACCATCAAGGAGCCAATTCTGATGCAATCTCAGAAGCGTCTTTTTATTCAAGCTCAAGGTTGAGCTCACTACAGACTCTGATGCAGCAGGACCGGAATAGTCAAGCCCTCAGTGGTCAAGGATTTGTAGGAAATGGCAAGCAAACAAGATTGTTTTGAGCCTGGCAAACATCTAATTGAATGACTATTGTAAGCTGTATAGGTGGGAGCACTGAAACAAAACTATGAACAATCACAAACAGTCTGAAAGTACATCTAAAGCAATCAGACTCATCTTGATTAGTTGTTTCTAGGAAGTACCTAGGGAGTATCTCTGGGGTATGGGCCAGAGACAAACTGTCTGGTTCTTCCTGGAATTGAGGTACAGTTTGGGTTCAGCTGCAGGACAAGTTCTCAGGCTTTTTCTTCTAAAATGGAGGCCAGCCCCAAGATGGAGTAGGTTTGGCCTCTTACCTCTATTAACCTTTATTTTTTTCTGGGATGAATTATAGGAAAAAAGCAATGAATGGAGGATGGGAAGGACCGAGGGATAAAGGGAAGACAGGAGAAAGAGTCAGAGAGGAGAAAAGAGAAAGTCCAGAGGATTAACTAGCGGGCAGTTTAAGGAGCAAGCTTAAAAAGGCTTTGAGAGTTGCTCATGCCCAACCAGCAGTCTGGATGAACATGTCCTCAGCCCAGGTAGTCCACAATCTTATATCCAGAGGGCTGACAGAGGAACCCTGAGTAGGGAAAAGTTGGGAAGGTTCAGAGGCAGCATAGAACTAACTTAGGGGCACTGCAGGCAGGATCCATGGCTTGGCCCTCACGTCAATGCACTGCCGTTGCACATGCTCCTGGGTTGCAAGAGGGTCCTTAGTTCTAGCTCCTGTCCCAGGATTTAGCACCATGTTAGGAAATCATGTGGGAAAAGAGGTCAGGAGACTGGAATCACATTGCACACAGGTTTATTTCAGAGAATCTGAGAAGAGCTCACATTAAGCAAGCATGCCTAGACTAGGAATCTAGAAGCTAGAAGGAGGACAAAGGGAAGGATTGGCTATATGCACGAGCAGGAAATGAAGCTCTTCATTTCACACGGAATTGGCCTTTTGAAGTTAAGTTGTATTTGAAGAGTTCAAAATGGGGTACTGTGTAATGCTGTGTTCATGATGTTTACACAGGAGTTGGGTTCATCTTAGGACTTTCCACTGAAGTTTGCAATAGCTAGGGAAGTTGCTCTATGTCTCAGCAAGAGCAGTTATGGTCTATTAGACAAGGAGCCATTACTCTATCTCACCCCCTCCCCAATATCCAATTCTGTACCCTAGTTCAGTTTTCTTGGATACACAAGGTCTCACTATGTATTACTGACTGTAGTAAAACTCAGTATGTAGACTAGGCTGTCCTCAAACTCACAGACCTGAATCTGTCTGCCCCCAAATCCTGGTATTAAAAGCATGTATCACTAAAACCACCAAATTTTGAACACATATTTATCTAACTATTGCAATGATTTCTCCAGTAAATTGTGTGTTTATAAACCCCTATTGAATTCTTGCTTGAATTTTTGAGCCACTGCTTTTTGTTTCCCAGGCTTGCCTCAAATTTACTTTGAATCTGAACTTCATATCTTACTGCCTCCACATCCTGATTAATGGGATTGAAAACATGTACCACTAAGGATATTTATATGCTTCTTCTCTTTAATTGACAATTATTGATGGATCACAGTATAGTACTTTGCTTTAAAATATTCTGACTCCGGGATGAGTAGATGGGAGAGAACAGATAAGGCTAAGTGTGAATTTGGGTGCTAGGGCACATGTACGGAGGTCAGAGACAGCTTTCTGGAGTTGTTCTCTCCTTCACCCAGGGATCTGACAGTCTAAGTCAGCTGGTCACCTTACCTTGGAACCACTTTTAATTCACTGAGCATCTTACCAGACCATAACTAACAATTGTTAACAGGGGATAAATGTTAAGTACAGAGACATTTTTCTATCACTCCAGGCTTTTGTATCTAATTGTATTCTTCCCATAATAAAGTTTAAAGTAAACAAGATCAATGTATGAACTGGAAACTTCTGAGTGAATCCACTGCTGTTCCCATCTTCAACGTCAGACACATATTTTCGATGGCCTGAAAAGGTGCTCTATTTGTATGCCACCTCAAACCTTGCATACAAATGAAGTCTACATCCTGTTTTTTTTTTACATCACAGTCAAAATGCCTTGCTAAAAATTCATCAAACACACACACACACACACACACACACACACACACACACACACACACAAACCTTGAAAGTTATTCCCTGACACTGTTAATGATAATAATGTTCAGCCAGTTGCTCATACTGGTACCTTGGGGGTTTATTCTCAACTCCTTTCTTTCCCTATCACATTCCATCAACAAATATATTCTGACTCTGACCCATTCTCACCACCTTGCTGAGAGAAGCCTTGCTTGTCATTCTACCATGGACTGTTACAAAAGCCTTCTCACTACTGTCCTTCATTCTGTCCTTGTCCTCTGCACCTGACATCTATAAGTATACATATAATTCATTTAGAAACATCATGTGGGATTTGGAGAAAGTACAGCAGGTAAAGATACCTGCTCACAAGACAGACAACTTAATTCACTCTCTGAGTACCATATGGAAGAAAGACAGAACTGACTTCCTAAATTGTACTCTGACCTTCACAAACACACCACAGCACATGTGTGAACCCACACAATAAATACATAAATATAATGAAAATTAATATTAGGAGCTGGAAAGATGGCTTAGTAGTTTAGTGTGCACTGCTAGGGCAGAAGACACAAGTTAGAATCCCAACACCCACATCAGCTGGTTCACAGATGCCTGTCCTCCAGCTTCAGGAGCTCTGACATCCTCTTGTGTTCTCTCCAGCACCTGAAACACGGGCACACACAGACTCTTCATTGACTTCCTGCCACAGGACTTGAACTATATTACTTCTGGAAAGTCTTCCATGAAGTCCTACCAATTAAGTTGGAGAGAAAACTAGCCACCTAATGATTTTCCTGTGACACAGAGCTTTGCAATCCCAAGAAACTTCCTACTTCATTAGTGGTGGCTAGTTTGTTACACTGTGCACAAATGGGAATTGACAAGTTTGGTTGCTTAGTGTATATATCAAATTACTAAGCTTTTTCTTTATATGAATGGGTACTTTTTGTGATGCCTCGTAATTATAATTCAGTCCTCAGAATGCTAACGCAGGAGTATCAGTAAATTCAAGGAGAGTCTGGGACACAAAGTGAGACATATCTCAAAAATAAAAGAGAAATTCAAAGTGGCAGGGGTATTCAGGTAATAAATGATTTAAAAGTGAAAGCTGGAGCTGGAGAAAAGCCCAGGTGTTGATAATATTCATATGTTCAGTTAGTGCCACAGGTTTTCAGTTTGATTTCAAACACTGACTTGACAGCTTAAAATTTTCTGTATGTTCATTTCAAGAGAATCATACTTTCTCTTAGATATGCATGCAGTAAAAATATACATACACATAAAAATGATAAATAACTCCTTAAAATGCAGAAGTTATCTTATAACTCCTCGAACAGAAACTGAGATCATTTATCTTCCATAGTAAAGGGACATACCTGACTCAATTTACTGCTAAAGAAATCAAAGATGGCTGTCAGCTCTGATAGTCATACAGGAATGTGTTAACAGTCACTTCACAGACCTCTCTACATGTGTTCCAGTGACATGATGCTTTCTGTTTTCCTATTGTTGCTGTTTGTTTCAAGATGGGGTGTCACTCAAGACAGTGCAGAAACTTATTAGACTCTCAATAGTGAATAGATGATCCATCCTGGACTTCCAGCCATCTACCTTCCTCAGCCTCCCCAGCTCCAAGGGTGTATGTGTGAGTCATCACTTTTGGCTTGTTTTCTTCTTCAGGGAACATTATCTTCAGTAGTTTCCAGGACACTGAACTCTCATGACCGCCTTCCACCCCTTAGCATGGTTCTGTCACTCTTGGGCTGGCTCCTAATTTCCCAGTCCACATCCAGATGCTGATGTTTCCCAACTCCTGGCACATTCACACCTGCAATGACAAAACTCATGTAAAAACTCTAATTAGCCAGAGGTCAATGGCTCAGAACAAAAGTCTACATATGTGCAATACCACATTAGCATTTGCCATTTGTTTGAAGAGTATCAGATTCTGTGGATGTAAAGCTGGGTGTGACATCACCTGCCTGTAATCCCAGAATTCCAGAGGTAGGACAGAGGGTTTCTGAATCAAATGTCAGCATGCACTCCATACTAGTAACTCTGTTTTAAAAGAAAATTCACCTATCCCAGAAAAAAATGGGCTGGGCACAGTGAAACAGTTTTTGTAACCCACAACTTTTAAAGTAAAAGGAGGGTCTCAGGTTCAAGCTTACCTTTGAGACTCTAGCCTTGTTGCACCTGTAGTCCCAGTATGCATAAGGTAGATTCACCAGGATACCATGGGATTTGAATCTAGCCTATACTATTACATTGAGAGATCCATGACATCTTTGGCTATATAGTGAGACATTTTTTTCCTCATGAGTTGCTTTTTTGTTATTTATGTTGCTCTTCAACTCTTTTTTTTTAATTTTAATTTTCTTATTTGATATTTTCTTAATTTTCATTTCAAATGCTATCCCCTTTCCTAGTTTACTCTCTGAGAGTTGCCTATACCCTCCCCACATCTTGCTCCCCAACCCACCCACTCCCACTTCCAGGCCCTGGAATTCCCCTGTATTGGGACATATAATCTTCACAAGACCAAAGGCCTCTTCTCCCATTGATTGCCGACTAAGCCATCCTCTGCTATATATGCAACTAGAGACACAAGTTCGGGGGGTACTGGTTAGTTCATATTGTTGTTCTGTGTTTTTTTTCCAACACCCAATTATTATGCCCCCATAATCAAGGGCCTCTCCTCCCATTGATGGCCGACTAGGCCATCCTCTGCTACATATTCAATTACAGACACGAGCTCTGGGGGGTACTGGTTAGTTCATATTGTTGTTCCTCCTATAGAGTTGCAGACCCCTTTAGCCCCTTGGGTACTTTCTCTAGCTCCTTGATTGGGGGCCCTGTGTTCCATACAATAGATGATGGTAAGCATCCACTTCTGTATTTGCCAGGCACTGGCATAGCCTTACAAGTGATAGCTATATTCCTGTCAACACAACCTTGTTGGCATATGCATTAGTTTCTGGGTTTGGTGGTTGTTTATGGGATGGATCCCCAGGTGGGACACTCTCTGGATGGTCCTTTCTACTGTTTCAGCTCTGAATTTTGTCTCTGTAACTCCTTCCATGGGTATTTTATTCCCTGTTCTAAGAAGGAACGAAGTATCCACACTTTGGTCTTCCTTCTTGAGTTTCATGTGTTTTGCAAATTGTATATTGGGTATTCTAAGTTTCTGGGCTAATATTCACTTATCAGTGAGTGCATATCATGTGAGTTCTTTTGTGATTGGGTTACCTCACTCAGGATGATGCCCTCCAGACCCATCCATTTGCCTATGAATTGCATAAATTCATTGTTTTTAATATCTGAGTAGTACTCCATTGTGTAAATGTACCACCACATTTTCTGTATCCATTCCTCTGTTGAGGGACATCTGGGTTCTTTCCAACTTCTGGCTATTATAAATAAGGCTGCTATGAACATAATGGAGCATGTGCCCTTATTACAATTTCGAGCATCTTCTGGGTATATGACCAGGAGAGGTATTGTGGAATCCTCTGGTAGTACTATGCCCAATTTTCTGAGGAACCACCAAACTGATTTCCAGAGTGGTTGTATCAGTTTGCAATCCCACCAACAATGAAGGAGTGTTCCTCTTTCTCCACATTCTTTCCAGCATCTGCTGTCACCTGAATTTTTGATCTTAGCCATTCTGACTGGTGTGAGGTGGAATCTCAGGGTTGTTTTGATTTGCATTTCCCTGATGATTAAGGATGTTGAACATTTTTTCAGGTTCTTCACAGCCATTCGGTATTCCTCAGTTGAAAATTCTTTGTTTAGATCTGTACCCCATTTTTGAATAGGGTTATTTGATTCTCTGGAGTCCAGCTTCTTGAGTTCTTTATACATATTGGATATAGGTCCTCTATCAGATTTAGGATTGGTAAAGATCCTTTCCCAGTCTGTTGGTGGCCTTTTTGTCTTACTGACGGTGTCTTTTGCTTACATAAGCTTTGCAATTTTATGAGTTCCCATTTGTCGACGTGAGACACTGTCTTAAAATAAAATAACAAATCCAAATAAAATAGACAGAAAGAAAAAGGAAAAGGTCATCCTTGGCTACATATCAAGATCAAGAACCACCAGTGCTACATGAGATACTGTGTACAAAAATGAAATGACTCTGTCATAGCAGCATGTTATCATAATCCCACCACTCTAGAGGTAGACACCAATAGTGCCAGATTTCAAGAGAATATGTGGCTACAGAGAGAATTTCAGACTAAGGCTGGAGGGATGGCACTGTGTTTAAGAATATTGGCTGATCTTCCAGAGGACCTGGGATCAATTTCCAGCATCCATATAAAAGCTTGAAACTGTCTGTTATTGCAGGTCCAGGGGATCTGACATGCTCATACAGACATTTATACAAACCAAACACCAGTGCACATAAAATAATAATAAATCCCTTAAAAATGTAAATTTGGGTTGCCATCAATGTCATGAGACTAAATAAGGCAATAATAGTGCTGACAAGATTCTACAGTGGGTTAAGATACCTGCTTGCAAAAATAATGACCTGAATTTAATCCCTGAGTCATACATAGGATTAGGAGATAATTAACTCACCTCAAAATTCCTCTCTATTCTCTTTCTCTCTGTCTCTTTCTCTCTGCCTCTCTATCTCAGTCTCTCTCTCTGTCTGTCTCTCTCTCTGTCTGTCTCTCTCTCTGTCTCTCTCTCTGTCTCTCTCTGTCTGTCTCTGTCTCTGTCTCTCTCTGTCTCTGTCTCTCTCTCTCTCTCTCTCTCTCCACACACACATACACACTGAAAGTTCAACTAAGCACATCTTGGTAAAACATCTTCATTTTTTATTTGTCCAAACCAAAAGTTTTAGTATCATGTCATGCCTGCTACCTTTGTCTCTCATGCCATACCTAAATATGTTGACACCACCCATAAGTTTATCAAAAGTTCCATCCTCCCCACATATCATGTTACTATACAAATGTCACTATGTATGTCTAAGTCACAGTTATCTCTGGAGTTTAACGTCTTCAGTGTTTGCTTGTACCTTCTGTGACATCTATAATGTATTCTCAATACAGCAAATAAAACAGAACTGAGGACACTAGTGAGACAAGTCAAAAAATGTTCTCCTTGCTTTATTCCATAAATCCTGATGCTATGCAGTTTCCCTCCTCCCTTTCTTCAGTCCAAGGAATATTCCTGGCCTGACCCCACCTTCACCTTATTCCAAGAGAAAAAGAAGCAATTGACCAGCTACAGGACAAAGCCAGGTAATCTACAGGACAATGGGCCACTGAGCTGAGCCTTATAGAGGGAAACGCCTTAAGATTTTTGAAGACAAAGAATCTTCCCAGCTAATAAAATCATGAAAAAAAATGTTTTTGTTTTGTTTTGTTTTGTTCTGTCTCTGTTTAAAAAAAAAAAGAAAAGAAAAGAAAAAAAAAGCCTGTATTCCTATAATCAAAGCTGCTGTCACTCTTCCTCAACCCCCTTCTTTCTAATGACAAATTCTCCCCAGAGCACACAGCCAGCCTTCATTTCAGGAACCATTAGTAATATCTGCATGACCATCTAGTGTCACAAATAAAATGATCCTCACACTTCATTTTACTTTAAACTAAATATAAATTATTATTAATGGGTATTTACATGTAGATTTAACTGACTTGGAACTTACCATGTAGATCATGGAGGCTTCAAATTTGAAAATTTCCTTCAACATCTGCCTCCTGAATGCTGGAGAATTACTCTCCTGAACTCTCTGTCTACAGGCACTAGCTACCACAATGAGAGTGAACAATTCTTTACAAATGTAAAGAAAGCACAGTCTGCTATGTACCTCCTCACAAGTTCCTAGTCCAATTCCATATCATTACAATAGTATTAAAAGCCCCCATCCAAGTTATTTTAAATCCTTTAACTTTCATCACTTGCATTAATCAATCTCAAACATTTTCTATATGCATTTTTTAGACCTTAAAGTTCAAATTTAATATATTTTTATCCAATGATTTATTATGAGACACAGGTAGGTAACTATTGAGAACACTCATTTAATATGAAGCCTGTGAGTAAAGGAAATCTCTTTGCCCTTTTAAATAACAGTAGTGGATTACCTTGAGTTGAGGAGCTGGTTGTCCGTTTTGTTTTGTTTGATTGTTTTCTAAAATCTATAAGCTATAAATAACTTAGACACCAATATGACCAGTTATTTGAAGAAGGAAAAATTGTCATCTAAATGGTCTGAGCATCTTTCCTCCATTCTTGTCCATGCAGTTCTTTTAAACAGAAACAATTGTGGTTCAAAATTTTTAAAGATACGTTGGTGACCCTATCCCTCCACTTGGGGCCCTGTCTATCTAGGTCAGGTGGTCTCTTTGGGTTTAATCCTTACAGTGTTGGGCATTTAGGTTAAGGTCACCCCCATTGAATCCTGGGAGTCCCTCACATCCCAGATCTCCTGGACTTTCTAGAGGTTCCCCCCCACACACATCTTGCCCCCAGAAGCTGCATATTGTCTGGGCTTCTCTACTGTTCCCTTCCCACATACCTGATCCTGGACCCCTTTTACCCTGCCCTTCCCCTCTCCTAACTAGGTCCTTCCCTCTATCTGCCTCCCATGATTAGTTACCCATTCTAAGTTGGACTGAACCATCCTCAATTGGGCCTTTCTTATAGTTAAATATTATTGGTCTGTTGGTTGTACCATGGGTATTCTAGACTTAATTTCAACTTATGACCAAAATGGAGACTGAATACAAAATGGCTACAGTTGTCTTAAGAGGAGTAGGCCTCAACAGGTTAAATTTTGGTAAGTGATATATATGAATAAAATTGCCATTTCTTTTAGATTTTTCCAATTTTGTTCAGTATAGTTTTGTAAATGTAACTTTTAATCTCCTGATGTAATTTTTTTTCCTCTGAGGATTATTACCTCCATTCCCTAAAATAGGCCTAGTCCAGGAAACTTCTAGCTTCTGTACAATCAAATCTAGTCCTATACTGTTTTAGCCTCTGAAACATGCTGCTCAATAAGCTCACTCTTTTTAGCTCCTTCTGAACTCTGGCTGGTTGGTCAACTTAACTGTTTTGGTTCAAAACTCCTCTCCATCTTGATTTATCCAATCTGTCATCTTTCTTGGCCTCTGACTTTTGCTCTGCTTAGCCTCAAACTAAATCTGCCAATCTATTCTAATCTTCAGGCTCCCCATTTTTTGGTTTGCTCTATCTTCAACCATGTCTAGCTGGTTCCATCTTCAACCTGTCTCTGTAAAATTCTCCAGGTAAAACTGACTCCTCCCTTTTTCTCTAAACTGCTCTCTCTTAAGAAACTTCCAACCTGGAGGAGCCATCTTGGTCCCTGGATCCCTCCGAGACTAGTCTGCACAGGTGAGAGTGTAGACTACAGAAGCTAATAGCTTCTGGGACAGGCAGAAGTAACACAGCCTCTGAGGTAGACTTTGTTTCGGGCTCCAGGCATCTGGACACCTTTCTTGCCAGAGAAGATGTGTCTGCCCCACCCGGGAGGGCACTGCTGGAGCAACTGGGGGAGCCATCTTGGTTCCCAGACCACTCAGAGACTAGTCTGCACAGGTGAGAGTGTGGACTACAAAAGCTGACTGTTTCGGGGACAGGCAGAAACTACACAGCTTCTGGGACAGGCCCTGTTTCAGGCCTTCATCTTCTGCCAGGAGGCAGGTCTGAAGGCCAGATATCTTTGCACCTTCACTGCAAGAGAAGAGCTTGCCTGCAGAGAGTGATCTGACCACTGAAACTCAGGAGAGATCTAGTGTTTCAGGTCTGCTGATAGAGTCTAACAGAATCACGGGAGGAACAAGCTCTAACCAGAGACAACTATAACAACTAACTCCAGAGATTACCAGATGGCAAAAGGCAAACGTAAGAATCTTATTAACAGAAACCAAGACCACTCACCATCATCAGAATGCAGCACTCCCACATCAGCCAGTTGTGGTCACCCCAACACACCCTAAAAGCTATAGCTGGATTTTAAAAAAGCATATCTCATGATGATGGTAGAGGACATCAAGAAGGACTGTAATAACTCACTTAATGAAATACAGGAGAACACTGCTAAAAACTTACAAGTTCTAAAAAACAAAAAACAAAACAACAACAACAACAACAAAAACCAGGAAAACACAACCAAACAGGTGATGAAAATGAGCAAAACCATAATAGACCTAAAAAGGGAAGTAGGCACAATAAAGAAAACCCAAAGTGAGGCAACAGTGGAGATAGAAAAACTAGGAAAGAAATCTGGAATCATAAATGGAACCATCAGCAACAGAATACTAGAGATGGAAGAGAGAATCTCAGTTGCAGAAGATTCCATGCAGAACATCGGCACAACAATCAAAGAAAATGCAAAATGCAAAAAGATCAACTCAAAACATTCAGGAAATCCAGGACACAATGAGAAGACCAAACCTACAGATCATAGGAGCAGATGAGAATGAAGATTTTCAACTTAAAGGGCCTGCAAATATCTTTGACAAAATGGTCTGTGCCCATATCTTCTAGGCCTTTCCCCACTTTCTCCTCTATAAGTTTCACTGTCTCTGATCTTATGTGGTGGTCATTGATCCACTTAGATTTGACCTTAGTACAAGGAGATAAGAATGGATCAATTTGCCTTCTTCTACATTTTAACTGCCAGTTGTGCCAGCACCATTTGTTGAAAATGTGGTCTTTTTTCCACTGGAAGGTTTTAGCTCCCTTGTTAAAGATCAAGTGACCATAGGTGTGTGGATTCATTTCTGGGTCTTCAATTCTATTCCACTGGTCTACTTGTCTGTTGCTATACCAGTACCATGCAGTTTTTATCACAATTGCTCTGTAGTACAGCTTTAGGTCAGGCATGGTGATTCCACCATAGGTTCTTTTATCCTTGAGAAGAGTTTTTGCTATCCTAGGTTTTTTGTTATTCCAGATGAATTTGCAGATTGCTCTTTCTAATTCGTTGAAGAATTGAGTTGGAATTTTCATAGGGATTACAATGAATCTGTAGATTGCTTTTGGCAAGATAGCCATTTTGACTATATTTATCCTGCCAAACCATGAGCATGGGAAATCTTTCCATCTTCTGAGATCTTCTTCAGTTTCTTTCTTCAGAGACTTGAGGTTCTTATCATACAGCTCTTTCACGTCCTTACTAAGAGTCACACCAAGGTATTTTATATTATTTGTGACTTTTGTGAAGGGTGTTGTTTCTCTAATTTCTTTCTCATCCTGTTTATCCTTTGTGGGAAGAGAGGACCTTGGTCTTGTAAAGATATGCCCCAGTACAGTGGAGTGCCAGGGTCAGGAAGCAGGAGTATGTGGGTTAGGGTACAGGGTCGGGGGAAGGTATACGAGGCTTTGGGGATAGCATTTGAAATGTAAATGAAGAAAATATCTAATAAAAAAAGAAAAGAAAAAAGAATGACTTCCTGGATAGAAAAAAAAAGATACATTGGTAAGTCTGTCACATCTCTGCAAGAGCAATTAGGGGTTTTTAGCTACTGAGACATCTTTCTAGAGCATCCCCTCCACAGTATTCAATCTTATTCATGTGTTTTTTTAAATTTTATCAGAGCACAGCGTTTCACTATATATCTCTGGTTGTCCTGAAGTTAACTGGGTAGATCAGGATGCATTCCAAATCACAGGTGTGCCAGCCCCGGTTCCACAAATTCAGGGATTCCAGACCTGTGTCAGTACAACCAACTTCTCCAGCAAATTTTGCACTCACTTTGATCAAACTCTTGCTTCAAGGTCTCTATTTACAAAGTGTATTTCTTTTCTTTTCCTTTCCTTTCCTTTTCTTCCCTTTCCTTTCCTCTCCTCTCCTCTCCTCTCCTTTCCTCTCCTCTCTTCTTTTCTTCTTTCTCTCTTCTCTTCTCTTCTCTTCTCTTCTCTTTTCTTTTCTTTTCTTTTCTTTTCTTTTTTTGTATTCAAGGCTAGCCTCATATTCATTATGAGGTCAAGGTTGATATTGAAATTCAGATACTGCTCTCTCCATCTTGGAGTGGTGGAATTAATGACACTTGCAATCAAAGTTTATATGGTTCTTCTCTTTAATTGACACACATTCATGGGTCACAATATGGGATTTTCTTTCAACTACTCTGCCCACAGGAAGAGTAGGTGCTAGATACAGGATAAAATTAATTGTCTACATGGACACGAAGGTATATGTGTAGAGGTAAGAGACAACTTTCTGGAGTTGGGATATCCTTCCACC
The DNA here is from genome assembly GCF_000001635.26 of Mus musculus. NCBI lineage: Eukaryota > Metazoa > Chordata > Mammalia > Rodentia > Muridae > Mus > Mus musculus. The sequence goes on along the minus strand of NC_000070.6, from coordinate 121,652,241 downwards.
AGGGATCTGACAGTCCAAGTCAGTTGGTCTGGCCTTCCTGGCAACTATCTCAATCCACTGAGCCATCTTACCTGATGGAAACCAACAAATGTTAAGGAAGTATGAAAGTAAGTACAGAGATATTCACTCTATTATCCCTGGTTTTTACAAAAATCTATTTCTATTTTTTCCACAATAAAAGTCAAAGTAAGCAAGATTAAGGTATATACTGAGATTTTTAAGTGCCTTCAGTCCAGTCCCCATCTTTAAATTCAGACACATATTTTGAATGTGCTGAAGTACAGCTTTATTTTTTTACACTCTCCAACAGTATGACTACAGATGAAGTCTATCCTGTCCCTTTATACAACAGACAAACTGCCTGTGTAAAGAAACTGACATACACACTAACACCTCCACAGTATCTTCCCGTTTATGAAATGACAACATTTTTCATCAAGTTGCTCATCTCTGTAATTTGGGAGTCATCCTGGAATCCTCTCCTTTCACCATTACATTTGATCAACAAATACACCTTGACTCTGATCCCTTGCTAAGAACAGTCTTCCCTGTTCTTCTACACTGAGATGTTTGTTACAAAAGACTTTTCACACATCTATCTCCTTAGTTCTATCTGTGTCCTCTAAACTTGTACTCCATAGTTTATTTAATCCAGAGTTTATTTAAGTACATAAATTGTATTGATAAAGTGGTATAGCGGGTAAAGTTACCCATTGTCATGACTGACAACCTGAGTTCACTCCCTGAATATTTTATGGAACAAAGACAGAACCAATTCTCTTAAATTATCCTTTAACATTCATAAGCACGCCACACCAAATGTTTGACCACACAATAAATACACAAATGTAATGAAAATTAAATTTATGAACTGACCATATGGCTTTTTAGTTTAGTGTTCACTGCTCTTGCAAAGGTTACAAGTTAGGATACCACATTGGTTGGCTCACAGATGTCCTCCAACCCAATTTCAGGGGATTTGACACTCTCTTCTGCCCTCTCTGTTACCTGCAGACATGTGATATCTGTCTGTCTGTCTGTCTGTCTGCCTATCCCAATATTACCTGCCACAGGGCTAGAACAATCTTAGTTCCATAAAAACCTGTTAATGAAGATGGAGAGAGAGGTGTGTCCATCTAATGATTCACCTGTCCCTGAGAGTTTTCCAGTATGAAGTAACTGTCTTCTTCCTCATTAGTGCTATCTAGTTGTATTTTGTTTTGTTTTGTTTTCTCACAAAATGCAGTAAAAAAAATTGACAAGGACAATTGTCTTAGTGTACAAATAACAAACCTACTAAGATTTTTCCTTAAATGAGTGGATTCTGAATGTGATCACACAAGTTTATCATCTAGTTCTCATAAGGCTGAGGCAGAAGTGTTGCTGGTGTCTGAGGCTAACCTGGTATCCAAACAAAGACTTTATCTCAATTGAAACAGAAATTCAAACATCGTGTGGATACACAATAGAAATGAGAACAATGGGATAGAAGTGAAAGTTGGGGGAAGAGAGAAGACTGCAGTTGAGGTATGAGGTAAGTTTAGTATCACAGATCCTCAGTTCTACCCCCCAATAACAACAGCTGTAATCACAGTAGATCACAACTCTCTGTAACACCAATTCCAGAGAAGCAGAGCTTCTCTTAGACATACTTGCAGGAAAAATATTTATATACATACAATAATTTAAAATAAATTTTAAATTAATCAGAAGTTACCTTAATGTATTTCTGCCAGAAACTGAGACCATATCTTTCATGGGAGGTATTGGGCATCTCTTAATCACTGAAGTACTGGAGAAATCATAGGTGATTGTCAGCTCTGATGTTTACATTGGAGTGTTCCAACAGTATATTCACAGATTAAGTTATATAAAACACTATGGCTCCCCTAACCAGAGTGTTACAAGGACCGTCCTCTCAAAGGCCAAATACAAATCTTTCATAGAAATGAAATCAAAAGAGGCTGGAAAAATAGCTCAGCTAGTGAAAGGCTTGTCATGCAGCATACCAAAATGAGTGTGAATCACATGACCCTTTTAAAAAATAATTTAAACAAATACATAGAAAATCCAAACACAGCAGTAATCTAGAATATCAACACTTGGGAGATGGAGACAGAAAGGTCTCAGAGGCCTGTCAATCAGCAAGTATAGCTCATTTGTGAGATCCAGTTCCATTGAGAGACATTTTATATCATCAGTCATCATCATCTTCATTTTGTCCAGCAAGCACACCATAAACAAATAATTATAGTTTTAAATTTTTTAAATATCAAGTGGTCACCCACAACTTTAATTTCTGCACTGCAGAGGCAGAGGCAAAGTATCTTTATGAATTGGAACCAGCCTCATCTACACAGCCAGTTCTGGATAGCCAGTGCTACACAGAGATATCCTGTATCAAAACCATCAAACTAAAACAAAACTAAACTGAAGAGAAGTAGAGGGCTAGAGAGATGGCTGAGTGGGTAAGAGTGGTTCCTGCTCTGGCACGGGACTCAAATCCAATTCCTAGTTATCACAATCTGTAGCTCAAACTGACCTGTAACTTAGGCTTTGGGTAATGTGATACACACTTGTGCACATTCCCAGCATTCCTCCCCAAACACACACAGGGAATAAATAACAAAAAATAAATAAAAATTTAGATTTCCTAAAAAGGTAAGGTAGAAAAACAATTGAAGAACACACCTAACATCTGTCTTCCAGACACCTGCTCATACAGGTACACATACACAAGGAAACATTTATATGAATACACACACACACACACACACACACACACACACACACAGAGACACACACACACACACAAACACAAACACAAACACAAACACAAACACAAACACAAACACAAACACAAAAACACAGAAATAAAATAATTTAAGTTCCATAAAGCTTCTTAGTGGTACATCTCACAGATAACTTCTTTTCATTGATATGGGAAGATCTCAAAATACAGTCAATTTATTTGAAAAGAAAAACATCAATTCTGTGTACGTGTCACCATGGAATAGAAGTCCATTGACAATAGCTTGTATGCAGCAGTAAATGGAATAGAATTGAGGCCTTGCTGCAACTCAGGATCCTTATCAATAACCAGGAGCTCATGAGAACTGCCATTCAAGATGTTTTTCACCACATTTTAAGAAAGGAGCAGTGAGAAAGCAAAGGATGGGTCTGTTTATAACTGGAGCTTCTTTCAGAGGAGAGGTGAGTTTAGTTGTGTGGTGGTTGGATGAGGATATCCCCCATACTCCCAGGTATTTAAATTTAGGGTCTCCATGTGATGGTGTTGTTTGAGGATGTTATGGGGACCTGCAGTCTTGCTGGACAAAGTGTATCACTGGGGTGGGACTTAAGTGTTCACAGCCTTGCCTCACTTCCAGTTTGCTCTCCCTGATTCCTGCTTGCTCTTAAAGCAGATCTTATTCACCTTCCTTTTCCCTGCTGCCATGCTTTTCTGTCATGATGAGCTTTTATCTCTTTGGAACCATAAGTCAATATTAACTGTACATAAGTTGCTTTTCATCTTCATGTTTTTATCACAGCAACATAAAAATTACTCACACAGGCTGAGACCTTCATACATCCATGAGAGTTCTTGAGCATGATGGCACATGCTGGCAATATCAACACTCATGAGCCTGGGGCAAGAAGGTCAAGTTCCAGACCAGCTTGGACTATAGAGAAAAATTCAGAACTACCACCCTCCCACCCCCTACCTCCAGAAAAATAAAGAAAAACCAATGAGGATATGATTTTCAATGGAAAGTATTCAAATAGCGTTGTTTATCAAACCCCTCAGAGAATAAGCTGGCATCATACCTCCATCATACTCTCATCAAACTCTAGGAGAGGGATATAAATTCTGGGCATTTCTCTTTCAGTATTCTTTTCAATGATACCCATCCTTTTGGTGTCTCTCAGCCAAAAAGAAAAATGATGGAAATTTGTGACTCAAAATATCAATTTTAAAACATATATTAACTTATAATTTATGTGTATTGGTATTTTTTACATGTATGCCTATACAGCCTTTGTGTGAAATAACCACAGTGGCCAAAAGAGCCTCTCAGATACTCTGGAACTGGAGTTTAAAACACTTGTAAAGTAAACATGTGGGTGCTGGGAACTGAACACAGGTCCTCTATTTTCTTGGAAAATGAGCCATCTATCCAGTCCATGAAACAGCAATTTCTAAAATCCAACAATGAAACACAATATAATAGAGACATTAATTTGATATTTATATTCTATAGAAAAAATTAAAATAATTGATTCTTGTAATTAAAACCCTGTTTCTATAAGAGCATGTACATTGTTGCATTATAAAAGAGCAGGAGTTCATAACATACCTCAGCCTGGAGTCTGAGCTGAGGGTCTGAGGCAGCATTTATTGGTATTTCTGGTGGAAGAGCATATACAATGCACCGTAAAAGGGTTTTATGTTTAGAACCAAGGCTCCAGTAAAGTGGGAAATGCTCACATTGCCAGGACAGCTAAATTCACTTCATCCTTGATTTTGAATTTTTGTTTGTTCATTGTGTGTTCAGAATACTGTTGCCACATTTCCTGAACCCTCACATTTAGTTTGATAAAACTCTCAATGATGTCTCATACCACAGTCAAAACAAGCTGGACCCTAGTAGATGATGCCAGCCTACAGCATAAATAAAAATATTTGTGAAAATTCTGTTACTTCAAAGTACAGAAGATATAAGTAATTCTCAGACAAATTTGGAAAGAAAAATAGTATAATTAAGAAGTGTTGTGTATGAGTGTGTGTGTGTATTTCTGTTGGTATATGTTTATTGCTGTAGTGGTGTGGGATGGTAGAATGAAGACGTGTTTAGTGGTTAAGAGTGTGTAGTATTTTCAGAAGACCTAAGTCCCAGCCCTAAGATCAGGTGACTCACAAATACCTGTATCCCTTACTCTGAGGATTCACTATTTCTTCTGATTCCTGTAGGACACCTGCATATAAGGCGACCATAGAAATGCCCACATAGAATTAAAAATTTGTTTAAAGTTTTAAAAAGAAAATTTGTGTGTGAGTGTTTTCCTGGATGGATGGATGGATGTGCAATACCTGTGTGCCTAGTGACTGACGAGTCTGGAAGATGGCACTGAATACTCTGGAACTGGAGATGCAAGTAGTTGCAAGCTTCCTTGTAGGTACTGGGAGCCTGGGTTGTTTTGAATAGAAACTACACACATAGACTCATGTGTTTGAGTGCTTGGCCATAGAGAGTGATGGTATTAGAAAGGGTGGCCTTGTTTGAGGAAGTGTATAGCTAGCACTGAAGTCATATAGGCTCAAGTTAAGCCCAGAATGACAGAAAGTCACTTGTGCTGCCTGAAGATTAAGATGTAGAACTCTCAGCTCCTTTTCAGGACCATGTGTGCCTGAATGTTGCCATGATAATGAACTATTGTTCTGAAACTGTAAGCCATCTCCAACTAATTGTTTTCTTTTATAAGAGTTGCAATGGTCATGGTGTTTCTTTACCATGACCAATAGCTATCCATCTAAGACCGAACCAAAAATGGATCCTCTGAATGAATATCTAATGCTTTTAACTACTTAGTATTCAAGCTCCAGAAAAAAAGGGACAAAATCCAAGAAGAAGAACAACAAAAATGTTTAGTATTCATTCTTGCATGGTGGTAGATGCCTCTCTCTAAAATTCCTTCCTTTTCTCTTTTTGCTTTATTAGATATTTTCTTTATTTACATTTCAAATGCTATACTGAAAGTTCGCTATACCCTCACCTCACCCTGCTCCCCTACCCACCCACTCACACTTCTTGGCCCTGGCATTCCCCAGTATTGAGGCATATAAAGTTTGCAATGCCAAGGGGCCTCTCTTTCCAATTATGGGCAACTAGGCCATCTTCTGCTACATATGCAACTAGAGACATGAGCTCTGCGGGTACTGGCTAGTTCATATTGTAGTTCCACCTATAGGGTTGCAGAACCTTCAGCTCCTTGGGTGCTTTCTCTCACTTCTCCATTTTGGGCCCTATATTCCATCCTATATATGACTGTGAGCATCCACTTCTGTATTTTCCAGGCACTGTAATAGCCTCATATGAGACAGCTATATTCAGGTCCTTTCAGAAAAATCTTGCTGCCATATGCAATAGTGTCTGGGTTTGGTGGCTGATTATGGGATAGATCCCTGGGTAGGGTAGTCTCTCGATAGTCCATCCATTTGTCTGAGCTCCAAACTTTGTCTCTGTAACTTCTTTCATGGGTATTTTATTCCCTATTCTAAGGAGAAATGAAGTATCCACATGTTTGTCTTCGTTTTTCTTGATTTCCTTCTGTATTGCAAATTGTATCTTGGGCATTCTAAGTTTCTGGGATAATATCTATTTATCAGTGAGTGAATATCTAATGACTTCTTTTGTGATTTGGTTATCTCACTCGGGATGATAATCTCCAGATACATCCATTTGCCTTGTTCTTAATACCTTATTAGTACTCCATTGTGTAAATGTACAACATTTTCTGTATCCACACCTCTGTTGAGGGATATCTGGGCTTTCCAGCTTCTGGCTATTATAAATAAGGCTGCTATGAACATAGTGGAGCATGTGTCCTTATTACCAGTTGGAACATTTTCTGTGTATATGTCCAGGAGAGGTATTGCTCGATCTTCCAGTAATACTATGTCCAAATTTCTCAGGAACCACCACACTTATTTCCTGAGTGCTGTACAAGCTTGCAATCCAACCAGCAATGAAAGAGTGTTCCTCTTTCACCACATCCTCGATAGCATCTGCTGTCACCTGAATTTTTGATCTTTGCCATTCTGATTGGTGTGAGGTGGAATCTCAGAGTTGTTTTGATTTGCATTTCCCTGATGATTAAGGATGTTGAACATTTTTTTTCAGGTGCTTCTCAGCCATTCGGTGAACCGCAGATGAAAATTCTTTAACTCTGTACCCCATTTTTAATGGGGTTACTTGAATTTCTGGAGAAAGAATTCCAGAATTCCAGTTTCTTGACCTCTTTGTATATATTGCATACTAGTCACCTATCAGATTTAGGACTGGTAAAAATCGTTTCCCAATCTGTTGGTGGCCTTCTTGTCTTCTTGACAGTGCCTTTGGCCTTATAGAAGCTTTGGAATTTTATGAGGTCCCATTTGTCAATTCTTGATCTTATAGCACATATAAGTACATAGTACATATAGTACATATGCAACTAGATACACGCCTCTGGCGGGGTACTGGTTAGTTCATATCGTTGTTCCTCCTTTAGGGTTGCAGACTCCTTTAGCTCTTTGGGTACTTCCTCTAGCTCCTTCATTAGGGGCCCTATGTTCCATTCAATAGATGACTGTGAGCATCCACTTCTGTATTTGCCAGGCATTAGCATATAAACTCACACAAAAGAGCTATGTCAGTGTCCTGTCAGCAAAATCTTTCTGGCATATGAAATAGTGTCTGGATTTGGTGGTTGTATATAGGAACGATTCCTGGGTGGGGCAGACTCTGGATAGTCTTTCCTTCTATCTCAGCTCCAAACTCTGTCTCTATAACTCCTTCCATAGGTATTTTGTTCCCCATTCTAAGAAGGAATGAAGTATCCACACTTTGGTCTTCCTTCTTCTAGAGTTTCATGTGTTCTGCAAATTGTATCTTGGATATTCTAAGTTTCTGGGCAAATATCCGATTATCACTGAGTGCATATCATGTATGTTCTTTTGTGATTGGGTTATCTCACTCAGGATATCCTCCAGATACATCCATTTGCCTAAGAATTTCATGAATTCGTAGTTTTTATCTGCTGAGTAGTACTCAATTGTGTAAATGTACGACATTTTCTATATCCATCCTTCTGTTGAGGGACATCTGGGTTCTTTCCAGCATCTGGCTATTATAAATAAGGCTGCTACGAACATAGTGGAGCATGTGTCCTTATTACCAAGTGGAACATCTCCTGGGTATATGCCCAGGAGTGGAATTGATGGATCTTCTGGTAGTCCTATGTCCATTTTCTGAGGAACTGCCCAACTGATTTCCAGAGTGGTTGTACCAGCTTGCAATCCCACCAACAATGGAGGAGTGTTCCTTTTTCTCCACATCCTTGCCAGCATCTGCTGTCACCTGAAATTTTTATCTTAGCCATTCTGACTGGTGTGAGGTGGAATCTCAGTGTTGTTTTGATTTGCATTTCCCTGATGATTACGGATGATGAACATTTTGTCAGGTGCTTCTCAGATATTCGGTATTCCTCAGTTGAGAATTCTTTGTTTTGCTCTGTACCCTATTTTTTAATAAAGTTATTTGATTTTCTAGAGTCTGTCTTCTTGAGTTATTTATATATATTGGATATTAGTCCCCTATCTGACTTAAGATTGAGAAGTGTCCTTTTACAATCTTTTGGTGGCCGTTTTGTCTTATTGACAGTGTCTTTTGCCTTACAGAAGCTTTGCCATTTTATGTGGTCCCATTTGTCAATTCTTGATCTTACAACACCAATCATTGCTGTTCTGTTCAGGAATTTTCCCCTGGTTACCAATGTATCTTGAATTTCAGCCATTTGTTCCAAGACAAAACCACAGTATGTGAAAACATCATGAACACAATTGTACTCTGAACCTCATTTTGAATTCCTGGGAAACAACCTAACCGCAAAAGGCAAAGCCGGTCTTCACAGAACAGCTTAGTCTCCTGCTTATGCACATAACCCCTCCATTTCTATCTCTTTCTAGTTTGGGAACAGTTTCTAATCTGTAATAGAGGAATGCTCACTTAATGTAAGCTCTGCTCAGGTTCTCTGAAAAAAACAAACAAACAAACAAAAAAAAAAAAAAACACACCTGCAGTTTGAGCCAAGTCAGCTACCTTCTTTTTCCTAACATGGCACTCTGTCCTAGTCCAAGCTTTGGAACAGGAGACTGTGTAGTAACCCATTTAGCATTTGCAGCAATAGTGCATTCAGGGCTTACACTTGGATACTGCCTGAAGTGTGAACAAGAGTGCCATTCTGTCTCTGAACGCCCCCTACTTTCTCCTGCCCAGCCTTCCTCTGTCAGCCCTCTTCATTGAGGGTTGCACATTTCCTGTTCCTCCAGACTCCTGGGTCCTGACATGGGAAACTCTGCAAACACTTGATAGACTTGTTGGGTCTAACTCTCTTCTCTTCCCCCTTCCCTACTCTCTTTCTCTCCCCCCATTTCTCCTTGTCTTCTTCCTTCCTCTTTCCCTCCTTCCATAGATTTCTACCTCAAATTTGTCCCAACACTAAAAGTCACTCAAAGCTTCCAGCCAGACAACCAAAAAGACACAGCTTTCTGACCTGTGAGGTAATGAGTGTCTTCTGTCTGGAAGACTGTTTTGGGACTGCCTCTGTGCTCCACCCTTGTCTCCAGGAGAGAATTACCAGTTTCTGTTAAAAGTTAGGGACCCCACAAAACCTCTAACAAACACCCTAATTTATCACACCTCCTGGATTTCTAAAAACATACAATTCTGGGGATTGAAGTCAGTATATAGTGCTTGGTTGCAGCTGCTTTAACCAGTAAGCCTGCTTTATTTCAGTTTCTATGCCATGTGAGACATTAGATAAGGTACTCAGAAGCAATAAGCTCTTCAGCACTATTCTGTCTTTTAAGAAAGGCTCTGGGGATGGAAGATAAGCCTCAATCTTGTGTTGGGACTGGGAAAGGAATACTTGATTTTCATCCAGGGCTAGTTGTTGCAGGTTTGTTTTTCTTCTGGACCTTGAAGACTGGATCCCAACAGGTAACAAAGAAATTACAGAAGGAGAAGCTTTAGCTAGTGGGAGGAAGTTAAATGTATCTTATGTAAAATCCCTTCAGGGCTTCCACAAATGTAGCTTCAGGTATGTCCTGGGTTGAGCAGATAGATGTGGAAACGTGCCTTCCTCTAATGCAACCTACAATCTAGTTTGTATCCAGAGACTCTTGGACCCCATTCTTCCCTGTTTAATACATTCTGTGTTCTGTGGCCAGATTCTTTCTGTCATTCTTGATTCATTTTCTCAGTAACATTCTTAAGGTTTTATTTCCTGAAATTTTTTGAAAATATTTAAGTGAATTGACCCAGTGGATGATTCAGTCAACAGGGTCCACAAGAGAGAGAGAGAGAGGGTGGGGACTGAGGGGCAAGAGACATGGAGAATGGAGACAACACAGGCTTTCTGTTCAAGTCTCAAGTCTCATTTATTGAAAGGCTTTGCCCCCCCCAAGACATCTTCTTAGTCTTTAATTCTTGTAGCTGATTAGTTAAGTCCTGTTACTCTTCCTCTAACTATATTTGTTGTTTTAGGGCTGAGATTTTATCCTGCAATTCCTATCTAGGGTCCAATACAGCCATCCCTAGGACACCATCAGGTGGTCCAGATTGTGCAAATGGAGGAGATCTCCAAATGGGAGGTCATTCAGGATCATGATATTTGGCCACCTCTGCCTCCAAGTTGTTCTTGTCTGACTCAGAGAACGTAAAGTGATGGGTGCCCTCCATAAGGAACATTTTAATTCAGGTTATTAAACCCTGCAGGCCTATGGCCACAAATTCTGCACTTTGCCATTCCCAGGAACACTTTATAATAACCAACAAAACATTAAGTAGTGCTTGACAAAAGGAAACATAAACCAATAGTTTCACACAGAGAAACTTGCTAACAGGTTGTATAAGACTGTGGTTTTCCTTTAGGACTTGGTAAAACAGCAGGGAGTACATGCCAAACAGTTGTGACAAAGTGAATAATATACCCAGGTATCTCCAAGCATTGAAGAAACTAAAGTTTCCCTCATCATTTTTTTCTTGCCCCACTTTTATTACCATGACTCACCAGTCTTACCAGGGAAGGTTCCCACTCTGTGTACCCTCTTTCTAGTAACATCACCCATGGGGTATCTTGTTCCCATTATCCCCATTCAGGTGCCAGGTGACCTGGTCCATGAGTCATTCAACAGGGTTTACAAGAGAGAGAGTAGGCACTGAGGGGCAAGAGACATGGAAAATGGAGATAACACAGTCTATCTGCTCAAGGATCAAGTCTCATGTCTCAAGTCGTTTATTGGAAGACAACTACATGTATATATGCACACACTGGGGAGTGCAGCTGGAGACACTTAACCACAGGTCTAGAATGTAGAAGAGAAAAACAAGACGTTATCAGAGTGTGTTCAGCTATGGTGGGCTTCTTGCAAAAACATCATGCTAGGAAAACAAGTCTCTCCTAGGTTGGAAAAGTACCACCTGTAAGTAAGCAGCTGAGATGACTGCAGAGATGATAGCTGCTTTCTGCTAATAGGCTCCTAACAGTGAATCTGCTAAGAAGGATGTATCCATGGCATATTGGGATTCTACAACACTGGTGTTTATTGTTTGGATTTTTCAAAACAGGGAGTCTTTGTGTAGCCCTGGTTGTTTTGGAACTCATTATGTAGAACAAGTGGCCCTGAACTCAGAGATCCACTTTCCTCTGCCTCCAAAAATCTGGGATTAAAACATGCCCACAACAGTCACGCAAGACTACACTTTTCAGAAAGACAGTGAAGAAAGGACTTTAGCAACAGGATGAGAAGAAAGTGAGGATTCAGAGAAGAAAGTCTGGGCAAAGATGGAGCTGTATATTTGACAGCTGTGAGGCCAGTAGGGATGGGAATGATATTGTTCAGTAAATGACCTATAAGAGGGCAGTAGCCTACAAATTGACCTTTAGAAAGTGCAAAGAGTAAATGTTAGAAGGAGATTAAGGCATCTATGGATATCAGAGATAGAGTATGTGATGGGAGGAAGTGTGTTAGGAGGAGTCTCATTAAGAAGAATTTTCTGGTTCTGGCATACAGGACAATAGGGAAAGCTATGAAATTTTAGTCTGGTAGACAGATAATCCTATCTTGTGGTAATGCTGAGGAGTAATATCCAGCTAACAAAGCTCTGTGAAAGATGATTGAGACAGACAAAGAGAGGTACTTAGTAAGTGTCTGTGTCAGCCTGGTAGAGTTTATGAATTGGTATTGGCTGTTGGCAGTGGGTTGTTAGTCAGAGGCAGATTGGCAAAGGAAATGGTTACTTGCTATGGACAATATACATGGATTTGGTGTCAAAATAAAGACCAGGAGCCCAGTACTTAGGTGAGAAGTGGACAAAATATAAGGTGTTTGAAAATGTCAATTGAGAAGCTAGGTTTAGTGGTGATCCAGACACTCAGAAGCTGGAGTAGTGAAACTACTGTCTACAGAGCCAGTTTCTGGTCATGTAGGGTGCCAGGGAGGGACAAGGCCAAGGGGGTGAGGGAGGAAGAGAGAGAGAGAGAGAGAGAGAGAGAGAGAGAGAGAGAGAGAGAGAGAGAGAGAGAGAAGTAGAGAGAGGGAGAGGGGGGAAGGAGAGGGAGAGAGAAGTGTTAAGTTTAGGCTTTATGTTGGGGAGCACTTTGTCACCTATTGGTCATCAGAGTTTTCTAGAATATGTGAGATTCAGGTTGAATAGGTGTTAGAGAAATAAGGGACATATGATTATCTGAAGTGTCAGGAGGTTTTTTAAAGGAATTTTTCAAATGATGCTAATGGAGTAGACTTTATTGTGTGTATTATGAATTATGCTCACTCAAACAGGCCAGGGGTACCAAAAATACTTTAGTTCTTCTATTTGGAGTGGTATATGGCATGTGGATCATGGTACCAGAGGAATGGGTATGGGGCTGGTGAAGTGGAGCAAGGTCAAATCCTAGAATTCTCAGAACTTGAGACCCTCATAAGAGCTAACTCACTCCCTGTTTCTATGCCAGCCTTAGAGCAGGTAACAATGACCCCCAATCAAGGGATCAAAGGCAGTCAGTCATGTAGTATAGCACCTGGATTTCTTCCCCATACAAAAAGAACATCACCAGTATCTTAGCCTCATCCAATAGAATGAATGTACATTCAAAATCCCATCTCATTCCGCAAAGTACATATAGTCCCTGTCCACAAGGAATAAAGCATGCAAGTTATTTAACAAGGAACATCTGAGGCTAGCTGTTTTTAACTGACACTTGTGGTAAGACTTTCTTTCCACAAAGCATCTTTGGACTTTGGACCCTGCTGCTTGGCCAGACTCCTGTTGCTAGCAGAGGCTCACATCAGAGCAAGGGCTCCCAACACTGCTGCTGCTTCTGATGATGCAGCTGCAGCATCCTCAGGACCTGGGACCCTGACCACTTCTGATGCACTGGCCACCTAAACCTTTTTATTCCTTTTAAGACCTGAAACTCTTCAAGCATTCCAGTTGAACTAGAATCCTGTAGACACTATTTGTTCAAGACTCTACCTCACCATCCTGGGTCTGGCATACAGTGATATCTGATGCCCTTGAGGGAAGAGGATGACTGTTGACCACATCCATTCTGGACTTTGCCCTGCCTCTCTGAGACCATGTAATGATGGTGTCCAGAAGCACCTCCAGCCCTCACACAGAAGAAGAGCATCACTAACTGCAGCTGGCATTCAGTGTGAGGCCAACAAAACCTCTGTTTTGAGCAAGGAAGAGTGAGTTGCCTGTGACAGTTTTAGGGCAAACACCTGTCCTTTTCCCACTTAGGCACCACCATGAGAATTCAGATACATTGAAAGGAAATCTGATGCCTTCTGGCTAGATCCACTCTCTGATGTAGCCAGAAGGTCCCTAAACCTCTGTCTGCAACCTGACAAACTGTAATGGGCATTGGTAAAGTCCCCCTATCTAACTTCTCCTTGAAAGAAATGTTAACATCAGACAAGGCATTTTTTTCTCTTTCTGATCATATGAAACTCTCTGTAACACTTATGCATGCATGCACACACACATTCACACATACCCCTCAAGGCTAGGGAAATACATACCCTTTTAAAATCTCATGAATTTAAACTCACCAAAAAACAAGCCTCTTTGAACCTCACACAGATATATCTGTTATGAGCAAACTGAAAAGTGGTTGTTGGACTTACATATGAGTGTTGACAAACTCAAAAGGTAGTTTGAGGCTGAACTTTTTGGAGTGGGTTAAAGAAAACCATAAACATGTGTAAGAGAAATGATCAGCATATCCTGACTGGCTGCCCATAGTGCCACAGTGGCCCACGCATGCGCAATAGCTACATCTGCATTCACCAGCCTTGAAATCTGCCTGACTCCTGGAGGAAAATGACAGAAGTGCAGAATACCACAACAATTAATCAGATGGTGCCTGCTACAGGGAGCAAAATGTCATTGACCAATGGGACATGGATGGATCCCACAATAAACAAGTCAGTTTCCACTTCTCACTTGACTCCCTGAATCTGTGATGTTGATTCTGTACCTTCTTATTCCCTACCCTCAAGGACCATGCCAAGTAGCCAAGGGCTGTAGCAACAGACAAAAATTAGAGGCAGTGAATATGGACAGCTCTTGCAAGACCATGGCTACTAGATCCAGGCTCAAAGGGGATGTGAGATGAATGCTGCCCACTCCAGCACTCAGTCTGTCACTGACAAAGTTATGTTATGCTGGGAATGGCCAGCTTGTGGTGCAGAAGTAAAAGAATTCACCAGACCAGAGCTGCCATAAAACTGTTAATGAAAATTAAACACTGTGGACAAAAACACAGCAAGGTGAATCTTAGTGAGAGCTGCACACCAGCAGGAGTAGGGCACTTGTTCCACAGTTAAGAGAAGTTACCTGGCCCTGCTTCATTTTGACATTTGTATATTTTTTATTACTTTTATTTTTTTACAGTCCAGTCATTACGCAGATCCTGGTCTACCATCTCACAGTTTCTCATTCCATCTCCTCTCCTTTGTCTCCAAGATATTGACCCAAGTTCTTACCACACTCCAACACACCCCTGCCCTTCAGGTCTCACCACGCATGGGGTCTCAAGTTTCTAGAGGGTTAGGTGAATCTTCTCTCACTGAAGCCAGACCATGCAGTCCACTGCTGTATATGTGTCAGGGCCTTGGACCAGCTTGTGTATACTGCCAGGTTGGTAGCTCAGTGTCTAAGAGATCTCAGGTGTCCTGGTTAGTTGAATCTGTTTGTTTACCTATGGGGTCCCCCTCATCATCATCATTTTCTAGCCTTTCTCTAATTCAACCACAGGGGTCCCCAACTACAGTTCATTGGTTGCATGTAAGTATCTGTGTCTGTTTCAGTCAGCTACCAGTTGGGCCTCTCAGAGAACAGACATGCTAGCCTCCTGTCTGTAAACACACAATACGATTAATAATAGCGTCAGGTCTTGGAGCCTCCCCTTGAGATGGATCCCAAGTTGGGTCAGTCACTGTACTGCCTTTCCCTCAGTCTCTTTTCTTGTGTTGTCCCTGTAATTCTTTTAGACAGGAACAATTCTGGGTCAGAGTTTTGACTGTGGGATGGCAACCCCATCCTTTGACTTGATCCGTGTCTTTCTACTGGAGTTGGACTCTTGAGTTCCCTCTCCCCATTGTAGGGCATTTCATCTAAGGTCCCTCCCTTTGAGTCCTGAGAGTCTCTTACCTCCCTGGTACTGGTACTTTCTAGAGGCTCCCCCACCTCTCCTTTCCATATCCCACCCCCTGAGGTTGCATACTTCCATTGAATCTGCTGGCCCTCAGGGCTTCTCTCCTGTTCCCTGCCTCATACCTGATCATGTTCTCCTTTTTCCCTCCCCCTGGCCTCTCCCACTGAGTTCCCTCCCTCCATCCATCCCTCCACCCACATGCCCATTCCTTGCTTCTCCCTTCCAATTGGGATTGAAGCATCCCCACTTGGGTCCTTCTGCTTATTAGCCCTTCTTGTGTTTTGTGGATTGTATCAGAGGTAGTCTATACTTTTTTGGTCAATATCTACTTATTCGTGAGTACATACCATGACATATGTGTACATTTTGAGCAGATAGAAGCGAACAGCTCACTATTGTTAAGCAGTCACTCATTTAACAGCATTTGAGCACCATGAGGCTGGCCATATGTGGTGCAGGTTCTTTAAGTGCTAGTTGTTTGTAAAGCATCAGAGCTCACTCTGCCTAGATCTGACAGGGAAGTTTGTTTTTCATTTTTAGCCTTTGCCTGTGTGTGCCTCAGGCACTTCATGTTCCTCACCATGGTCCTGGCAATCCTCCTGTTTCAATCCTCCCAGTGATTGCATTACAGATTTGCATCACCACAACTGGCTTCCACATTTTGGTTTTCATTTGTTAGTTTTAAATTTGCTAAGTAGTGGAGAATAACCTTGAACTTCAAATCCTCCTGCCTCTGCCTTCCAAATGTTAAGATCATATGTGTGCACCCCTTGTCTAACTTATACAGTAATATGTTCCCACCCAGAGCCTGCTGCACACTGACCAAGCACTCTATCAGAGGGGATACTCTCCAGCCCCATGTGGCCTTGAAGCTTGTTAGCACCTGATAGAGCTGAACAAGAAGTGTTCTTTTGTCTGTTACTGGTGAGGTTGCATGTTACATCATGTTGACCATTTTCAATGCACAGTTCTGTAAGTAGTGTTGAGTCTGTGCAAAACTGAAGCAACTACATCCTCTAGCTTCAGAACTTGTCAGCACCCAGGAAAACCTCCCTTCATATGGATTAAGTCATTGTTCCCCCCCTCTCTGACTCCTGATAAACACCACATACCTTCTATACTTGCTCTATGTGTTAGTCTGTACATAACATATTAAAAAGTATCCTATAATTTATGTCATTTGTGGAGGATTATTATTTTCTTAAATGTTTATGTATGTATGTATGTATGTATGTATGTATGTATTATACATTTATTATATATACATGTATATATTATTTATTTATTTATTTATTTATTTATTTATTTATTTATTATATGTAAGTACACTCTAGTTGTCTTCAGACAGCCAAGATGAGGGCATTATGGATGGTTGTGAGCCACCATGTAGTTGCTGAGATTTAAGCTCTGGAACTTTGGGAGAGCAGTCAGTGCTTTTAACCACTGAGCCATCTCTCCAACTCTGTGGAGAATTATTTTATGCAATATGCTTTGAGGTTCACCCAGATTTTAGTATATATCAACACTTTATTTCTATTTATGAGTGAATATTATTGCATTAGATAGATAGATAGATAGATAGATAGATAGATAGATAGATAGATAGATAGATACAGAGGAGGGTGCTTGATCACCTCAAACTGTAGTTACAAAGAGTTATGAGCCAACATCTAGTCCCTGAGAAGAGCTGTTATTGCTTTAAACTGCTGATCTATTTCTCCAGCCATATTTAATTATTGTGAGAAAGGATCTCACTATTCAGCTCTGATTGTCCTGGAACTCAATTTGTAGACCAGGCTCACCTTCACCTACCTTTCACTATGCCTCCAGAATGTTGAAAGAAAGGTATCCACCACCAGGCAATATTGAATCCTTTTATCTCTTTTACTGGGCAGGAGAGGTGAGTGAGTGATTATGAGAATTAGATTCTCTGGCAGAGAACACAAGTTGGGTTCCCAGCACCAGCAATCAGTTTACAACTGCTGTACCTACAGCTTCAGAGGATTCAGCACCCTCCCCTTGACTCCTCAGGCAAATGGCACACAGGTAGTACACACATGTATGCAGGCAACACACACACACATAAATTAAGATTTTAAAATATCTTGAGAGGCAAGAAGAAATAGTTTATCCCTCAGATTTGGAGTTAGATAGTTGGTCGTGTTCACCAAACTATGTCCCTTAGTGATGAGACATGGGTCTTTTGCAAATTCAACAAACATTCTGGTTGGTTGGTTGGTTGGTTGGTTGGTTGGTTGGTTAAATGGTTGGTTTGGGTTTTTGTTTTATCAAGACAGTGTTTCTCTGTGTATCAGTCCTGGCTTTCCTGGAACTCAATTTGTCGACCACACTGACCTCAGTCTCACATTGATCTGCATCTTAGGGCATGCACCACCACCACCCATGAGCAGTGCATATGCTTCACCATTTAATCATGTGTTCAGTCTCTCCCACCACACACACACACACACACACACACACACACACACACACACACACAATTTCTTAATTATACTTCCTAAGTTGTAAGAATTCTGGACATTGAACTCACATGTGTTTTACAAATATTGCCCTTTAATATGGAGTCTGGGCTCATCATCTAGCTTCCATCTTCTTATACTTTGGGTTGAGATTCAGTGTGGGATTATCAAACTTAATGTGGGTCTTGAGCCAAATGTGGCAACAGCATCTGTACACACAATGGACAATCATTAATTCAAAATCAAGGGGAAGTAAATAGAGTTGTCCTGCAGGGTATGCATTTCCCATGGTGCTGGATCCTTGGTTCTGAAAACCAAACACTTATATTTTGCACTGTACATAGTGCCCCATCAGGAATACCAACAATTGCTGCCTCAAACGTTCTATTCAGACTCCAGGCAGAAGTATGTTATGAGATCCAGATCTTTTATTATGTATATAATATTTATGCTCTTATAGAAAATGTGGTTTAATTACAAGAATCAAGATCTTTGAATAGCTCCTTTAATTATATTATTTAACAACTTAGAATTTTAGAAATTGATGTTGGCAGCACTAGATAGGTCAGTGGTAGAGAGAATGGAGGACCTGGGCTCATTTCCCAGTAACCACATAACAGCTTAGAACTGTTAGTGCCTTCAGTTCCAGAAGACCTGAGATCCTCTTCTGGCCTCTGTGGTGAATGCACACATTGAGGCGCATATATACATGTAGGAAAAGCAGCCAAACTTATTGGGATTTTTTTTTGTTTCTTTGAAAAGCACAGAAGTATTATAGGAATATCATCTTTTCATTTTAATCACAAGTGTGGGTTATGGCATGTTGAGATTGTTCAAAGCAGTAGACTATGATTTGCCTCAAGCTCTGGCAGGGGTGTAATTTTGCCATCTGCACATAGTTTCTACAATTGTGTGATCTTTGGCATTTTGAGAACTTTTTACAGGGTATATAAGTGCTAGGGCCCTATCTTACTTAGGGTTTTACTGCTGTGAACAGACTCCATGACCAAGACAACTCTTATAAGGACAATATTTGATTGGGGCTGACATACAGGTTCAGAGGTTCAGTCCGCTATCATCAAGGCATCAATAAGGCAGCATCCAGGCAGTCATGGTGCAGGAGGAGCTGAGAGTTCTACATCTTCATCTTGAGGCTCCTAACAGAATACTGGCATCCAGGTAGCTAGGACTTGGGTGCAAAAGCCCATGCCCACAGTGACACACTTACTACAACAAGGCCACACCTCCAAATAGCATCACTCCCTGGCCCAAGCATATTCAAGCCATCACAGGCCATGAGAGACAGGTTGGGTTGTTGGTTGCTCTTAGTCATTGTCATGCACAAAGAAGAAACAACAAATAGAATTAAGTATCCTGAAGGTAAAGATCAAACTGTTTCCAATGAACTCTACACCTCCAAATTAGCTTGAAGTGGCTAACAGTGAAGTGTCCCTCTTTCCCTTCTAACCCTTTTCCTGTCATATCTAGTCTTTGAGGGTTGATGTGAAAAATGAAAGGAGAGTGATGGAAGGAAAAAAACCCACAAAGTATCCAAGACCAACTACACCCATAAACACAAAATAAAATATTAAATAAATATTTTAACAGTATTAATTTTATTCATGAATTTCTACCATTGATTTTATTGGCCAGAAGAAACTTTAGGAATGGATGACATTGAAATGATATTTCAAATGGAAAACCCTAGAATTTATGTTCCTCCTATAGAGACTGAGAAGGATCGAGGTGAGATGCCAGCGTGTTTCCCTAAAGAATATATTGAGGGGTTTGATAGACATTGCAATGTGAATGCCTCCCCTTAAAAACCACATCCACATCAATCTGATGTATTTTGTTTGGGGATGTAGGATTTTCCTATATGGCCCAGTCTTGCCTGGAACTTGATCTTCCAGTCCCAGCCTCCTAAGTGTTGGGACGGCAGGGCTGTGCCATCATGTTCATGAAATCTAATGAAGATATGATGATCTCAACCTGTATGAGTTACTTTCCTGTTGTTGTGATAAAAACTCCATTATGAAAAGCAAATTATGTGGAGTTTCTATTGGCTCATGGTTCCAATATTCACCATGACAGAAAGTCACAGCTACAAGAGAAGGAAGGTGAGAGAGCATAGCTTCAACTTCAAGCATAAAACACGAGAGGAAACTGGAAGAGAAGCAAGGCTGTGAGCCCACCCCAGAGATATACTTTTCCAGGAAATGTGTACCTTCCCTAAAATAACCATACTGAACCAACATTGGGGACCACATTTTTAGATACCAGAGCCTATGGTAGAACATTCTCATTCAAACAGACACACAATTAAGTTCCCCTTTAGAGAAGATCCAGTTACCAACAGTCATTCTTTGATTATTCACTGCTCCAATTTTTTAGAATATGGAGGACACCATCTTAAATTATAATCCTGAAGTGTATGAGATTCCTCTTAAAGACACTGAACTGCAGCAAGACTACATAGATATTACAATCTTCCATAAATTCCAATTGCTATAAGTATTTTTGTATTCTATGGCATTACTTACACAGAATTGCTTTATCTTATATTTAAATATATGGACTATAATTATTTGGAGATCTTCCTATTGCAATTAAAAGGAGCTATTTTACAATATCCCTGTAAGGTGATCTGTGAAACTTAATTTATGCTCTCTCTCTCTCCCTCTCTCTCCCTCTCTCTCTCTCTCTCTCTCTCTCTCTCTCTCTCTCTCTCTCTGTGTGTGTGTGTGTGTGTGTGTGTGTGTGTCTGTGTACATATTCATCTGTGTGTGAGTGTGGAGGTTAGCAGTTAATAATCAGTGCCTTTTTCATTTGCTCATTATCTTAATATTTTAGAAATTGAAAAAACTTAATTTATTTGTGTATGTATTTATTTTGGTTTGCCAAGGCAGGGTTTCTCTGTGTAACCCTGACTGTCATGGGACTCACTATGCAAGCATGGTCAGGCTATGCTTGACTCTCACTGATCAACCAGCTTCTGCTTCCCAACTGCTGAGTTTAAAGGCATGTGGCACAAGGGGCAACATATAATTTTTATTAACTATGTGTTTATGTATGTTTGGTGGGTGGGTATAGGCACAAGTGGGGGCAGTGTACACAGAGCCCAGTGGAGCCTATCAGATAACCTCAAAATGATGTTACAAATGACTGTGGCTATTCATTATGGTTGGTAGGAACTTAACTTGAAACCTCTACACAAATAGGAAACACCTAACCACTGAGCAATCTCTATAGCACTCTATTTTAGAAATTTTAAACTATATCTACTTAGTGTTTGCTTGCTGGACAACATGATGATGATGATGAAAATGATGAAGATAAAGATGAAGAAGAATATAATTATGACAATGAGGATGATAAAAAAAAACTTTCCAGGAATTTGAACCTCACTACTACATTAGACTGACTGAGTGATGAGCCCCAGAGCCCCTCGTGTATCAGCACCTCCCCAGTGCTGATATTACCAGACTTCTACCATGCCTGGATTTTTACTTTTTTAGGGGGAATGTGCAGTCCAGGCTCAGTTCCTTATGCTTGCCTGACAAGCCCTTCACTCACTGAGGCATCTCACTAGCCTCCATTGTTTTATTGTCTATGAAAAATTTTAATTCCGCCAGAGGGGAGGAAAATCCTGTAACTCTGTGGTTTGGGGATCCATGGTGTATTAAACAGATTAATACGTGAAGTTAGTGGTGATACATTCTAACCTAATCCATCAGAGCTGAGTGCCAACATTGCTTTCTCTAGGAATGTGTGACTCTAAGATACCACATACTGCCATGAAACAGGTGATCACAGTCATAAATAGAAATGTATTGTGGTAATTTTGATCTCTTAATGATTTCTTTTTATTATTTTATGTGTATGTGTGTATGTTTATCCTGCATGCATGTTCCAGACAATGGTTGATTCTCTGGAACTGGACTTACAGTTGCACAGTGCTATGTCAGTGCTAAGAGTCAAAAAGAAGACCTGTGTAAATTAACTAACATAACAATTTAAGTTCCCAATGACTAAGCCTTCTCTCCAGGCCCAACATTCACTTCTTTATCTCCACTGTGCTCATTTCTTTCTGTTTTTTACACTTTTTAGTGGTTCTTTGTGAAATTCACACCATGTAACCTAGTCTCACTCCTCTCTTCCTCCACTCAAACACCCATTCCACTCTTGTAGCCTCACCCTAACAGAGGGAAAATAAATCTCATTGTATAAGTTGTATTGTGTCACAGTGTGTCTCACAGTACACTGTTTTGTCCATACTTCTTTGCTTGCAACCATTCACTGCAATGATTCTTTGGTCTGGTCCAAGGCCTCTGGTTTCTGCTACTCAATCAAGACTGGGACTCCTCTTGGATATCCTGGTTTTGCTCAATGTCATGGAGATCTGTAGGAATGGCCCCTTTATTTACTCCAGCAATTCGTGGATGAGGTAGGGAGTAGCATGGGCCCATTCAAAGCCTGGGATCTGGCCCTGAGAGGTCTGTGAGCTGATCATCACTCCAGATCCCCAGCTCTTGTGCCATGGGACTGGCTCACCCACAATCTCCTCATCAAGGCCAACTTTACACTGTTGCCCAGGAGAGGTATAAGGGCTTCTCTCCCAAGTATGGCAGCCAGTGTGTGGCATGGCCAATTCTTTCATTCTCATGACACTGGGGACAGTGTTTCCAGTTACCATAGGTGATGAGGGATTAGGAAGGGGAAAAGGGTGCCTCTCCCTTGTATGCACAGCAGACAAGAGGCAGGGCCAGCTCTCCTGAACTCTAGGCCTTCAGGCCAACTCACTTTCCACCCCCATACCCAGTGCCAGTTTGACTCTGCTGCCCAGTTGAGGTACAGGTTCAACTCTCTTGAGTGCTGAAGTAGGTGAGAGACAAAAACATCTCTCCTGCTCTAATGACCTTGAGGCCAGGTCTTCTACCTTGTGTAGGCGGTGAGGGTCAGGGTGGGAGGACAGGATCTCACAATCATCCAAAACTCAGACCTGGAGACTTGTGGTGAGCCAAGTCTCCATTCTCACAATGTTAGGGTCATCAATTCTACAACTTATGCACTGCCCTGGGTCTGCTCTGCAGAGTACTGCAGCGCTGTAGTTCCATGTCAGTCTCCTGCTTTCATGCTCCCAGGGCCAGATCTCTGACAATGTCTGGGTAGTGGGTAAGGCCAGTTCTGGAAGCCCTCAGACATCAAAATACCTCTGGGTGGTAGCACCGGCCAGGACCACATGTGACATCACTGGCGACTCAAATCAGGCTGTTCTTCATAATCCTTGAGTCTCCAGTTCTCCCTCTCTTCATTGTGCCTGCATCCTTCTGTTTTACTTTCTCTACCATTTCTCCAACACTTACTTGCTCCTTTTACTTGCATGGAATCTCTGAGTTCCTGTGGTCATCTCAGCAGTGATATCAGAAGTGCTATGCCCCACACCAGTATATGGCAATGAAAGGGGTCATCTTGGATGTGGTATATACACCCAGGCCTGTGCAGCACATATTTTTCAGACAGCCTATTCACTGTCAATTTGCCCCCTCTTGTCAAGATCCTTCATCAATCTAAATGGCAACCCACTTTCGCCTTCACTCATACAGGCATCCACCCTCCTACAGGAAAGAGACTCCCACCATGTACATCCAGCATGTCCCATCTCACAGTCTCCTGTCAGGTCCTATCCAAGGGAAATGTACTTGCTGACCAAACTGCTCAACAGGGATATTCATGGACTCCACTGAACAAGCAGATCAATTTCATTTCTGAACACACACAAATATAAAGGTGCTTCAAACCTGCTTCCCCCACATCCCTCTTGTTCAACTCTAAAGGACAATAAAGACATGCTCCCTTTGTGCATCCCTCATTACCACCCCAGCTTTCCAGGAGACAGACACCAAAGCCCCGAGGTCTTAAGGCCAACTCCTCATGGCAAATTAATATCACACACATTCACCAATTCGCTAGACAAAAATATGTTTTTGTCACCATAGATAAGTACTCAAATTTTATATGGACTACAGCCCAAACAGGTGAAATCTCAAAAAGGTTGATTCATCATATGGTCTCCACCTTTGCCATTATGCTTATTACTCAACAGATAAAAGCTGATAATGGCCCGAACTTGACTAGCTCTCAATTCAAAACCTTCTGCACACACTGGGAAATTGTCCATCATACAGTAATTTCCCACAGCCCCCAGGGCCAAGTACTAATAGAAAGAATGCATCAAACCCTAAAATCTCAACCCCTAAAACAAAAGGCACTCACCTATCCGCCTAATGTACAATTTATGATGATTTGACTATCCTAAACATATTTAACATCTCCAAAACTCCAAACATCCTCCTATCTCCCTCCATTGGCACATACCAAAATTAACGCCCCCTTCTGAGTATGATGGATAGATACATCCTTTGGATGGAATTTGGAAGGAAAAAGACCCCCTCCTTACAACCAGGATGGGTTTTGCTTGTGTCTTTCCACAGGACCAGCATAAGCCTGTCTGGGTTCCTGCCAGAAATGTCTGATACCACCCCACCAACCAAGAAGATGGCCTGCCTCTCACTGAAAGATCAAGGACAGAATAGGAAGAGGAGGAATATGCAGAGAAATCACCACAGAAGGACAACAAGATCTCCTAGAAGGACATCCATGACCTGGTGACTGCTGCCCAGGCCATGTGCCCTCCACACCCCCCCCTCTCCTCTATTCTCTTGGCTGTTTTTGTCATTCTTCATGATAACTGCTGCTGGCCAGCCTCTTCTAAGCCTTCCCACCCCTACTATTGGAGGCTCTGTGCTAGGGAAACCTACAATGGATACAACAAACTTATAGGGACCCAGGACTGTCCACCTGAAGAATGTCGAACCAGGATTGAGATCCCTTTACACCCAGATTTTATCTACACTATGCCCAGCCCCTTTCTCTGCTTTCCTTGCCAAAACACAGGTGAATGTCTCCAGGAGGTTTCCACATATGGAGGTTACAGATACTGGAGCTGCAGAATGGAATCCACCAGTTATGGTGGCACAATGCTCATCAACATTAAAACTCGTTTTCAGCTTTCCATCAGCGATTCATGGGAAGAACATTGGCAGACTGGAGTCATACATAAACTAAGCAAATGGCTATGCCATATAACCAGTAGCTGACCCTGAGCTTGTCCCTGCCTCATTATCTAACAGAAAAATCAGTATCAGAAGGGGCTGTAAGCTACCCTCTTCTGGCTACAGTATATCCAATATGCAGCTGACCTCCTTCCCTTAACAATCCACCCTAACTCCTCCCAATGCTTTTTCTGTGCTTCTCTCTCCCTACAATTATTAGCAGCTGTTCCCATTAACATTTCGCTTCATGACCTCCATGGAACCCTACCCACGAGGAAAGTACAGGACATTCCTTCTTTGACTTACCCCCCCCCTTTGCCTTGTAAGACCCTCCTCAAAACCCCATCTTAGATGTGTCCATGACATCAGCATCACCAAATCAGTATGTGTTAATCCTCCTGCCCTCCTCTGGTGCAAAGGCACTACAGGTGCCTGTATTAACCCAACTTTTCAAGGCTCTTGAACTCCACCCCTGTGATAATTGTCACCCAGGTTTATCTCTATAAACCAGAAGAACTCATCTTGCAAATGGGAGAAAGCTTAAAGAAGAGAAAGATCTTCATTTGACTAGGCCTTGCTGTCTCACTGGGGGCAACAGAAACTGTTGGAGCAACCCTTGTCCAAACACATCTGGCCAGTGACTTCCAAGACAAGCTTGACCGGGCAATGGCTTTCAGTACAGACAGCCAGATAACCCCATAGCAGGAGTTGCTCTCCAAAACCAGAGAGCCTGGACTTACTGACTACTGAACAAGAAGGGACTTGTGTTTTGCTGAGGGAGAAATGTCGCTTTTATGTCAATGAATCTGGGCTGGTAAAAGAAGATATACAAATGCTCAAAGAACTCTGAAAGAACCTCCAGGCACTCTATACTCCAAACACCCCTAGCCTTTGGTATTCTAACCCCATGATAGTCTGAGTTCTTCCCCTCCATGGCCCTATACTAGCCATTGGAGTCTGGCTTCTCTTGACACCCTGTCTCATTCAGTTTTCAAAGCAGCAGATGAGTATCCTTGCAAAAATCACTACCAATCAGATCATGGTTCAGTATCAGACTGTTCTCTACATAGGAGACAGTTATTCTGGTGACACCTCTCCCTTATGAAAAGAAAAAGGGGGATTTGTGGGGCACTGGGCTGCACACAGACATCTTAGTCTCCAGTGAAGTAAAGGTCTAGAACCCCAGGGTCCCGATAGGTGGTAATTTCCACCTACGTAGGAAGGAAGGTGTTTGATCATGTCTCCTGCATCCCTGACTCCTGTCGAAGTTACCGCCCCACAGCCCCTGCAGGAGCGGTGTGTGGATATCAGTCACTTAGGAGTAGCACCAAGCCTTGCCACATGCAAATAAAGGTTTCCCCCAAGCTCTTAGTCCAAGGCAATGAGAGGTACCTGCTGTTGATCCCTGAATCACCCACAAAACTGTATATAAATCCTATCCAGGGAATTGAAGGTGTGCAAGAACTACTCTATCCCATCGTCTGAGTCCTTTGTTCCAAGAGCTGTCACACGTGGGAAGAGAACTTCTTTCCCAAAGCTCCACCTGTGGTTCGCTGCACTCCTCACTGGATAGACAGCTTCTCTTCAGCCCAGCCCAACCCAACCCAACTCAGTGCAGAGTGGCTTAGTGTTACTGAGAGACCTGGAAAGCATGGCAGAAAATTTGTCTCCCTGCCCATACTTGCTTCCCTTCACCAAAACTCTTGCACCAGGCCTGGCCAGGGATCTCCATGGAAAAACTCTGTTACCCAGGCCCACAGGTTTTGATCAAGTAGGGGAAAATGAAGTCTTAAAACTCACAAAAGAGAGACAGAGATGTTTTACCTGCCCACACCAATAAAATGTACACTCTCACGTGATCCTCAGCGAAAACACATGTGTGTATTATTCCACGTGGACAGGAACTTTATAAAAATTGAAGGGTAGGGTGGGATTCAGGAGTTCATGCTTCCCATTGGCTCATTGTGAGAGGCTAAGGATGCTCTATTTGCATGGGGAAGCACTCTAGCTGTTTTCCCTAGGTGACTGATTGTCATGGTCACCCTCAGTGGGATGACATGGTCACTTATTCCAGAGCAGGTAGAGGTGGGCAGGGAGTAGCCCTCAACCTTACCAGTTTTGTTAAGAGCAGCTTCTACTGCATTGTAAGCTCAAAATAAATAAACGTCACCAATGGATGGATGTAGGGAATGCTCAGATTCTGGTGTCCAGCAAGGGTGTGTTTACTTGGGCCCAAGAAAGGCAACTGGATTAACTCCTGAGGACACAAGAGTTTGTTGACTAACTGAGCTAGGGTGGAGTTACCTAGATCCCTATGTCTCCTGTCAGTCTGTCTTTCTCTCCTGCTGTTAGAATGCCTTGGTGCAGGAGAGTCTGGAGCCACCATCAGATTCAGGTCCAATAACTCTAGTATTTTGGCATAATTTAGGTGAGTGAGGAGTAGATGGGCACAGAGCAGGGGGCCCACTTCCTTTCACCAAATTGGTTCAATTCTGAAGAGCAAGTTCTATAAAGCATTTGAGATTTGGAGGCTACTTGGCACCAGAAGGGAAGCATCATGTGTTTTTGATCATTTCCCAAGAAAGCTGTGCACTCCTGGTGTTTATGCTATCTGTCAAAATACTAGCAGCTGTGCATCGCCTGAAGCATCTAAAACTCAAGCCACCCTGCTCCTGGAGAGCTAGGCTTTTTCCCCAGCACACCTGAATAGAGATCTACCAGGCACCTGAATGTCCTCCACACAGTTACCCCCCAGCACCCACTACACCTGAGTGGGAAACAGACTGAATTCCTCATCTTCATGGAACATGCCTCCCAGTGATGAAACAAAATCTACAGAAATAAGGGAAACATGTCAGACAGTGCGGGTGCACTAAAAACATGCACTAAGCCCGGAAAAAAGATAGAGTCTGAGGTGTAAGCTTGTGCATGGAGAGAGTAAGGTTAGGGCAGGATTCACCTAGACAACTGAGCAGAGCTTAGAGGATGAGGGAATTTGCCATATGAATGTGTGGTCAAAGGAGAAGCAGAGGCAAAGGTCATGGGCCTGATATACACCAAAGGAAAGGATCCAGGTTCTTAGGCTAAGGAGTGGCCAAAATATAAGGTGTTTTAAAGTGTCAGTTTAGAAGCTAGGTGTGGTGGTGAAACAAGTATTCATGAGGATGAGGTAGATGGATCTCTGTGCATTTGATGTGTTAAGATATGCCTGTCAATGTGGTTAGTTTCAGGTCATCCAGAATGAGGAGGTAGCAGTGGGCAAGGGAAGAGGGAAAAGTGTTAAGGTTAGGTTTCATGTTGGGGATCATTTAGTCCCATCTTGGTCATCTGAGATTTCTATATTATGTGTGACCTAGGTCCTATTGGTCTGTTTCCAAGGACCACCCTCTGCTTTGAGAGAGGTTCTGAGAAAAGAGGGGTTTGGGATCACCAAAAAAAAAAAAAAATGGCGTGAAATGAAATTGTGAATCCAAGCTGATGACCTGTGTTCTGCTTGATCCAGCTTTTCAGGTCTGCTTCTCTCTATGTTCTACTTTCTATCAGGAGGTTTCTCTGTCTATATGATGTTTGCTTGCTAATCAAAAAGATCTCTCTGTCCATGCCATGCTTGCGTGCATGTGTGTGTGCTTGTGTGCGTACATGTCTGCATGCATGCCTGTGTGTCTTGTCTCCAAACAGTTCCTAAAAAGATTCTCTGGGTACCTCATCTACTGCAAAACACAGTGCCCGTCTCTTATGATACATATCACTGCAGTCATTTACCCCAGGTTTTCCTTTTGATTTTCTTATGAAACAGCGTCCCATGACGAGGAGACAGCAAATATATATATATATATATATATATATATATATATATATATATATATATATGTTTTAAAAGAATTTGGAGTTCTATATGACTTTGTTAAACACAGACTATAGGATAGTTGGGTGGGATCCTACCCTGAAATTAACATTTCTAACATGTCTGACCCAAACCTTGCACTGTCCCAGGCTGATGTTGAACTCAGGAATCTTTCTTCTTTTGGAATCATAAACAACAGAAAAAAAATGTGGGATCTCCTGTGAGCAACACTCCCTTTTATCTCTTTATCTTTTTCCTAGTAATTGCCTAACAAGTTGATTTACCACATGGCTGCTTTTTTTATTTTAGATTCATGAAGCCCCTCATAAAATTCATTTTGCTTCCTTATTTTTTGCTTAGTTGAGAAATTATTTTCAAATATATGTTTCTAGGGTTCTTTTCCATAGCCTTAAGGGCAGTCCTGAAGGTTACAACATTTACCATTTTGCTGAGATATCACCGCACCCTCAGTTCCTGGACATGCACTGTTTGTGGCCATCATGGAGTCATTAACATTAACAGGAAGGATATTCCTTGGAAAGAAAGAGTCCTTCACTGATAGTGGGACCACAAAATATGCATATCATTAAAAACAAGCCTTTTGCCTACAGTAGCCATTGACATTCTCAAAGGCTTACACAGGGCCCTGTTGCAGGGATGGGAACTATGTCACTCTATCCAAACCAGGGCCAAACTGGTCCAAGCAGGTAAAGGGGAATGATGGCCATATGACTGTTTGGAGTGGAGGTCCAGGAGCTGTTTCTAAGGAGGATTTCAAATGATGCAGTGTAGCATCCTTTATGGTAAGGATTAATTTTGATGAAAGGGGTATTCGTCCTGGGGCAAAATTATAGTTCTTCTATTTAGAGGGGTACAAAATAAATAAATAAGAGCAAAAATCATTTAGACAGCTCTTCTGTGCTGAGACACATATGAGAGAAAGAGGCACAGTTCAATTCCTTCAGGACCCTAAAATAGCCATATTGAAATCTTTACTTATAAAATGGAAGCATCATATAAAGTCCTTAGAGGACAGAAGAGCAGCTTTCCAGTCTGTTCTAAGAACAAAATACATACCAGTCAAGTTGGTTTTGCTTCAGGGAATGCTCAGGCTGTGGCACCTGCCCTGAAGGGGCGTGGTCACCTCAAACTCTGCAAGGTACCCTGATTGCCAGTCAGGGACACAAGCACTCATTGATGTCACTGAGCTAAGATGGTGTTACCTTGCTCCCTGTGGATCCTTTCTGTCTGTCTTCTGTCTTGGTGTTGTGATGCCGAGTTGCCTGTGGCTCTGGACCCTGAGTCAGAATCAGTCCCACAACATCCAGTGATCAAGATTCAAGTAGGTGAGTAAGGAATATATTGGCACATGGCAGGCAACTCCCCTCCTGTTGTGGATTCATATCTGCAAAGCCAAAGCTGGAAGGGCCAGGAATTGGTATTTGAGGGTGCTCTACAATGAAGGGAAGGGGTCCATATGCCTTTTCTGAGCCCTCAGGAAGAGCTGTATATGTTGTCTTTATTAAAATCCTAGCAGCTGAGACATCAGCCTGCAGTGTTTCACAGGTCATCTTGTCCATGCAGAGCTCCCTCAGGGCAGCTCACTCAGGCTTTCATTCCTTCACATCTGAATAGAGATCTACTGGGCACCTGCATATCCTTCACACAGTTACTTCATAGCATCTACTACACCTGAGCATTAAGTGGTCTTCATCCTTCTGGAACTTTAATCCATAAATCCTGATTCTATACAGTAGCTCTCCTCCCTTTGTACAGTTCCTGAAATGTGCCTGGGCCTTATACCTTTTCACCTATCATAGGAGGAAAAGAAAGGAGGGGAAACATATAAAGAAGTAGGGAAACATGTCAAAACCAACATAAAGCCTGGAAGAAGATTGAGCCTGAGGTGTAAGCTTGTGCTTCTTCTGAACAAATTAGGGCAGGATTCACGCAAGAATGAAAACTGAGCAGAGCTGAAGTGGATGAGGGAAGATACCATATGGATGTGTAGTCAAAGGAACAGCAAATGGAAAGACCATGACCATATGTGTCCAAATGAGTCATAGAGGGAGCAGAGGGATCAAGAGGAGAGAGACTGGACACACCTGCTGGGGCTTTTAAGACTAGTGTAAGAACTCAGAATTGGACCTGGAACTTGTGAGGAGATGGGTAGCAGAATGTGCCTGCTTTACATTTTAAATAATTGTTCTAAGGCCATGGTGGTAGTTAGAGCCTGAATAGAGCTAGTTTAGGAAAGTAATTCCTCAGCACTCAGGAGGCAGAGGCAGGAGGATCTCTATAAATTTGAGGCCTGCCTGTTCTTCACCTTGAATGGAAGGTCAGCCAAAGCTACATGAGACTAGGTCATGTACAGTTAAAATTATAATAAAATGTAAGTGTTGTTCTATCTGTGACAATACATGGCCATGCAGGCCCTTCCATTGATCACTGAAACAAAGCTGTGGCTGTGATCTCTGGAGAGAAGACCTCATTAAAATTAAAGGGATTGAGGGACAGTCGAATGAGATCACAAAGAAGTCTGATGCTTGTCAACAGGGACAACAGGTGTTTTCTCATGTTTCTTGATAGACTCGGGCTTATTAGCTGTGAAGGTTCATTCTCTTCAAAAATCTTCTCAAGGAGATTCCCCATATAACATTAAGCTTAGTGGCCTGTTGGTCCTGGAGAATCCCTGGATTTACCCCTGTTGCTAGGCAGTTGATTTACTTTTTCCTCCTATGATAGCTGAAAAGGAATAAGGGCCAGGTACATTCCAGGAACTAAAGAAAGGGAAGAGAGAGACTGTATAGTGTCAGGATTGATGGATTAAAGGTATGAGAACATGTCTGTCTTGTCCCACAAGTGTCCTCATTTCTGTTGTAGTTGCTGTGTTAAGAAAAGATTGTAGATGTCACAGGAGCTGCAAGGGGACACTTCAGACCTTAAACTCCAGAGATGCAAGTAACTCAGAGCTGTACAGTGACAGGTGTTTGGTAACATGAAGTGTGGTTAAGTGGTGGGACTTTAACACATTTGAGAGTGGCAACAAGGGTTTAGATATGGACTGAGAGGTGAAGGGGGAGAGATGATACCACAGTTTTTTGGTTGAAACAATTTGAAAGTGAAGTTTTTTACCAAGGTTGGGTAGCTTGGAGGGTGAGCACAACTGAGACATTCTCTCTCTCTCTCTCTCTCTCTCTCTCTCTCTCTCTCTCTCTCTCTCTCCCTGTTTGTGTGTGTGTGTGTGTGTGTGTGTGTGTGTGTGTGTTTGTGCATGTGTGACACATTTCAACACATGAAAGAATCAGAGAACATTTCTCTTGAGTCAATTCTTTCATTATCACATATGGATCCCAGGGATTGAACTCAGAACATTATGCTTGGTAGTGCAAGTCTTTACTCATTTGTGACACTACAACTTGGCTATGGTCTTCTTTAATTCCATATAGCCTGAGGTAACCTAGAATTCTCTGTGTAGCCAAGGATTCCCTTGATCTCCTACTTCCAAATTGTTGGGTTTAACATCATATGCCTGGCTAACTTAGTTTTTGTAGACAGTGTCTCATATAGCATGGGTTGTCCTTTATCTTGATATATAGTATAGAATTCCTTTTTTACTTTCTCTCTATTTTATTTAAATTTGCAATTTTATTTTAAGGCAAGGTCTCACTGTGTAGCCACAGCTTTCCTGGATCTCACTATGTAGTCCAGGCTAGCCTCAAATCCCGTGATTCCCTAGCATCTGCCTTCTTAGTGCTGCCAATACAGGTGCCCCAAGTCCAAAGTTCTAAAGGTAACCTTGGAATCTTGCTCCTCTTGTGCTTTCCAAGATGTAGGGTTGCAGAAAAAGGTACCACTATCACCAGATCATTGTATTTTCTGGGGGAAGAGCACTGTGTTTTAAAGCCAGGCTCACTGGTGTGTATTCTAGGCTAAGTGAACACAGGAAACCATTGTCCCACCTGTGGTGTACTGGGATGTGGCATGTGATGGCACCCCCAATTTACAAATCATTCAATCTGATTCCCTTTTTACACAACTGGCCAGTGCTACAGAGGTGTTTGCACAGGTGAGACATCGAGTTCAGATCTACTGGTCTGGGGCTTACTTAAAGTCCTGTCACAGGGTGAAGTCATCCCAGGAGTGACTATGCCAGGAGTAGGGACACCTCAGTTTCTTGAGAAGGAATGGCCAACCAAAACACAGCCCAGGACAGAGACAGTGAGGGAACTGCCTGTGGGGTGTAGGAAGGTCAGGAGAGCTCAATGTCCTGGAAGCCACTGAGAAATGTTCCCTGAAGAAGGAAACAAGCCAAGTCTGATGGCTCAAATCTATGACCCCAGAAAGAGGTAGATGCCTGCAATTTCAAGGCAAATGTGGATTATTCAGTTGCTAGTAAGATTCTTGTGAGTTTCTCCACAGTATTGGATGATACCCCATATGAAAAACTGATAACAATAACAAAACACCAATAACAACAAAATTATGCTACCACCATAAAAGTAGATAGCAGTTCATCATACCACATGTACATAGGTCGGTTATGAGCAGCCTGGAAACTGATCATTGAAATTAGTTAAGTGAATATTGGTATCCATTTTAACAAAATAGTTTGAGACTGATATTTTTTCAATATTTTTATTAGCTATTTTCCTAATTTACATTTCAAATGCTATACCAAGATTGGCCTATATCCTTCACACACCCTGCTCACCCACCCACCTCGATTTTATTTCTTGGTGCAGGCCTGCCCCTGTATTGGGGCATATAAAATTTGCAAGACCAAGGGGCCTCTCTTCTCAATGATGGCTGACTGGGCCATCTTCTGCTACATATGCATCTCTGGGGGTACTGGTTAGTTCATATTTTTGTTCACCCTATAGGGTTGCAGACACATTCAGCTTATTGGGCACTTTTTCTAGCTCCTACATTGGGGGCCCTGTGTTCCATCCAATAGATGACTATGAGCATCCACTTCTGTATTTGCCAGCCACTGGCATTGCTGTACTACAGACCGCTATATTAGGGTCCTTTCAGCAAAATATTACTGGCTTATGCAATAGTATCTGCTTTTGGTGACTGACTATGGGATGGATCCCCAGGTAGGGCAGTCTCTGGATGGTCCATCTTTTCATTTCAGCTCCAAACTTTGTCTCTGTAACTCCTTCCATGGGTATTTTGTTCGCTATTCTAAGGAGGAATGAAGTATCCATGCATTGGTCTTCCTTCTTCTTGATTACTAGAGTTTTGCAAATTGTATCTTGGGTATTCTAAGTTTTTGGGCCAATATCCACTTATTAGTGAGTGCAAGATAAGTGAGAGAACATAAGGTCTGTGTCTTCAGGAAAGGGTCAGGGTGACACTAGCTGTGTTTCTGCAGCCTGCTGGGTAGCTGTGCTTAGATCTGTTCTATTCCTGTGGCTGTGAGGACCTGCAGAGTCCACTATGTTCATAGCAGCCTTATTTATAATAACCAGAAGGTGGAAAAAACCCAGATGTCTCTCAACAGAGGAATGGATACAGAAAATGTGGTACATTTACACAATGTAGTACTATTCAGCTAATAAAAACAATGGACTCATGAAATTCTTAGACAAATGGAAGGATCTGGAGGATATGATCCTAAGTGAGGTAAACAAATCACAAAAGAACACACATGATATGCACTCACTGATGAGTGGATATTAGCCCAGAAATCAGGATATGCAAGATACAATTCACAAACCATACGAAATTCATGAAATAGGAAGACCAAAGTGTGGACACTTCAGTCCTTCTTAAAAGGGGGAACAAAATACCCATGGAAGGAGTTACAGAGACAAAGTTCGGGGCAGAGACAGAAGGAACGACCATCCAGAAACTGCCCTACCTGGGGATCCATTTCATAAACAACCACCAAACCCAGACACTACTGCAGATGCCAAAAAAAAGCTTGCTGACAGGAGCCTGATAAAGCTGTCTTCTGTGAGTCTTTACCAGTGCCTGGCAAATACAGATGTGGATGCTCATAGTCATCTGTTAGATGAAGCACAGGGCCCCTACTCAAGGAGCAAGAGAAAGTACCCAAGGAGATGAAGGGGTTTTAGCACCCTAAGAGGAATAACACTATGAACTAACCAGTAATCCCAGAGCTCCCAGGGACTAAACCGCAAGCAAAGCTTCCCATGGAGGGACCCAATGCTTCAACTGCATATGTAGCAGAGGCTGGCCTTGTTGGACATCAGTTCGAGAAGTGGCCCTTAGTCCTGTGGAGGATCAATGTCCCAGTGTAGGGGAATGCCAGAACAGGGTATCAGGAGTGGGTCGGTTGGTGAGCAGGCAGAGGGTGGATGGGATAGTGGGTTTAAAGGGGTGAAACGAGGAAAGGGGATAACATTTGAAATGCAAATAAATAAAATATCTAATAAAGAAAAAAATATTCTTTTATGAAAACATGAGTCAAGGAAATTTTAATATTTTTTCAGTGAATAAATACCAAACTAAGATCTCTCTTTTATATTGTGTTACAATGTCATATAATAGAAATTCCTGTTTTCATGGCTAAATAAATATAGCGTAATGGTTAAGAGACTAGAGAACCTGGCTTCTGTTATCAGCACATATGACAGCTTAGAACTGTGTGTGACTCTAGTTGATGTGGGCCTGAGATCCTCTTTTGGCCTCTGAGGTTATTGCACACAGGAGATGCACAGATATACAAGTTGGAAAAATACACATACACAAGAAATGATACGTTTAATAAATCTTTTAAAAGTAATGTTTTCATTCATATGTTTCCAACATGATCTTGTTGGTTAGATGTCATTGTAATCGTGGTTTCCATGAAAACCTCTAATGAAACACCAAAATCTGGAACTTATGGCCAGGCTCTACAGGATGGGAAGAATAAGATGAAGGTAAGATGCTAACTCCTTCCCTGTGGCATTTACTGAGGGCTTTGATAGACAGTGCTATTTGAAAGCTCCACCTTGCAAAACAGATACCCACTGGGTTTGTTTCATTTTGTTTGGGAATGCAAGATTTTGTTCTATAGCTCAGACCAGTCTGGAACTTAATCTTCCTGCCCCAGCCTCCTTAGTGTTGGGATTGCAGGCATGTGCAATCATGCTGGATGACCTAGTGCACATATGATGGGCTCAGCCTGAATGAGTTATATTTCTGATGCTGTGATAAAAATACCATAATGAAAGGCAACCTATGTAGAATTTATATGGGCTTATGGTTCCAAAGGATTAAGAGTTTATCATGGCAGAAAAGCATGGCAGAAGGTGAGAGAACAAGACTTTACTGTAAGCATGAAACAAGAGAGCAAAATAGAAGTGAAGCAAGCCTGTGATACCTTCAATCTCACCCCACTGATATATGTCTTCCAGCAAGGCTGAACCTCCCCATAACATCCCAAGAAATCGCCACCAACTAGGGAACATATGTTAAATAGCTGAGCCAATGGAGGACATATCATTCCAACTCCCAAACACAACTTTAGTTACCCTGAGAAAAGATCTGGTTACTAAGAGTCCCATCCTTTCATTTCTCTCTCACTGCTATTTTTTGTTTGTTTGTTTTTTGTTTTTTTGTTTGTTTGTTTGTTTGGTTTTTTTTAGGATGTGGAGAATAAAGTCCTGGATGCCTGTTCCCAACTGTGTCAGAGTCTTGCTCAGGATCCTAAATTGCAGCATGGCTACATTGTTGTTGCATACTTTAAGGAACACCAGCTCCTGTAATTGTCCTTCTAATATATGAGGAATCTCTGCTTCTTCTATTGACATACATTGACTGTAATTATTTAGACATTCACCCATATCAATTCAAAGAAGTTATCTTTAAGATGTTCCTGTAAGCATTGTGGAACTTATATTATTTGGTTGTTATGCTTACATATATATATATATATATATACATATATATATATATATATATGCACCCCCTGCCTCTCTCTATGTCTCTCTCTGTCTTTCTGTCTCTCTGTCTCTGTTTCTCTGTCTCTCTGTCTCTCTCTCTATCTGTCTCTCTCTCTCTGTCTCTCTATCTGTCTCTCTCTCTCTCTCTCTCTCTCTCTCTCTCTCTCTC
Source organism: Mus musculus (assembly GCF_000001635.26). Lineage (NCBI taxonomy): Eukaryota > Metazoa > Chordata > Mammalia > Rodentia > Muridae > Mus > Mus musculus. The sequence continues at coordinate 121,615,246 of NC_000070.6, read as the reverse complement.
TCTCTCTCTCTCCCTCTGTGTGTGTGTGTGTCTCCCCCACTATCTCCTTATTCACTCTGTGGACATGTGTTAGCACGAGTTGATGTCAGTAGTCAGTGTTTGGTTTTGTCCTCAATTGCTTTGTACTTTACATTTTTATAATACATTTTCGGTTTATGTATTCTGTGTGTATGTATGTATGGTTTGTGGAGTTGGTATGGGCACATGTAAGTGCAGTGCTTAGAGAGGCCAGAAGGCATCAGATCACCTCAAGACAGAGTAGATTTGATTGTTAGCTATCCATCCATCATCTTTGCTAGACACTGAACTTGAATCCTCTGCAAGGGTAGAAAACCTTCGTAACCATTAAGCCATCTATCCAGATTTCCATTTTACTTTAAATTTTTAACCTGTATTTATTTACTTACTGTTCTTGCTGGACAGTATGATGAGGGTGATAAATTATGTCTCTCCATGAACCTGGAGCAAACTATTGAACTAGACTGGATGATTGATGAGCCCAAGAAACCCTCCTGTCTCTGTCTCTCCAGTAGGAATATTATCAGATTGTGGATGTGCCTGGATTTTTAATTTTTATTTTTACAATGGAGCATGTTTTCCTAGCTCAATTTCTTTGCTGGCATGACAAGACCTTCACCGACTTAGCCATAACCCCATCTTCTCTTCATTTGTTTTTCTTTTAATTATGAAATAATAATTGTATTCAGACTTTAGGGATGCATATATTTTAATTGTATGATTTAGGTACCTATGGTGTATTAAAAATAGATTAATCAGTAAAGTGACAGTTGTTAACATTCTAATCTGATCATCAAAGCTGATAGGCAAAAATTTTTTCCAGGTCAGTAGTTCAGAGATGTCCATACCATGCAAAGAGAGATATGATCTCAGATTCTGCTAGAAAAAAATATTTTTAAAACTTCTGATTCTAAAAATTGGTTTTTTATTACTTTATGAATATAGGTGTTGTTCCTGAAGTGTGTCTAAGTGAATGGCTGATTCTCTGGAACTGAACTTACAGACAGCTGTGGGCTTCCAAGTCACTTCTGGGAATGAAACTGAAGACCTGTGGAACTTAACTAACTTAAGAGCCTCTGCTCTCAACTGCTGAGCTTCTCTCCAGGCCCAATTTTCACTTCTTCATCTGGATTGTTTAGCTTTCTAGTCTACAGCAACATGATATTTTCATTGTCTGTTTTAAAATTGAGTCTTCATTTGTATCCCAGTCTGGGATCAGAATTTAGCAACACTCCTCTGTTGGCCTTCCAAGTGCTACTGAAATACCACATCTTTTAAGTTCAGACTCCATTTTAAAAAACGTGACCTAAGTTTGAACTCAAGTAAACTAACAAGCAAGTACCAGCATTAGTTTCCAAGTTGCCCCATAAGAAAACCTGGTCCTAGATCCAGTCTCAAGGCTAATGCTCAACAAGACCAGTGTCTCCAGATTATTCCTCCAACACATCTGCTCCCCAGATTACAAAGTTACCCCTTGCCAAATGACCAACAATACAGAGGGGAGCAAAAATTAAATTTATGGTATGATTCCCAGCAACATCCAATTATATTAAAGGCCATGATAGCTTTCCATTTAGATGCTCCCGCACATATTTGCTGCTTGCTGCTTACTAAAAAGCTTTGCTCTAATAGACATTCGGGGATCCCCCATTAGCAAAAACTTCCTTCATGACTGCGGTTCATTTGGAGGGCCTGGGCTAGCTCGAATAGAATAAAGACCCTGCTGTGAATTGCATCAGATTGGCTCCTGTCTGGTTTTTTGGAGATCACTAACATTTTCTTGGCACAATACTAGGATTATAAACATGAGTTCTCATACCCAGGTCCCACTCATTTAAAGAAAATCATTAATAGTTTGATGTGTGCACTAGTCAACAGCCAGATCTCATTGTATATAGTGTAACAAATTATCCATCACTAATGAGGAAGTAGGAAGTTTCTTGGAATTGTATAGCTCTGTGGCACAGAAAATCATCAGGCGGCCAACTCTCTCTCTCCAAATAAATTGACAGGATTTCATGGAAGTAAGAAAGTTCCAGCCATGTGATAGGTAGTGTATGAACATTGTATGAGTGTATGCATGTTCTGTGGGTGTCAGGGAGGCCAGAAGAAGGTGTCAGGTCCCCTAAAGCTGGAGGACAGGCTTCTGTGAACCCACTGCTGTGGGTGGTAGAGATCCTACCTTGGGTCCTACTAAGAAATCTCTGTAGCCACTAAAGTTAATTTTCATTTACATTACTTATTGTGTGTGGTCACACATGTAGATGTGAAGGTCAGAGGGAAGTTTAAAGGAGTCAGTTCTATCTTTCTCCTACATGGCATTCATGGAGTAAAGCCAGGTTGTCTGTCTTGGCAGCAGATGTCTTTACCTGCTGTAACACCTTTGCAACCCAAGGGATGTTCTTAATTGAACTCATCTCGATGCTTATGGAGGAGACAAGTATATAATCAAGGAGACTAGCAATAGGGCTTTTATAACAGCTTAGAGTAGAATGACAGGGAAGGCTGCTGCAGCAGGGTGGTTACAAGGGATAAGAATCTGGATTTTTTTTTGATGGAACGTGATGGGAAAATAGAGGAATCAAGGATGACACCTAAATTATCAGGATGAGCAAGTGGCTGAACTGTATTGTCATTTACAGAGACAGGGAGCCACTGGGGAGGAACAGAGGGTATATGTGTTTATTTGTTAGGCAGGCAGTTTAACTGTGGTGTGAGATGACAGGATGTAGAGTTTACTTGTAAGAACATGCTTTGAGATGGCCACCAAATAGAGCTGTATGTCAGGCCACTGGAAATACATGTCTGACAAGATGACAACAGAGTTAGAAGTACTCAGAAGTTTTCAGTATGTACATTTATCTTGATTACTTTAACATTTTTATGAGAGAATTATAAATAGATGTAAAAACACGGAACACTAGAGTGAATTTCTGTTCTTACATTTATTTCTTGTTAACATTTGTTAATTTTGGTCTGATAAGATGCCTCAGTGGATTAAAAAATGTTGCCAGGCAAGCTGATCAGATGACTTAGATCATCAGATCCCTGGAGGAAGTAGAGATCAACTCTAGAGCTGTTTCTTACCACTGCACATGTGCTACTACCCACATTCAAACTCAGTCTGATCCCATCTCTCCAATCTTCTCTTCCATGGCTCAAAGTCTCACATGGTGACACATAAATATTTGTCTTTTAAAGAGAAGAAGCATTTAATCTGGATGTATTGGCACATGACTTTAATCTCAGCACTCAGGAGATGGAGGCTGTAGGGTCTGAAGTTCAGACTCAACTTGGCTATAAAAGGAATTTGAGGCTATTCTGGGATACAAAGAAGAATAGGACAAAAAACAAATCCAAGAACCCAACTTGGCTTTAGAAATAGTGTATTGACTGGATTCCTTCATGCAAGTGTTTAATTAAAATTGGTTCAAAATAGCTGGACAACCTCGATATAGTGACATGTGCCTTTAATATTCTTATTTGGGTTGCAGATGCAGACAGGTCTTTTAGTTTTAAAGCAGCCTGGTCTACAGAGTGATTTCTAAGACAGGCAGAAATACATATGGATGCCATATGTTACTCCTCCAAGCATTGCAAAGTCTGAAGTGGGAGGCTGGGGAGTGGAATAGGGAGATGGCTTTATAGCTAATAGTCCTTAACTGTTCTTGAAGAGACTTGAACCAACTTGCCCAGCTATATTAAACTCCAGCAAATGGTCCCAAAACAAACGCATGGCTTATGCAATCACTATGGACACAGCAGTGCTCTGCACCCACTTTGAACTCTTAAGACACAACCTAACAGCAAAGTGCCAAACCTGTCTGCAAAGAGCACCTTAGTCTACTGCTCATGCACATAGTCCCTCCCTTCCTCTGTCCTCCTCCTAGCTTTGAAAGTGTTCTTAGTCTGTAAAAAAGGCATGTTTACTTAGCATGAGCTCTTCTCAGATACTCTGGAAAACAAAAACAAAAAAACCCTGCCTGCCCTTTATGTTCAGTCTCCTGACTCCTTTTTCCACATGATTTCTTAACATGGTACTCAATCTAAGAACATGCTCTTCAAGCAGGGGATCCTCTTGGGAGCCACAGAACAGGAGCAGCAGCAGCAGATTATCAATGGCTAACCCTCGGATGCTAACTGAGGTGTCCCTGAGTTAATTCCATCCAGTACCTGAATCTCCCCTACAGGATTGAAAATTGCCTGAGGCACATAAACTTTACCCCCCCCCCATACTGCTGGGTCTGGAATGGGTAACCCTCCAGACATTTGTTGGGCTTGTTCCTTCAACTGCCTCCTAATTAATCCATCGAGCTTCCCCTTTTCTCTCCATCCCTTCCTATCTATCTCCCATCCCCCCTCCTGCCCCCCTTTCCTCACATTTCCATCCTCCTCACTTGGCCCACAGCTTTCTAGCCCTAATGCTCTCCTCCAAAATAAAGTTGTTTTGAGGTTTCTAGTCATATCTAACATGAGGCCATCATGTATCCTGTGAGGTAATGAGTGCTCTCTGTCAACATGTGAGGAATGCCAAGCTCCTGTAAAGTACAAGGAAGCCTCATCCCCTAACAGATGCCCTAACTAACTTCTCATCCACCCTAGCTTCTCAAAATTTTCAGTTTAGGAATTGAGCTCAGGACATAGTGATTGGCTAAACCTGCCTTAACCACTAAGCATTTTCATTTCAGTGTATGTCCATGTGAGATGTCAGTGACAATAAGTCTTTAACACTGTGTTTTACTTAGAAGAAAAGTCTCAAAGGAAAGAAAAGAAGGTATCAACTTTTGTTGGGACTGGGGAAGGGAGATTTGATTTTCATCCAGGGCTAGTCATTTCAGGACTTTTGTTCTTGATTATGGTGGATTGGTATGGTTGTGCTATGTATTTAGATGATAAATACTGGCTCCGAGATGCATCTGCCCCCAACAAGAAAATCCTCAAGTAGACTTAGTGATGCTATCTATACCTTCCTCCCCAATTTAAAACTGTTGGTCAAATAAAACTGGCAACAGGCAATTAATGAGATGGAATAGAGAGAGATGGATTTTGAGTCATCAGATTTGAGGTCAGATATAGGACCATGAAGAAAAAAAGGGGGGCAGAGAGTAGAGGATGCCTTCAGGAGAGGAGATCGAACATGAGAACCAGGCCAGGAAAAGCAGCAAGTAACAAGGGGCATAAGTCTGGGAAATAAGTTAGAATAACTCAAATCTTACCCAATATAGGCTTATTGTTTGTAAATAAAATACATGCATTGTGTGTCTTTAATATGTCCTTGCTATAGTTTAATTCCCTTCACATTGGATCTTGAAGGAAAATTAGGATTTCTATAAGAAATGATGAAATTACTGAGGGGCAAGCTTTAGCCAGTGACAAGAAGAGGAAGGTACCTTTGAAAGATCCAGTCAGGGCTTCCAAACTCATGGACCAGCATGTCCTGGGTGTAGCAGAGATATGTGGAAACATGGTTTCCTATTATACAAGCTGCAAACTGGCTTATAGCAAGATACTCTTGTTCACCATTATTCCACTCTGTAATACTGTATTCTGTATTCTGTATTCTGTATTCTGTATTCTGTATTCTGTATTCTGTATTCTGTATTCCGTATTCCGTATTCCGTATTCCGTATTCTGTATTCTGTATTCTGTATTCTGTATTATGTGGCAAGAATCTTTCATTCTATGGTGATTATCTCAGTTACATGTCAAATTTTACTGTTATGAAAAAATATTTAAAACAAATGTTTAAGTGAATCAGTTCAGTAAGAGGAATACATGATTCTCCAGCACTAGTTATATTATTATCTTCTTTTTGTTTTCAGAACAAAGTTTCTCTCTGTAGCTCTCTCTGTCTGAGAACTCATTATAGAGCAGCCTGACCTGACACTCAGAAATACCTCTGACTCTTCCTTCCAAGATCTGGGATTAAGGGCATGCCCAATCACTGCAAGGCTGAAAGTGGAGTTCTCAAAAATGTTTTGAAGGAGGGGTTTTAGAAAGAGGGATAAAAGCAAAGTAAGGATGAAGAGGAGAGTACAGACTAGGCAGAGAGGGTCCTAGAGAGACGGTTGAGCTAATTCCAGGTAGCTGTTGAGAGGTTTCATATATTTGACAGATGTGAGACAGTGAAAAAACTCTAAGAGGGCAATAGCCTACAGCTCACTGCTGCAGAAAGAACAGAGAATGAAAGCTGTGAGAACTTTAAGGGGTCTGTGAAGTTCAGACACAGAGGCTGTACTAGGAAGAAGTAGGATAGTTAGAGTCTATGAAGAGGTACTTGCCAGTGTGTTTGATGGTCAGAGGTAGATGAGAAAAGAAAATTATCTAAAACTATAGTGAGAATACACAAATTCAGTATAAGTATAAAGATAAGGATCCTAGTTCTTACATGAGAAGTAGCCAAAATATAAGGTGTTTTAAACTGTTAACTGGGAAACCAGGTGTAGTGGTGATTCAAATACTCAGGAGGCTGAAGCATATGGAATTACGTGAATTTGAGGTCAGCCTGCTTTCCTGGTCAGACACCCAGAACCAGAACCAGACCCAGAGAGAGAGAGAGAGAGAGAGAGAGAGAGAGAGAGAGAGAGAGAGAGAGAGACAGAGACAGAGACAGAGACAGAGACAGAGAGACAGAGAGAAAGAGAGAAAGAGAGACAGAGACAGAGAGACAGAGACAGAGCGACAGGCACAGAGATACAGACACAGAGACAGACACAGAGACAGAGACAGACAAAGATAAAGTTAGGCTTCATTTTAGGGACCATTTAGTCACTTCTTGATCAACTGAATTTTCTGGAATATGTGAGACCTAGGTCCTGTAGGTACACAAGGGAATGAGGGACATATGATAGCCGGGACTTCACTTCCAAAACCTGTTTTTTTAAAGATTGGAAAATTATGCCAATGTAGCAGACTTTATGATATGGATTGCATTGCATGAAAGTGTTCAAGGGTATGAGGTCATGGTGTTGTGATGCCAGGTCACTAAGGATTCAGAAACCACAGACAAAATCACAGCCATTTCCTGGTGTGTCTTTTATGAGGAAGGTAAGTGAGGAGTAGATGATCAAGATGCAGGTGACGCCCTTCCTTTCCTGACCAGATTCATATCTGGAAAGTCATAAATAAAAGGACAAGGTTTTGGATTGGAGACTGCTCTGCACAGAAGGGAAAAGAGTTGGGTGTTCACACTGAGCTCTCAGGGAGAGCTGTTCACCCTTTGTGTTTGCTGTCTTTGTTAAAATCCTACCAGCTGTGGCATCATGTGCAGCATCTCACACTCAGTTCAGAATGTCCCTACAGAGATAGGCATCATACTCAGGCCTTCTTTCCTTCATGATTGAATAGATTGGGTACATGGATGTCCTTCATACATTTACCGCACAGCACCCAACATATTAGCATGAAGAGAATTGACTCCTGAATCCAAAATGCAAGAGCACCCAAATTCATAAAAGAAACTTTAGTAATACTCAAAACTCACATTGAACCTCACAGAATAATAGTGGGGAATTATAATACCCCACACTTACCAATTGCAAGTCATTGAAACAGACACTAAACACACATAGAGTGAAACTAAGAGAGGTTATGAAACATGTGGATTCAAAAGATATCTACAAAATATTTCATCATAAAAAAAAGAATACACATTCTTCTCAACACTTCATGGTACCTTCTCCAAAATCGACCATATAATTGGTCACAAATCAACCCTCAACAGATACAAGAAGATTGAAAAAATGCCATGCATCTTATTAGATCACCATGGCCTAAAGCCAGTCTTCAATAACAGTGAAAACTACAGAAAGCCCACATACACGTGGAAACTGAACAACTCTTTACTCAGTAATAACTTGGTCATGGATGAAATAATGAAAGAAATTAAAGACTTCCTGGATTTTAATGGAAATGTTGACACATCATACCCAAACCTATGGGACACAATGAAAACAGTGCTAAGAGCATAGTTCATAGCAGTAAGTGCTCTTGGAAAGAGAGGGGAGAGATCTTACACTAACAACTTAACAACACACCTGAGAACCCTAGAACAAAAAGAAGAAAAGTCACCCAAGAGTATTAGAAGGCAGGAAATAGTCAAATTCAGGGCAGAAATTAAACAAAAAAAAAGAAAGAAAGAAAGAAAGAAAGAAAGAAAGAAAGAAAGAAAGAAAGAAAGAAAGAAAGAAAGGAAGAAAGAAAGAAATACAAAGAATAAACAAAACCAAAGGATGGTTCTTTGAAAGAATCAACACGATAGATAAACCCCTACCAAACTAACTAACTAAAGGGCCAAGAGGCAGTATCCAAATTAAAAGAAATCAGAAATGAGAAGGGATACATAACAACAGAAACAGAGGAAATTAAAAAAAAAAACATCAGATCCTACTATAAAAGTCTATACTCAACAAAATTGAAAATCTAAATAAAATGGATGGTTTTCTAGACAGATCCTATATATCAAAGTTAAATCAAGGTCAGGTAAACTATCTAAAAGGGCCCATATCAGACAAGGAAATAGAAGAAGTCATAAAAAAAAAAAAAAAAAAAAAAAAAAAAAAAAAAAAAAAAAAAAAAAAAAAACTCCAAAACAAAAACAGCCCAGGGCCAGATGGATTTAGTGCAGAATTCTACCAGGCCTTCAAAGAAGACCTGATACCAATTTTCCTCAAACTATTCCATAAAATAGAAACAGAAGGATACTACCTAAATTGTTCTATGCAGCCACAATTACTCTGGCACCTAAACCACGCAAAGACTCAAACAAAAAAGAGAACTTCAGACCAATCTCTCTTATGAATATTGATACTAAAATAAACAATAAAATTCTTGCAAACTGAATCCGAAACAAATTGAAACCATCATTCACCATGATCAAGTAGGCTTCATCACAGGGATGCAAAGTTAGTTTAATATATGAAAATCCATTAAGGTAATCCACCATATAAACAAACTCAAAATCACATGATCATTTCCTTAGATGCTGAAAAAGCATTTGACAAAATACAACACCCCTTCATGTTAAAATTATTGGAGAGATCAGGAAATTAAGGCCCATACCTAAACATAACAAAAGCAATTTACTGCAAACCAATAGCCAATATCAAATTCAATGTAGACGTATGTGAAGCAATCCCACTGAAATTGGGGACAAGACAAGAATGTCCACTCTCCCCATATCTATTCAATATAGTACTCAATATAGTACTCAAAGTGTTAGCTATAAAAATAAGACTACAAAAAGAGATCAAGGGGATACAAATTGGTAAAGAAGAAATGAAGCTATCACTATTTGCAGATGATACAATAGTATATATAAGCAACCACAAAATTCTACCAGAGAACTTCTCCAGCTGATAAACTGTGGGGCATTGGGCTATGCACAGTCTGTTCTCCAGTAGAACTGAGGTGGAACCCCCAGAGTGGTGATAATTCATCTACATGTCATGGAAAACATTCCCTCATGCTCCTAGAACTCTGGCTCCTGTCGAAGTTACCACTCCCTTAGTCCGCACAGGAGAAGCATGGTTAGTAGTCATGTAGGCAATGTCTCAAGCCTCTTACCTTCAGGCTAAACTCCTTCTTGTTACCTAGAAACAGTAAAGATAACAGTATGCCATAAGAAGGGCTTCTTGGCCCCACCTCGATCTCTTTCTCCTCTTACTCCCCTTACTCTCCTCCCTCCTCTCCTCTCTTCTCTCCTCTCCTCACTCTTTTCTCTCTCTCTCTCTCTCTCTCTCTCTCTCTCTCTCTCTCTCTCTCTCTCTCTTTCTCTCTCTCTCTCTCTTCCCCCCCTGCGCATTTTCTCTTTCCCCCTGCCTTTCTACAGTAAAGCTCTAAATCCATAGACTGTCTCTGTTCATCAAGGCCCACTGTGCTTACTCTCCTGTGTGGGAACTTCTCTCCCTAAGCCCTCTCTCCCATAACTCTGGGGATACAGGGTATCATCCTGGGATCCCCCAGTAGGGTGCTTCCCCTTGTTCACCCTCCTTCAAGTGGGGTCAGGGGCTTAGAGGCTGTGATGGTTTGTATATTCTTGGACCAGGGAGTAGCACCATCTGTTGGTGTGGCCTTGATGGAATACATGTGACCTGGTTGGAAAAGGTGTGTCACTGTGGGTATGGGCTTAAGACTCTCACCCCAGTTGCCTGGAAGTCAGTCTTCCACTACCCGCCTTTGGATGAAGAAGTAGAACTCTCAGCTCTGCCTGCACCATAACAGCCTGGATGCTGCCATGCTCCCACCTTGATGGTAATGGACTGAACCTCTGAACCTGTAAGCTAGCCCAAATTAAATGTTGTTTTTTATAAGACTTGCCTTGATCATGGTGTCTGTTCACAGCAGTAAAACCCTAACTAAGACAGATGCCCACCTGGGACTGAGTGGAAAGCATCCTAAAGCCCTCAGATATCTGCCTGCCCAGACTACAGGAGGAAATCTGGTCGGACACGGGCTATCTTCCCTTCCCCCTTCTTCCCCTTCCCCCTTTGAGTTCCCACAATGAACAACTTCAGCAAAGTAGCTGAATATAAAATTAACTCAAATGAATGATTAGCCTTGGGGCACAGAGTCGGCAGACACCCCCCAAGAGGTCCGAGAGGACTCTCCATGCGATCTTAGGACCACCAGTGAGTGGAACACAACTTCTGTTCCATCCTAATTGCAAGGGACCTGAGACAGCATTAGGGAAGCAGAAAACCAGGCCTGACCAGGGTCACAAGTCCCTTCCGGTCCATGCCAGCACCGGGTCACCTGAGTGAGGAGTCAGAGGACACCCCCAAGGTCCCTATAGGACAGCTTCTGAGGCAGACCCAATTTCTGGCTCCAGATATTGGGGCACCTTCCCTGTCAGAGGACAGATGTCCTCCCAGCCCAGGAGGGCTTTGCCGGAGTACCAGAGACAACTATAAAAACTAACTCCAGAGATTACCAGATGGTGAAAAGCAAATGTAAGAATCTCACTAACAGAAACCAAGACCACTCACCATCATCAGAATGCAGCACTCCTACCTCACCCAGTCCTGGGAACCCCAACACACCTGAAAACCTAGACCCAGATTTGAATCTCATGATGATGGTAGAGGACATGAAGAAGAACTTTAATAACTCACTCGAAGAAATATAGGAGAACACTGCTAAAGAGTTACAAGTCCTTAAAGAAAAACAGGAAAACACATCCAAACAGGTGACGGAAATGAAAAAAAACCATACTAGAACTAAAATGGAAGTAGACATAATAAAGAAAACCCAAAGTAAGGCAACACTGGAGATAGAAACCCTAGGACAGAAATCTGGAACCATAGATTCGAGCATCAGCAACAGAATACAAGAGATGGAAGAGAGAATCTCAGGAGCAGAAGATTCCATAGAGAACATCGGCACAACAATAAAAGAAAATGCAAAATGCAAAAACATCCTAACTCAAAACATCCAGGAAATCCAGGACACAATGAGAAGACCAAACCTACAGATAATAGGAGTGTATGAGAATGAAGATTTTGAACTTAAAAGGCCAGCAAATATCTTCAACAAAATTATAGAAGAAAACTTCTGAAACCTAAAGAAAGAGATGTCCATGAACATACAGGAAGTCTACAGAACTCCAAATAGACTGGACCAGAAAAGAAATTCCTCCCAACACATAATAATCAGAACAACAAATACAGTAACTAAAGACAGAATATTAAAAGCAGTAAGGGAAAAAGGTCAAGTAACATATAATGACAGGCCTATAAGAATTACACCAGACTTTTCACCAGAGACTATGAAAGCCAGAAGATCCTGCACAGATGTTATACAGACACTAAGATAACACAAATGCCAGCCCAGGCTACTATACTCAGCCAAACTTTCAATTGCCATAGATGGAGAAACCAAAGTATTCCATGACAAAACCAAATTTACACAATATCTTTCCATGAATCCAGCCCTTCAAGGATAATAACAGAAAAAAAATTCAAGGACAGAAACCACGCCCTAGCAAAAGCAAGAAAGTAATCCTTCAACAAACCTAAAAGAAGACAGCCACAAGAACAGAATGCCAACTCTAACAACAAAATTAATAGGAAGCAACAATTACTTTTCCTTAATATCTCTTAATGTCAATGGACTCAATTCACCAAAAAAAAAAAGACATAGACTAACAGACTGGCTACACAAACAGGACCCAACATTTTGCTGCTTATAGGAAACACATCTTAGGGAATATCAGGCACTCTATAGGTCCTACATATAAGATATTTTGGATATATAATCTCGTTCTTTATATATTCAAAGCAGTTATAATTTAAGATAATATTTTAATATTCTTAGAAATTGTGCAAGTCAATTTCTGCTATTAGCCTCCTCAGTTACTACTTGTCTACACATATTAGTGTTAATTCTTGAGGACTTATACTTAATAAATTACTGCAAATGAATTCTCTTATTTCTAGTTAATAAATAAATTATGCACATGTGACTATTAATAACTTTTCAAGCCTTCTGGTTACAACTGCTCTTTAAGAGAAACAATTGAAAGTGCAATTAGTCACAGCTCATGTTACATGAATACTGACTATAACAGTCAAGTATTTGATATGTTTTGTCAAGAAATTAATAATTCTCAAAGACAAGCTATTGTGTAGCTTTAAAACTTTATCTTCTTAAAAGACAAAGAAGGGGGGAAATATATCCCTGTGCATATTATTTAATGTATTCCCATGTACATTATTTAAATCACACTTTTATTTTAGATTTTTGAAGTTTGGATGTCAAAGAACTTAATAAATGCCTTATAGTATCTTAAAAGGATCTACTTATTGGCATATAGTTTGATCCTGAACAGCTACCTTATTAGGAAAGGAAAAAACATAGGTTCTCTCCACAGAACACTGCAGAAGCATCATGGTTAATTCGTGTGACAAGTTGGCAGGTGAGTTGGCTCAGTGCCCTTACTAAAGAGATAAAGAAGCTAAATTGGCCATCCTTGCTTGCCATTTTTCCAGTTTGTACTAGTGAAGCTGTATTGCTTCAAGCCTTTTAACTTTATGGCATAAAGAACATCAGAGACTGTATATTCTGACTTAGTATGATTAGTCATTTAATAGAGTCATACTGATTTTTCTCTTTTCTTCAATGTGACCAGTTATTCTAACTCAATCTTGGACTGGTTTAATATTAAGTCCAATATTAGAGATTTCTATTGTAGATAGCTAAAATTCTTAATTACCTAGCGAAGTTAATTTAGAGCAGCCTCCACTTCCAGAGATTCTTTGGCCTTCCTGCAATTCTCAAAACCAGCTCCCCCACACCTGGAGGCCAGAGCCTGAACTTGATTGTTGCTAATTTGCAACTGGATAATTACCTGGGTTTCCCCCCCCAAAAAAAAAGCTTTGTACTGTTGCTTTTCACTGTCCCACCTTTGTTTCTCAAGCAGGACAGCAACGCCCTTCAGTCTGACTACAGAAGATATAAAACCTTGCCTCCAATAAGGCAGGATGGCAGTTATTAGTTTCATCAAGAAGAACTCTAGTACATATTGTGGCTTTGGTCTGATTTGGGAATATGGTGGGTGATGAAGGCCTGACAGTCAATGACAGGCAACTAGATCACGGAATCCTACCAATCTAAGACAGGGGTACATGCCAAAAGGCAGTGGTTATTGATAAAACACCACAGAGCCATGTTTGTGTAATTTATTACACATCCAAGATGCATGTACCCTCCTATGACAGATTTGGATGGTTCAGGAGAATCTGAGATCCTAAGACAGGCTGGGCAGCCAGCCACCATAATTCCCAAGCTGGACTTTAGAGCATAAATAAATTTTATACCTCAGTCCAGTTTTGTTTTATATTATTTAATGGGGGAAATGTTACCTCCTTCCAGCCTAGCTAGGCTGGCCTCAGACCATCTACCACTTAGGCATACCACCTGCTGTGCTGGTTCTCAGCACTCTCCTTTGATGTGCCACTACCTGCCTGAGGCCAAACCTGCCTGAGGCTCTCCAAGATTTTCCAGGGGTTAGCACCTAACTATGATCTTTGCAAGTTCCCACTAAAATGGTGATCTGTCTAATTCAAAGTAACTTTGCGTGGCTGGGAATGGGCCTCCCCTCTTCTTTATAAAGCCTGTGTTTGCCTACATTAAAGTTGAGCTTTGATCAGGATCTTGTCTCAGCCCCATCCTTCCTCTCACCACCTCGATCCCCTCTTTTCTTCCAGATTCCAAGATGCCTTCCAGGCTTGACTGGGACATGTGAGTCTCTGGCCGACCTCAACAAGGGAAAAAGACAGACACTACCTCAGAGTGAAAGGCTGGAAAACAATTTTGCAAGCAAATGGTCTAAAGAAACAAGCTGGAGTAGCCATTCTAATATCGAATAAAATCGACTTCCAACACAAAGTTATCAAAAATGACAAAAGGGGCACTTCATACTCATCAAAGGTAAACTCTTCCAAGAGGAAATCACAATTCTGAATATCTATTCTCCAAATGCAAGGGCAGCCACATTCATTAAAGAAACTTTAGCAAAGCTCAAAGCACATATTGCACCTCACACAATAATAGTGGGAGACTTCAACATACCACCTACATCAATGGACAAATTGTGGAAACAGAAACTAAACAGGGACACAGAGAAACTAACAGCAGTTATGAAACAAATGGATTTAACAGATATCTACAAAACATTTTATCCTAAAACAAAAGGGTATAACATCTTTTCAGCACCTCATAGTACCTTCTCCAAAATTCTCCATATAATTGATCACAAAACATGCCTCAACAGATACAAAAATATTGAAATTGTCCCATGCATTCTATCAGATCACCATGGACTAAGGCTGATCTTCAATAACAAAATAAATAATAGAAAGCCAGCATTCATGTGGAAACTGAACAACACTCTTCTCAATGATACCTTGGTCAAGGAAAAAATAAAGAAAGAAATTGAAGACTTTTTAGAGTTTAATGAAAATGAAACCACAACATACCCAAACTTACAGGAGACAATGAAAGGGTTTCTAAGAGGAAAACTCATAGCTCTCAGTGCCTCCAAAGAGAAACTAGAGAGAGCACACGCTAGCAGCTTGACAACACACATAAAAGCTCTAGAACAAAAGAAAGCAAATTCACCCAAGAGGAATAGACAACAGGAAATAATCAAACTCAGTGGCCAAATCAACCAAGTGGAAACAAGAAGAACTATTCAAAGAATCAACCAAATGAGGAGACGGTTCTTTGAGAAAATCAACAAGATAGATAAACCCTTAGCCAGACTAACTAGAGGGCACAGGGGCAGCATCCTAATTAACAAAATCAGAAATGAAAAGGAAGACAACAACTGATCCTGAAGAAATCCAAAACGCCATCAGATTCTTCTAAAAAAGGTGATACTCAACAAAACTGGAGAACCTGGATGAAATGGACAAGTTTCTAGACAGATACCAGGTACCAAAGTTAAATCAGGATCACATTAATGACATAAACAGTCCCATTTCCCCTAAAAAATTGATGTAGTCATTAATAGTCTCCCAACCAAAAACAGCCCAGGACCAGATGGGTTTAGTGCAGAGTTCTATCATACCTTCAAAGAAGATTTAATTCCAGTTCTTCACAAACTATTCCACAAAATAGAAGCAGAAGGTACTCTACCCAATTCATTCTATGAAGCCACAATTACTCTGATACCGAAACCACAGAAAGATCCAACGAAGATAGAGGACATCAGACCAATTTCCCTTATGAATATCGATGCAAAAGTCCTCAATAAAATTCTTGCTAACAGAATCCAAGAACATATCAAAACAATCATCCATCCTGACCAAGTAGGTTTCATTTAAGGGATGAAGAGATGGTTTAATATATGGAAATCCATCAACATAATCCACTATATAAAAAAAAAACTCTAGGACAAAAACCACATAATCATCTCATTAGATGTGGAGAAAGCATTTGATAAAATCCAACACCCATTTATGATAAAAGTTTTGGAAAGATTAGAAATTCAAGGCCCATACCTAACCATGATAAAAGGAATCTACAGCAAACCAGCAGCCAACATCAAAGTAAATGGTCAGAAGCTGGAAGCAATCCAACTAAAATCAAAGACTAGACAAGGCTACCCACTTTCTCCATACATATTCAACATAGTATTTGAAGTCGTAACCAGAGCAATTAGACAACAAAAGGAGATCAAGCAGATACAAATTGGAAAAGGATAAGTCAAAATATCACTATTTACAGATGATATGATAGTATACATACATAAGTGACCCTAAAATTTCCACCAGAGAACTCCTAAACCTGATAAACAGCTTCGTTAAAGTAGCTGGACATAAAATTAACTCAAAAAAGTCAATGGCCTTTCTCTACACAAAGGATAAGCAGACTGAGAAAGAAATTAGGTAAACAACACCCTTCACAATAGAAACAAATAATATATAATACCTTGGTGTGACTCTAACTAAGGAAGTGAAAGATCTGTATTATAAGAACTTCCAGTCTCTGAAGAAAGAAATTAAAGAAGATCTCAGAAGATGGAAAGATCTCCTATACTCATGGATTGGCAGGATTCATATAGTAAAAATGGCTATCTTGCCAAAAGCAATCTACAGATTCAATGCAATCCCCATCAAAATTTCAACTCAATTCTTCAAGGAATTAGAAAGGGAAATCTGCAAATTCATCTGGTATAACAAAAAACCTAGGATAGCTAAAACTTCTCAAAGATAAAAGAACCTCTGGTGGAATCACCATGCCTGACCTAAAGCTATACTACAGAGCAATTGTGATTAAAAACTCATGGTACTGGTATAGCGACAAACAAGTAGACCAACGGAATAGAATTGAAGACCCAGAAATGAACCTACACACATATGGTCACATGATCTTTGACAAGGGAGCTAAAACCATCCAGTGGAAGATAGACAGCATTTTCAACAAATGGTGTGGGCACAACTGGTGGTTATCAGGTAGAAGAATACAAATTGATCCTTTCCTATCTCCTTGTACTAAGGTCAAATCTAAGTGGATCAAGGCACTCCACATAAAACTAGAGACAGTAAAACTTACAGAGGAGAAAGTGGGGAAAAGCTTTGAAGATATGGACACAGGGGAAAAATTCCTGAATAGAACAGCAGTGACTTGTGTTGTACGATCGAGAATTGACAAATGGGACCTCATAAAATTGCAAAGTTTCTGTAAGGCAAAAGACACCGTCAATAAGACAAAAAGGCCACCAACAGATTTGGAAAGGATCTTTACCTATCCTAAATCAGATAGCGGACTAATATCCAATATATATAAAGAACTCAAGAAGGTGAACCCCCGAAATTCAAATAACCCCATTAAAAACTGGGGCTCAGTGCTAAACAAAGAATTCTCACCTAGGAATACCAAATAGCTGAGAAGCACCTGAAAAATGTTCAGCAGCCTTAATCATCAGGGAAATGCAAATCAAAACAACCCTGACATTCCACCTCATACCACTCAGAATGGCTAAGTTCAAAAATTCAGATTAGAGCAGATGCTGGCGAGGATGTGGAGGAAGAGGAACACTCCTCCACTGTTGGTGGGATTGTAAGCTTGTACAACCCCTCTGGAAATCACTCTGGCAATTCCTCAGAAAACATAGTACTACCAGAGGATCCAGAAATACCTCTCCTGGGCATATATCCAGAAGATATTCCAACTAGTAATAAGGACACATGCTTCACTATGTTCATAGCAGCCTTATTTATAATAGCCAGAAGCT
This sequence comes from Mus musculus, assembly GCF_000001635.26. Lineage (NCBI taxonomy): Eukaryota > Metazoa > Chordata > Mammalia > Rodentia > Muridae > Mus > Mus musculus. The sequence continues at coordinate 121,597,491 of NC_000070.6, read as the reverse complement.
GGAAAGAACCCAGATGTCCCTCAACAGTGGAATGGATACAGAAAATTTGGTACATTTACACAGTGGAGTTCTACTCAGCTATTAAAAAGAATGAGTTTAGGAAATTCCTAGGCAAATGGATGGACCTGGAGGGCATCATCCTGAGTGAGGTAACCCAATCACAAAAGAACTCACATGATATGTACTCACTGATAAGTGGATATTAGCCCAGAAACTTAGACTACCCAAGATACAAGATACAATTTGTAAAACACATGAAACACAAGAAGAACAAAGACCAAAGTGTGGACACTTTGCCCTTTCTTAACAATGAAAAGAAAAAACCCATGTATGTAGTTACAGAGACAAAGTTTGGAGCTGAGATGAAAGGATGGACCCTCTAGAGACTGTCATACCCGGGGATCCATCCCATAATCAGTTTCCAAATGTTGACACCATTGTATACACTAGCAAGATTTTGCTGAAAGGACCCAGATATTGCTGTCTCTTGTGAGGCTATGCCAGGGCCTAGCAAACACAGAAGTGGATGCTCACAGTCAGCTATTGGATGGATCAAAGGGCCCCCAATGAAGGAGCTAGAGAAAGTACCCAAGAAGCTAAAGGGATGAGAAACCCTATAGGTGGAACAACAATATGAACTAACCAGTAAACCCCCCCCCCCCGATCTCTTGGCTCTAGCTGCCTATGTATCAGAAGATGGCCTAGTCGGCCATCATTGGAAAGAGAGGCCCATTGGTCTTACTATCTTTATATGTCTCAGTACAGGGGAACTCCAAGGCCAAGAAGTGGGAGTGGGTGGGTAGGGGTGTGGGGGAGAGGGTATGGTAGACTTTTGGGATAGCATTGGAAATGTAAATGAAGAAAATACCTAATAAATTAAAGAAAAAAGAATGTGGAGGAATATCCAGCTGTCAGAGCTATGAAATATACCTCCCACAGACAATGAGTGATATCCAGTTTATACAAGGCTGTCTGCTGGTTGCTTGTTTTCTAGCTGTAAGAGTCTAATGCTGACTGGTCCAAGGGTTGCTTATAGATGGGCAAAGGAAATGGGTCCCAACTGTAGAAAGAATAAAGACTCAGTGCAAGACTAACGATAAATAAGTCCAGTTATTATGGTGAGAAGTGTCCCAAATATGAGGTAATTTAAAACATCACTTTAGAATCTAGGTGTAGTAGTGGTCCCACCACTCAGAAGACTGATACAAGTGAACCTCTGTGACTTTGAGGCCAGCCTATATACACAGCTAGTTTAAGACCAGTCAAGGCCAGAGAAGTATAGACACAGACACAGGCACACAGACACAGACACAGACACAGACACAGACACAGACACACACACACACACACACACACACACACACACACACACACACGGAGAGACAGAGAGAAGTTTTGAGGTCAGACTTCATAATGAGGACCATTTAGTAACCTTTTGGTCATATAAATGTTCTGGAATCTCTGAGACCTAGGTCAAGTAAGTATACAGGGAACTGAGGAATATATGATTGTCTGGAGTGGTTTCAGATCTTTTAAAGACACCAATGCATCCCTTATGGTAAGGATTATATTGAGTGAAAGGGGCAAGGGGAGCAGGGGGAAATTTTTAGTTTTTCTATTTGGAAAGGGTACAAACTACATAAAAGCAAATTTTATTTCAAAGGAAGTAAAACAGTTGTCAACAAACAAAGCTCTTCTCTCCTAAGACTGGCTTAAATCAGAGTCATGGTTCAATTCCTAGTGGGCACTAAAATTGTCACCTCAATATCCATTTTATAAAACGGTTCTAGAATGTTGTAAGCACACAATAAATATATGTTAGTAATGGTTTGTCTAGAAGAATGGTCTGGTTATCACAACCAACAGGGGTGTGGTCATCTGGGTCTATAAAAGGCACCCTGATTATCAGTCAAATATGCAAGAACTTATTGATGACACTGAGCTAAGTCTGTCTTACCTGGCTCCTGGTGGCTCCTCTCTGTCTATATTCTATTCTGGTATTTCAAAGACTTGGCCCAAGAGAGTACTGACAATCAGCCAAAATCAAGCTCATTACATCTGTGATCTGGTATATGATTAGTGAGTGAGGAGTAACTGAGCACAGAGGAGACAACCCATGTCCTCTCCCTGTCTCGTTTTACATTTGCAAAGCAGGAACTGTAAGGGTGGGTATTTGTTATTAGTATGTTGCTGTGTACTTGAGGGAAGGTTGCAAGGTGTGTTTGGTGAGTGTTCAGGAATAACTATGTATTGGTGGGGTCTATGCAGGATATGTTAAACTTCTATCAGCTGTAGCACCAAATGAAGCAAACAAGAGTAAGGTCAGCCTGCCCATGCAGAACTTGCCAGCTCACTCATGCTTTCATTCCTTCACATGGGAGTAGACATCTAACAGGCACCAACATGTCCTTCATATAGTTACCTCATGGCATATGCTAACATAAATATGAAGAAGACTGAATTCTGGAACCTGCTTTTGAATGGGGGTGGGGAAAGATACTATAAAGAGGCAAAGGAAACATATCAAATGGAGATGTGTGCAGTAGAGTTAGACATAGCATGTGGATGAAAATAGATCAGGAGGTGAAAGCTTGTGCTTGTAAAGAGTAAACTTAGGACAGGATTCACCCAGAGAGTGACAACTGAGCAGAACTGAAGTGAATGAAGGATGATGCCATTTGGATGTGTAATTATAGGAACAGCAGATGCAAAAGCCCTGATTTTGTTGTATTAGTATTCAGATCAGTATACTGGAAACAGCAGGAACAAAGGAAGAGAGGTTGGACACATAAGTATTCTCTCCAGCACTAGCCTAGCATGTTCTATGTACCCAAGGATCTCATTGAATGGTGTTCTGTTCTCCTCCACTTCCTCAGTATTGGGATTACAGTTAAGTACTACTACAACTGAATAATTGGATTTTTGTAGATGTATCTCATGTAGCACTGTCTTTGATCTTGATAGGTAGCTAATGATGACGTTTTTCCTTTTTCTGACAGAATCTTACTGTGTAGATGGTTCACACATGTAGCCCTGGGGCTGGGAAAGCCAAGGAAGGTGAGCCACCAGGTGAGTACAGGGAAGAGCAATCAATGATCTCGGTTAATAACCCATTTCTCCAGTCCAGGAAAGGATCTCACTATCTAGCCCAGGCTAGCCTGGGATTCGATGTGCAGACCAAGCTGGCCTTGAATTCACAAAGACCTCCCTGACTCTGCCTCCAGAATGTTGGATAAAAAGGCATCTACCAACAAGAGAGATTGAAGTTTTAAATTTTTACTCTGGGGCTGGAGAGATGGCTGAATGTTTAAGTTTGTTAGATGTTGCAGAGTACCCTGTTTGAGTTATTAGCAACCATAGCTTATAATTGCTTGTACCTCAAGCACCTGAGGATTCAGCATCCTCTTCTTAACTCTTCTGGCACCAAACACACAGGTATAACACATTTATACATCAATATAAAACAATCACACAAATAAGTAAGTAAATAAATAAATACATAGAAATGTTATAAATATATATATGAAATATATAAATGAAAAATGTCTAATTTTGTAATCCATGTGCATGTATTTGTGTGGCAAATACCCAAACTAGCCAGAAGAAATAGTTGAACACCCAGAGATGGAGTTTTTGGTTGTTGTGAGTCAACAAAACTTAGTACCGTTAACTTGGGTCCTCTAATAAAGGAATAAATATCCTGAACTCTTTCACTATGTCTTCATTGTACCACAAACACCATCACACACACACTCATTTTTCAATTATACTAACTTGCTAAAGTGTAAGTAAATATTCTTTATAGATTTTTGATACTGAACTCACATATGTTTATCAATCCTTGCTAAGGATCCTGTGTTTCAGCATTGCATCATAATTCTGTCATTTTTCCAGAGATTCCTGTTCCTGTAATTATTCTTATATTACATGGCACTGCTTTTACTGAATTGATGTTTCTTCAATTAAAATAAATTGACTAATTATTTGCAGATCTTTCCATAGTGATGGGAAGCAACTATTCATAGGATATCCTATAAGAATGTTTTTAGAACTTAATTTATTTTCTGTCAATACCTTTGTGTGAACATGTTCTTCTGTGTGTGATCATATGTGTGACATGAGTTACAACGTTGATACCTTATTGAGATTAGTAACTGAGTAGTTTGTGTGGCTATTTCTAACAATGTTAGAATGTTACTACCCTAACAATGTCCATTACATGGCTGGGTAGTAGCTTTCTAACTGGTAGACTCTATGAAGAGGTGATGGCTGGGGCAATGGGTTGCTAATCAGAGGTAGGTGGCAAAGAAAATGGTTTCCAGCTGTGGGGGTAAGGCTCCCAGTTCTTATGCTGAGGACTGGCCAAAATATAAGTTGTTTTAAAGTGTCAGTTTAAAAGCTAGGAGTGATCTTCTATCCTGGGTCTCTGAAAGACTAGTACTCGAAGGAGAGCATACAGGCCAAAGAAGCAACAGAGCTTCTTGGACAGGGTCCCTTTGGGTCTTCATCCTCAGCCAGGAGGCAGAACTGATTCTCAGACCTCTGTGCATCTTCCCTGCCATAAGACAGTTGGCTTCCAGGGAGGGCTCTGACACTGGGACTCAGGTGAGATTGCCATCTTCTACCCCAAGACTAACAGAGACCAGTCCAGGCAGGAAAGCATGCTGGCTACAAAAGCAACAGAGCTTCTTGGAAGGATCCCTTCGGGCCTTCATACTCAGCCAAGAGGCAGAGCTGATCCTCAGACTTCTCTGTACCTTCCCCAGCAGAGAAGAGCTTGCTGACAGTGAGTGCTCTGCCCCACCCCTGGTACTCAGGAGGCAGTTGGACTCCCAGGAGTGCTGACAGAGGATAACAGAATCAAAGGAAAAACAAGCTCAAGCCAAAAACAGCTAGAACATCTAACACCAGAGATTACCAGATGGCAAAAGGCAAACATAATCATGCTAACAGAAAAAAAAGACCACTCAGCAACATCAGAACCCAGTACTCCCACCACAGCAAGTTATGGACACCCCAACACATCAGAAAAACAAAATTCAGGTTTAAAATCATATCTTATGATGCTGGTAGAAGATTTTAAGAAGGACATTAATAACTCACAGAAACACAGGAGAAGACTGCTAAAAAGGTAGAAGTCCTTAAAGAAGAAACACAAAAATCCTTTAAAGAATTACAAGAAAACACAACCAGACAGGTGAAGGAATTGAACAACACCATCCAAGGTCTGAAAATGGAAGTAGAAACAATAAAGAAAAACCAAAGGGAGACAAATCTGGAGATAAAAATCCTAAGAAAGAAATCAGGAATCATAGACGCGAGCATCAGCAACAGAATACAAGAGATGGAAGAGAAAATCTCAGTGCAGAAGATTCCATAAAAAACATGGACACTACAATCAAAGAAAATAAAAATGCAAAAATATCCTAAATCAAAACATCCAGGAAATCCAGGACACAATGAGAAGAACAAACCTAAGGATAACAGGTATAGATAAGAATGAAGATTTTCAACTTAAAGGGCCAATAAATACCTTCAACAAAATTATAGAAGAAAACTTCCCTAACCTAAAGAAAGAAATGTCCATGAATATACAAGAATCCTACAGAACTCCAAACACACTGGACCAGAAAAGAAATTCTTCCTGACACATAATAATCAGAACAACAAATGCACTAAATAAAGATAGAATGTTAAAAGCAGTAAGGGAAAAAGGTCAAGTAACATATAAAGGCAGACCTATTAGAATTACACCAGACTTCTCACCAGAGACTATGAAAGCCAGAAGATCCTGGTCACATGTTATACAAACCCTAAGAGAACACAAATGCCAGCCCAGGTTAATTTACCAAGCAAAATCATCAAATACCATAGGTGGAGAAACCAAAGAATTCCATGACAAAACCAAATTCACACAATATCTTTCCACTAATCCAGACCTTCAAAGGATAATAAAGGGAAAACTCCAACACAAGGAGGGAAACTATGCCCTAGAAAAAGCAAAAAAGTAATCCTTAAAAAACCTAAAAGAAAATAGATGCAAGAACAGAATCCCAACTCTAAAAAATAACAAGGAGAAACAGGAGCTTTTCCTTAATATCTCTTAATATCACTGGACTTAATTCCCCAATAAAAAGACATAGAATAAGAGACTGGCTACATAAACAGGACCTAACATTTTGCTGCATACAAGATACACACCTCAGGGAAAAAGACAGATACAACCTCAGAGTAAAAGGCTGAAAAACAATTTTCCAAGCAATTGACCCCAAGAAACAAGCTGGAGTAGCCATTCTAATATAAAATAAAAATGACTTCCAACCCAGAGTTATCAAAAAAGACAAGAAGGGGCACTTCATGCTCATCAAAGGTAAAATCTACCAAGAGGAACTCTCAATTCTGAATATCTATGCTACAACTGCAAGGGCATCCACATTCATAAAAGAATATAGTAAAGCTCAAACCACACATCCCACCCCACACAATAATAGTGGAAGACTTCAACATTCCACTCTCATCAATACACAGATTCTGGAAACAGAAACTGAACAGAGGCTCAGTAAATGAAGAGAAGTTATGAAGCAAATGGATTTAACAGATAGCTCTACAAAATTTTATCCTTAAACAAAAGGATATAACTTCTTCTCAGCACCTCATGGTGCCGTCTCCAAAACTGAACATATAACTGGTCAAAAAAGAGGCCTCAACAGATCCAAAAATATTGAAATTTTCCCATAACCACAGACTGAGGCTGATCTTCAATAACAAGATAAATAATAGAAAGCCAACATTCAGGAGGAAGCTGAACAACACTATTCAATGATAACTTGGTCAAGGAAGAAATAAAGAAAGAAATTAAAGACTTTTTAGAGTTTAATGAAAATGAAGCCACAACATACTAAAATTATGGGACACAATTCTAAGACATTCCTAAGAGGAAAACTCATAGCTCTGAGTACCTCCAAAAAGAAACTAGAGAGAACATACACTAGAGGCTTGACAGCACACCTAAAAGCTCTAGAACAAAAGGAAGCAAATTCACCCAAAAGGAATAGATGGCAGGAAATAATCAAACTAAGGGCTGATATCAACCAAGTGGAAATAGAATGAACTAAACAAAGAATCAACCAAACCATGAGCTGGTTCTTTGAGAAAATCAACAAGATAGATAAACCTTTAGCCAGACTCACTAGTCAGTACAGGGACAATATCCAAAGTAACAAAAACAGAAATGAAAAGGGAGACATAACAAGAAAACCTGAGGAAATCCAAAACATCATCCAATCCTACTACAAAAGGCTATACTCAACAAAACAGGAAAACCTGGATGAAATGAACAATTTTCTAGACAGATACCAGGTACCAAAGTTAAGTAAGGATCGGATTAATGATCTAAACTGTCACATATTTCCTAAAGAAATAGAAGCAGTCAGCAATAGTCTCCCAACAAAAACAAAAAAAGCCCAGGACCAGATGGGTTTAGTGCAGAGTTCTATCAAACCTTCAAAGAAGACCTAATTCTGACTCTCTTCAAACTATTCCACAAAATAGAAACAGAAGTTACTCTACCCAACTCATTCTATGAAGCCACAATTACTCTTATACCTAAACCACACAAAATCCCAATGAAGAAAGTGAACTTCAGACCAATTTCCCTTGTGAATATCAATGCAAAAATACTCAATAATATCCACACAAACAGAATCCAAGAACACATCAAAATGATCATTCATCATGAACAAGTAGGCTTCTTCCCAGGGATGCAAGGATGGTTTAATATATGGTAATCGATCAACATAATCCACTATATAAACAAACTCAAAGACAAAAACCACATGAAAATTTTATTATATGCCAAGAAAGCATTTGACAAAATCCAACACCCATTCATGATAAAAGTTGTGGAAAAATCAGAAATTCAAGGCCCATACCTAAACATAATAAAAGTAATCTACAGCAAACCAGTAGCCAACATCAAAGTAAATGGAGAGAAATTGGAAGCAATCCCACTAAAATCAGGGACTAGACAAGGCTGCCCACTTACTCCCTACCAACTGAAGCCCTAGCAAGAGCAATTCGACAACAAAAGGAGATCAAGCAGATACAAATTAGAAAGGAAGAAATCAAAATATCACTATTTGCAGATGATATGATAGTATATATAAGTTTCCCCAAAATTTCAACTAGAGAACTTCTAAACCTGATAAACAACTTCAGTGTAGTAGCTGGTTATAAAATTAACTCAAACAAATTAGTGGCCTTTCTCTTCACAAAGGAAAAACAGGATGAGAAAGAAATTAGGGAAATAACACCCTTCTTAATAGTCACAAATAATAGAAAATACCTTGGTGTAACTCCAACTAAGGACGTGAAAGATTTGTATGAAAAGAACTTCAAGTCTGTGAAAAAGAAATTGAAGAATATCTCAGAAGATGGAAAGATCTCCCATGCTCATGGATTGGCAGGATTAATATAGTCAAAATGGCTATCTTGCCAAAAGCAACCTACAGATTCAATTCAATTCCCATCAGAATTCCAACTCAATTCTTCACAGTGTTAGAAAGGGCAATTTACAAGTTCATCTGGAATAACAAAAAACATAGGATAGCAATAACTATTCTCAACAATAAAAGAACCTCTGATCAATCACCATGCCTGACCTCAAGCTGTACTACAGAGCAAATGTGATAAAACTGCCTGGTACTGGTACAGGAACAGACAGGTAGATCAAGAGAATAGAGTTGAACACCCAGAAGTGAATCCACACACCTATGACCACATGGTCTTTGACAAGGGAGCTAAAACCATCCAGTGGGGAAAAAAAGACAGCATTTTCAACAAATGTTGCTGACTCAACTGGTGTGAATCAATCCATTCTTATCTCCTTGTACAAAGCTCAAGTCTAAGTGGATCAAGGAACTCCACATAAAACCAGAGACACTGAAACTTGTAGAGGAGAAAGTGGAGGAAAGCCTCAAAGATATGAGCAAAGGAGAAAGATTCCTGAACAGTAGAGCAATGGCTTTTGCTGTAAGATCAAGAATTAACAAATGGGACCTCATAAAATTGCAAAACTTCTGTTAGGCAAAAGACACTGTCTATAAGACAAAAAGGCCACCAACAGATTGGGAAAGGATTTTTACCAATTCTAAATCTGATAGGGGACTAATATACAATATATACAAAGATCTCAAGAAGTTGGACTTCAGAAAACCAAAAAACCCTATTAAAATGGGGTACAGAGCTAAACAAAGAATTATCACCTGAGGAATACTGAATGGCTGAGAAGCACTAAAAAATGTTCAACATCCTTAATCATCAGGGAAATGAACATCAAAACAACCTTGAGATTCCACCTCATACCAGTCAGAATGATTAAGATAAAAAATTTAGGTGACAGCATGTGGGAACTAAAAAGCAACCAAAGGAAGGAGGGGAATGGAGGACCCCTGTCCCTCCAGAGTTCCACCTATGCTCTGGACAGGTTGACATGGGAAGGTTGCCAGATGCTTTCCACTGAGCCCCAGGTGGGCATCCAAGCCTCTGACCCACTCAATGGAGGGGGGGTGGACAAAGGTCAGCCCTGACCTGGGGGCCCCAAGGCCACACCCTGTGTCCCTGGGGTTATGGGAAAGAGGGGAGAGAGAAGAGAGGTTCCCTCACCAGCAAGAGTGAGCACAGCCTTGATGAGCAGAGACTTTCTATGATTTTAGAGCTTATTGTAGAAAGGCAGGGGGAAAAGGAGGAGTGAGAGAGAGTGGGGAAGGCTAGAGAGAGAGTAAGAGGGAGAGAGAGAGGGGAGAGGAGAGGAGAGGAAAGGAGACGAGGGGAGACGAGGGGAGGGGAGAGGAGAGGAGAGGAGAGGAGAGGAGAGGAGAGGAGAGGAGAGGAGAGGAGAGGAGAGGAGAGGAGAAAGACCAAGAGAACAAAGGAGTGAGAGAAGTGAAAGAGCAAGGAGGAGCCCAACAGCCCCTTTTAAAGAGAGCTGCTACCTTTTCTGTTGCTAGGTAACTGGGGAAGAGTTTAGCCTGAAGGTCAGAAGCTTGGGACATTGCCTACTGACTTATAGCCATGCTTCTGTTATGGGGACTGTTGGGGGGCAGTAACTTAGACATGACCCAGAGTTCCAGGAGACATGAGAGAACTCCTTCTGTCACATGTAGGTAAATTATAACCACTAGGGCCCGGGGTTCAGCATCTTACCTTGACTGGAAACCAGCCTGTGTATGCATAGCCCATTGCCCCACAACAGCAGAAGCTGGCCAAGATGTGGTGAAAGTGGAACACTCCTCCATTGCTGATGGGATTGCAAGCTTGTACAACCACTCTGGAAATCAGTTTGGAGGTTCCTCAGAAAATTGGACATAGTACTGCCAGAAGATCCAGCAATACCTCTCCTGGCCATATACCTAGAAGATGTTCCAACTTGTAATAAGGACACATCTCCACTATGTTCATAGCAGCCTTATTTATAATATAGATAATCAGGAAAGAACCCAGATGTCCCAATGGATACAGAAAATGTGTTACATTTACACAATGGAGTATTACTCAGATATTAAAAAATCAATGAATTTATGAAATTCTTAGGCAAATTGATGCATCTGGAGGATATCATCCTGAGTGAATTAACCCAATCACAAAAGAACACACATGATATGCACTCACTGATAAGTGAATATTAGCCCAGAAACTTAGACTACCCCAAGATACAATTTGCAAAACATATGAAACTCAAGAAGTTAGACCAAAGTGTGGATATTTTGTTCTTTCTTAGAATGGGGAACAAAATACCCATGGAAGGAGTTACAGAGACAAAGTTCAGAGCTGAGACAGATGGAAGGGCTATCCAGAGACTGCTCCACCTGGGGTCCATCCCATAAACAACCACCAAACCCAGACACTATTGCATATGCCAACAAGATTTTGCTGACATAGCTGTCTCATGTGAGGCTATGCCAGTGCCTGGCAAATACAGAAGTGGATGCTCACACTCATCTATTGGATGGAACACAAGTTCCCCAATGAAGGAGCTAGAGAAAGTACCCAAGGAGCTAAAGGTGTCTGCAACCCTATAGAAAGAATAACAATATGAACTAACCAGTAGCCCCAGAGCTTGTTTCTCTAGCTGCATATGTAGCAGAGGATGGCCTATATGGTCATCAATTGGAGTATAGGTCCATGGTCTTGCGAAGATTATATGCCCCAGTACAGGGAAATGTCAGGGCCAAGAAGCAGGAGTGGGTGGGTTGGGGAACAGGGCGTGGGGGACATGGTATAGGGGAATTTCAGAGAGGAAAATAGGAAAGTGGATAGCATTTGAAATGTAAATGAAGAAAATATCTAATTAAAAAAGAAGAAGCTAGGCATGGTGGTGATCCAAGCACTCAGGAGGCTAAGGCAGATGGAGCTCTGTGAGCTTGAAGTATTAAAGTGAGCCTGTCTACATGGTCGGTTTCAGGTCATCTGAAACAAGAGAGAAAGAGGGGGAAAAGGAAAGGAAAGGAGGAAGGGAAGGGGAAGAGGAACAGGAATGAGAAAGGAGGTTAGGCATCTTGTTTGGGATCATTTAGTCCCATCTTGATCATCCCAGGTGTCTAGAATCTGTGAGACCTGGGTCCTATAGGTTTGCACCAATGACCAGCCTCAGCTTGGAGAGAGGTTCTAAGAGAAGGAGTGTTTGGGAGCAGGGAAAAGAATGACTGGAAGTCAAATCATGGATCCAAGTCAATGGCTTGTGTTTTGTTTGATCCAGCTTTTTTAGTCTGCTTCTCTCTATTCTACATACTCTCTGGGGAAACCTAAAAAAATTCTCTGGATAGCTCTTCTCCTACAGAACACATGGCCAGTATTTTATTTTACATGTCAATCCAGTCATTTACTCCAGGTTGTCCTTTTATCTTTTCAATCACCATCCCATGTCCCAGGTTGTCCTTTTATCTTTTCAATCACCATCCCATGTCCACAGGCCTTTGATTCCTAGGAGTATACACACACACACACACACACACACACACACACACACACACACACACATATATATATATATAAGATTTAGACTGACCAAATTATGTATAATATATATGCATATCAAAACATATTTAAACTCATCTAAAAAAGACCAATAGGTACAAAATCCATGATACTACTCAAAACTTAAAATATTATCATAGTGGCATACACATGAGAACAGATAGATAGTGAGACTTTTTTCATATGTAACTGAAGACAAGCACTGATTACATTGAACATATTTGATGTCAAGCCTTGGGTTAGAACTTAGCAGGAAAAAAGAAAGCAGGAAAACAGAAAAAAGAAAATTCCTCTGGTTCTTTTATAAATGTTAAATTATCTGAATTCAAGAATATTAATGAAGTGAATAATTTTCCAGTAGAAATTTGCTGGGTTTTTTTACTAAGTAATAATTCCCATGTATCTAAATTGTTTTTAATCTCAGGATTTTATTTCTTTATTCCACTCTTACCAGTGAAAATTTTACATGTAAAATATTACACTCCGGTCAAGTCAGTTTGACAGGCCGAGAGGCCTGGAAGCCACTCAGGAGGCAGAGAGTTTCACGGAAACTCACCTCCTGGAGTCTGGCGTTCTTTTTAACCCATATACTCATACCCTATTCCCCGGTTAGTCTGATGTATGGATCCACGTGCTCTCTTTTAGTATTATCTTATTATAAGTGCCTTTTAAGATTGAATTCTGACATAGCTAAGCCTTCACCAGTGTTCCAACGTCCTAGAATGTCCTTGAGCTGACCATGGGCTTGGAATTCAGAGAGAATGTTGCCTGTTCAGTAACATTCAGAATTGCCTCTGGTATTACACTATCACTTAGAATAAAAGCCAAGTCGCTCCCATATACAGGAATTTACAATGGTTTAGGAAGTAGATTGGGCTGTGGTTTTAGAGTATTGCATCATTCATGAGATGGTTAGCTAGAACGGAACTCCCTAACTAGAACCATGACTTGGGTGTGGAAGCCCTTGCCCTAGGAGTGAAAAGTCCTCACACCTGGCTTCTAAGACTATAGCTGAACTTATATAGGGCTGACTTTGTCTCAGTTGTTTTATTGCCCAGTTCCTGCCAGTCTTTGTGTTTACATTCCTCTGTTTTGTGTAAGAGTCAAAAGCATCCGGTAACCTCATTTGTACCTTGTGTCACCTAACTTTCCTATTTTCTTCTGTATAAAAAGTTTGATGCTCAATTTGACAAATTACATTCAGATTCTACACAATTTCTCCTGTGTGCATCTGTCTGTCATTCCATCCGACGCTTTGCCCACCTGCAACCAGATACCCATTCCACTCAGACAAAGGGGCCCAGAGGGTCTGTGGCAATAATAATCATATACATTAAAATCAGCACATTATAAATCAATAAACTGGTATACTGTCAGTAAATAAACCAAACAGTATCAAATTAATATTATATTTTATTATACTCTGTAGAATATATTTGGGGAGTAAGCACATTATAAAATAAGTAACTAGTCATATTTTTTTCTTAATGTTGCAAAAGAATTCAGAGTTCTATCTGCCTTTGTTAAACACAAACCATAAGCTAGTTGTGTGGGACCCTGCCCTGAAATTACCATTTCTACCATGCCTGAGCCTAACCTTGCTCTGTTCTAGGCTGAACCTGAGCTCAGGCATCTATCTGCCTTTCTGAGCATAAACAAAAAAACTTAGCTGAGTGGGATCTCCTGTGATCACCACTCCCTAAATCTCCTTATCTCCTTCCTAGTAACTTTCTAACAAGTTGGCTCACCATGTGGCTGCTTTTGTTACTTTAGATTTGTGAAGCACCTCATAAGATTCCTACTGCATCCTTGTTTTATGCATAGTTGAGAAATTATATATTTTCAAATTCATGATTTTAGAGTTTTTTTCCACAGCCATAAGGGCTGTCCTGATGGTCCCAACATTTATCATTTTGCTGAGACATTAGCAACACCCTTGATTCCTGGACTCGTGCTCTTTTTATTATCATGGAGTCATTAACATTAACAGGGAGGACATTCTTCAGAAGGCAAGAGTCTTCCACTGATAGTGGGTCCAGAAAATATGTACATTATTACACAAGTCTTATGCCCACAGCAGCCAATGATGCTCATGGAGGCACACACAGGGGCCTTGTCCCAGGGGCAGAAACCATGTCACTTTGTCCCCACAAGAGCCACACCAGGCTCTGCAGGTACAGGGAGATAGTGGACATATTATTTGGATTGGAGTGCCAGGAGCTGTTACTAAGAAAGATTTCAAACGATGCAGTGTAGCATTCCTTATAATAAGGAATGGATGAAAGGGGCATGGGTCCCAGGGAAATTTTTTACTTCTTCTATTTAGAGGGGAACAAAAACTAAATAAGAGCTAAAATCATTCAGACAGCTCTTCTCTGCTAAGACACAGCTGAGAGAAAGAGGCACAGTTCAATTCGTTGAGGACCTTGAAAAAGTCACATTGATGTTTTTATGTATAAAATGGAAGCATTGTGTAAGAGTCCCTAAAGGACAAAGAGCAGCTTCCAGTCTGTTGTAAGGACAAAACAAATATCTGTCTAATTGGTTTTGATGTAGGGAATGCTCGGGCTGTGTCATCTGTCCTGCAGGGGCGTGGTCACCTGTGTCCCTGCAAAGCATCCTGATTGCCAGCCAGGGACACAAGCACTTGTTGGTGTCACTGAGCTAAGATGCTGTTAGCTAGCTCCCTGTGGCTCCTGCCTGTCTGTCTTCTGTTCTGGTTTTGTGATGCCAAGGGGCTGGTGTATGTGGACCCTGACTCAGAATCAACACCACTACCTGTGGTGATCTGGATTGATGTTGGTGAGTGAGGAGTAGATTGGCACAGGGCAGGCCACTCTCTTCCTTTCTCTTGTGAATTCACATCTACAAAGCCAAAGCTAGAAGGGCCAGGAATTGGAATTTGAGGGATGCTGTGCATTGAAGGGAAGGGATTCAGATGTGTTTGGTGGGCCTCCAGGGAGAGCTGTTTACTGCTGAGTGTCATGCTGTCTTTATTAAAATCCTAGCAGCTGAGGCATCAGCCCACAGCATCTCACAGTCTATCTGGTCCCTGCAGAGATGGGCAGCACACTCAGGCTTTCATTCCTTCACATTTGACTAGGGATCTACCAGGGACCTTCATGTCCTTCACAGAGTTACCTCAGAGCATCTGCTACACCTGAGCATGAAACATTCTTCATCCTTCTGAAGCTTGCTTTCCAATGAGGGTAACATATTATAAAGAAATACAGGAAACTTGTCAAATGGCCAAGGGTACTGTGAAAACAGGCATAAACTCCGGAAGAATATAGAGCCTGAGGTGTTCATATGCTCCTAGAGAGCAAGGTTAGGACAGGATTCACCCAAAAGTGACAACTGACAAGAATTGAAGTGGATGAGGGAAAATGCCATATGGATGTGTGGTCAAAGGAATAGCAGATTTAAAAAAAATCCCTGAGTTTGGTATATTAATGTGCAGATCATAGTAGCAAGAGCAGAGAGAGCAAAGGAAGAGAGGGTAAACATGTCTGCTGGGGCTTTTAATACTGGTGTAGGAATTCAGAATTGGACCTAGAACTTGTAACAAGTTGGGTAGCAGAATGTGCCTACTTTACACTGTTTATAATTGTTCTAAGCCCATTGTGGTAGTTAGTGCCTGAATAGAGCTAGTTTAGGAAAGTAATTCCCCAGCACTCATGAGGAAGAGGCAGGAGGATCTCTGTGAATTTGAGGCCTGCCTGATCTACACTTCCAGTTCCAGGTAAGCTAAAGCTACATGAGGAGACCATGTCATGTAAGTTAAAATTAAAATATAATGTAAGTATTGTTATATTTGTGGTCATGCAACCCCTTGCAGTGGTTACTGACACAAAAGCTGTGTCTGTGAGCTCTGGGAGAAGCCATCATTAGAAAGAAAGGGGTTGAGCAACAGTCAGCTGAGATCACAGGGAATTCTGATGCTTGTCAACTGAGACAACAGGCATTTTCTGATGGGCTCAGATTTATTACCTGTGAAGATGCATTTTCTTCAAAAATCTTTTCAAGGAGATTTCCCATGTAAGGTTCAGCTCAGTGACATGTTTATCCTGGAAACTCCCAGGCTTTATCCCTGTAGCTAGTCTGTGGCTTTTTTCTTCATATGATAGGTGATGAGGGATTCTAGCCAGGCACATTCCAGGGACTGTAGAAAGGGAGGAGAGGGACTGTAGAAATAGGATTTATGAATTACAGTCATGGGAACCTGTCTGACCTCTCATACAGTCCTCATTTCTGTTTTAGTTGCTGAGTTGAAAATAGATTGTAGATGTCACAAAAGCTACAAGGCAACAATGCAGATCCCAGAGAGGCCCATGATTCACAGCTGTATAATGACTGCTGTGTGGCAACATGAAGTGTGGGGAAGTGGTGGAACTTTGACATATTTCAGGGTGTCATTATGGGATTACATATGGCCTGAGGGATGAAGGTAGCAGATTTTTGGCTTTTGGCAATTAGGAAGTGAAGTTGTTTTACCAAAGTGGGGTAGATTGGAGGGTGAGTATATCTGAGATGTACTGTGTGTGTGTGTGTGTGTGTGTGTGTGTGTGTGTTCATGCACACACACAAATCAACAATGTAGAAATCAGAGGACAATTTTGAAGAATCAGTTCTTTCCTTCTCACATGTGGGTCCCAAGATTCAAACTTAGGACATTATGCTTGCCAGCATAAGTCTTTACACTCTGCAACACTACTCCTTGGATATTGCCTTCTTTAATTCCACATAAACCATGGGAACATAGAATTTTCCATGGAGCTAAGGATTCACTTGAACTCTTATCTCCCAAGTGCTGCCTATAAAGTCATATGCTACTATTCCTGGATAACTTGATTTTTGTAGACAGTGTCACATGTAGCACAGGTTTTCCTTGATCTTGATATATAGCCAAGAATTTACTTTTTCCATTCTATTTTAGTTGAATTTGTTATTTTATTTTAAAACATGGTCTCACTGTGTAGGAAAGACTGTCTTGGAACTTACTATGTAGTCCAGGCTAGCCTTAAATACCCAGTGACCCTATTGACTCTACCTGTTGAATGCTAAGATTATAGAAGCCACAAGTCCAGGATTCTAAATGTAACCTTGGACTCCTGATCCTCTTCTGCTTCCAAGTTGTGGGGTTACAAAAAGTGTATCTCTATGCCCAGATCATTTTATTTTCTGGCAGAAGGGGCACTTTGTTTCAAAGCCAGGCTCACTGGTGTGTAGACCAGGCTGATGTAAACACAGGATCCCTTTGTCCCACCTCTGGTGTGCTGGGATGTAGGCATGTGATGGTACACCCATCTTATTAATCAGTCAATCTGATTCCCTTTTCAGACAACTGGCCAGTATTACAGAGGTGTATGCACAGGGGGAACTTTATTTCAGATCCATTGGCCTCTGGCTAATTTAAAGTCCTGTCACAGGGTGAAATCATCCCAGGAGTGAATGTGCCAGTAGTGTTCTCAGCTTCTGGAGGAGGAGTGGTCAACCAGGAAACAGCCCAGGACAGAGACAGTGAAGAGCTTTCTGACAGGTGCAGGGAGGTCAGGAGAGCTCAGTGTCCTGGAAGCCACTGAAGAAAATGTTCCCTGAAGAAGGAAACAAGCCAAGAGTAATGACGCACACCTACTGTTAAAGAACAGGGGATGTCAAGGAAGGTAGATGCCTGCAAGTTCAAGGCAAGGGTGGAATATCTACTCACTAGTGAGATTCTAGTGAGTTTCTCCACAGTCTTGAATGAAACCCCACCTCAAAAACTAAGAACAACAACAACAGCAAAAATCACACCACCACCATAAAAGGAAGATAGCAGGTCATCAGATCACATGTGCCTAGGTCGGTTATGAGTAGCCTGGAAAATGATCATTGGATTTAGTCAGGTGAAAATTGGTGTCCATTGTAACAGGACAATATGAGGCTGATAATTTTGAGTGGGTTAGAGAAAACCACAGGGACTAATTAGAGCACATGAATATTGCCAGTGCTAGCAAGGATCCTTCAGGATGCTAGAGACAGGCTCAAAGAGGATATGAGATAGATGCTGCCTGCTCCTGTACTCAAGTTGTGGTTTACAAAGTGTGTTGTGCTGGAAATGGCCAGCTTGTGGTGGAGAAGTAAAAGAATTCACCAGACCTGAACTGACATAAAAGTTTCAATGAAGAATAGACATTGTAGACAGAAACACAGAATGCTGATTCTTAAAGAGAGAACCATATCTCAGCAGGAGTGGGGCACTTGTATCATAGTTAAAAGAAGTTATCTAGCCTTGCTTCATTCGGCATTTTGTGTACTTTTTAAAGCAGACAGAGTGGGAAACTCACTATTTATTAAGCAGTGACTCATGTAACAGCATTTGAGCTCCACAAGGCTGGACATTTGTTGTGGAGGCTCTTTAAGGTCTACTTATTAGTTAAGTGTCACAGGTCACTCTGCCATGATCTGTAAAGCAGGGGATTTTGTTTCTCATTTCTAGCCTTTGCTTGTGTGTGTCTCAGGGACTTCTTGTACCACATCCTGGTCCTGCTAATCATGCTACTTCAGTTCCCAGTGATGATAGTACAGATTTGTGTCACCATACCTGCCCTCTTTCCCTTGTTTGTTTGTTTGGGTTTTTTTTTAATTTGATAAATAGTGGAGAATAACCTTGAACTTCTAATCCTCCTCCCTCTGGCTTCCAAGTGCTGAGATCATATGCATGCAACTCTTGTCTAGGTTATACAGTCCTGAGGTCCTACCCAGGGCTTGGTGCATGCTAGGCAAGTACTCTGTCAGTGGGGATACTTTCCAGCCCCATGTGACCTTCTGAAACTTTTTAGAACCTGATAGGCAAGCCTGAGCAAGAAGTGTTCTTTTTTCTTTTACTGTTGAGGTGAAGTTCATGTTACATCACGGTCAAGGTTTTCAGTGTACAATTGGGGGAATTGAGCCTGTTCACAAGCTGAGGTATTCACAACTTCTCTCTGGTTTCAGGACTTGTCAAGAAAACTGTCATATGATATAAGTTGTTGTTTCCTTCCATCTCCTCTCATTTCTAATAACCTCTAGGATTTTTATAGAACATGCTTTGAAGTTCATCCAGAATTTAGCATCTCCCAGTACTTTATTCTTATCTATGAGTAACTAGTATTATTCTATTGTATGAGTGTACCACATATTATTTATCCTGAAATGGGCACTTGACAGTTTTTTTTTAACCTTCTGTTATTGCCAACAATACTATTATGAACAGTTGTATCAGGTTTTATATGGGCAAATGACTTCATTTTTCTTGAGTATAAAGTTAGGTAGGAGTGGAATTCTTGAGTGACCTGATAATTACATACTTAATTACTTTTTATGCACTGCCATACTTTTCCAAAGTGGTTGCATTGCTACTTGTCCACCAATGGGGCATAAGTGTTCTTATTTCTCCATGTCCTCAAAGCCTGTCTAGGAGACCAATGGTGCTGTTGGACATTTCCTATCTTCTTGCAGACGTGTCTCTTTTTTCTTTCACATTTTAAAAATGAGTTTATTAATTTTGATATTATATTGAGATTTATTAATTTTATTATTTTCTATATATGAGTGTTTTGTCTCAATTTGTCCATGCACCACATGCATGCAGTGCCCACAGATGCCAGAGGATGGTGATAGATACCCTGGAACTGAAGTTACAGATAACTATGGGCCACCATGTCCATGCTGGTAAAATAATCATTGCATTTAACTAATGAACTATTTCTTTAGATTTATTTATTTATTTATTTATTTATTTATTTATTTATAGCTAGAATCTCGCAAGCCAGCCCTGCTTGGCTTGGAACTAGATATGGAGAACCAGGTTGGCTTTGAACTCACAGAGCTTCATCGCCTCTGTCTTTAAAATGTTAGAATAAAGACATCCACCACTATGCAATATTGTTTTGTTTTTTTTTTAAACTGGGGCTAGTGAGATGACTGAGCATTTAAGCATATTAGATGCTCTTACAGAGTGCCCGGGTTGGGATCTTAGCACTCACATGTGAGCTCATACCTGCTTGTATCTTGAGCTCCAGAGGATTCAGCACCCTCTCACTTACTCTTCAGCCACCAGGCAAAGAGGTAGTGCAGATATATAATTACAGGCAAAGCATTCACACAAATAAAATGAAAATACAAAAAATAAATATTTTTATATGTATTTTTGTGGTTGTCTTGTGTGTAGGTACTCACAGAGGATAGTAGAAATAGTTGAACCCTGTTTTAATTAGGGTTTTACTGCTGTGAACAGACACCATGACCAAGACAACTCTTATAAAGACAACATTTAATTTGGGCTGGCTTACAGATTCAGAGGTTCAGTCTACTATCATCAAGGGGAGAACATGGCAGCATCCAGGCAGGCATGGTTCAGAAGGACAGGAGACTTTTACATCTTCATCTGAGGGCTGGTATCAGAATACTTACTCACTTCCAACCAGCTAAGACTAGGTTATTAAAACCCACAACCACAGTGACACACCTACTTCACCAAGGCCACCCCTCCTAATAGCCCAAGCATATACCAACCATCACAAACCCCAATAGTCAAAGTTACAGGAGATTATGTGTCACCTGATCTTAGTGCTGGGACTTGGGTTCTCTGAAGAAGCAATACATACTATTAAACAAGTAAGCATCTCTTCAGCCTATCTATCTCCCTACCTACCTACTTACCTACCTACCTACTTACCACCACACACACACACACACACACACACACACACACATGAACATACACACACAGACCACTTCTAAATTATATTATGTCTTACTATATTGTAGGTATTTTTTATATCTTTTAAAAATTTATCTCAGATACATGTTTTACAATATTTTCCTTTATGCTGGAGGGTGGCCTTATCCGCTAGCTTCCAGCTTCTACTCTGGGTTGAGAATCAATGGAAGGTTATAGACTAGATGTGAGCTTATAAAAACAAAGCAACAGTATTCTGAATATTCAATAGAAAAACATTAATTCAGTGTCAAGGGTGAAGTGAATGGATTTGTCCTGGCAGTGTGTCCATCTCCCATTCTACTGCAACCTTGGTTCTGAACACCAAACTCTTGCACTTTGCATTGTACATTCTGTCCCATCAGGAATGCCAACAAATGCTGCCCCAGACACTCTGCTCAGACTGCAGGCCAATATTTGTTATGAATTCCAGATCTTTATATCGTGCATAAAGTTCATGCTCTTATAGAACCAGTGGTTTAATTACATCAAGAACTTCTAATATTTTCTTCAGTATGTAAATACCTAATTAATATGTCTTTTATATTGTGTTCCAATGTTGGATTTTAGAAATTGATGTTTTCATGCCTGGATAGATAGCTCAATGGTTAATTGACAACAGGATATGGGTTCAGTTGCCAGCATTCACATGGCAGCTTGCAACTGTTTATGATTCCAGTTCCTGAGGAACTGAGAACCTTTCTAGCCTCTGTATAACTGTACACAAGAAATTCACAGATACAAATGTAGGAAAAATAACCATATTAAAAAGATTGTAAGTTAAACAAATCTTTTAGAAGTAATATTTTGATTCATGAATTTCCATTATTGATCTTGTTGGCTAGGAGACTCGGCAAGCATGGATATCATTAAATATATTATGGAAAGGATAGAACCTGAAATTTATGTCTTGTCATTAGAGATTGAGAAGAACATGAATAAGGTAAAATGCTAGCTTGTTCCTTGTGGGGTTTGCAGAGGACTTTGATAGACAGTACTATTTGAAAGCTCCACATTGCCAAACAGATCACCTCTGGGTTTGTTTCATTTTCTTTTGGGATACAGGATTCTGCTCTATAGCTCAGGCTGGCCTGGAACTTGGTCTTCCTGCTCAACCTCCTGAGTGTTGGTATTGCAGGCATTTACCATCATGCTCATTAACCTAGTTGACATATGATGGTCTCAGGCTGAATGAGTGACTTTTCTGTTGCTGTGATTAAAACACCATCATGAAAAGCAACTTATGTAGAGATTATATGGGCTATGGTTCCAAAGTGATAAGAGTTCATCTTGACAGAAAGCCATGTCTTCAGGAGAAAGTAAGTGAGAAAGCACCTCTTCAACTACAAACATGAAGCAGGAGAGCAAACTGGAAGTGAGGTGTTGCTATGAACCCCTAAACGGCACCCCATTGATATACTTCTTCCAGCAAGGTTGAGTATCTCCATAATAGCCCAAGACAGTACTGTGAGCTGGCGTCCACATGTTTAAATACATGATCCTATGATAGACATTATCATTCCAATTACTATACAACCTTAGTTCCTGTGAGAGAAGCAGCCAGTTACTAACAGGCCCATCCTTTGATTTCTCACTGCTCCATTTTTCAGGATGCCATTTCCCAACTTTGTCAGATTCTTGCTCAGGATCCTAAATTGCAACAAGGCTACATTGCTGCTACATCATCCAAGGGACTCCAGGACCTGTAATTATCCTTCTATTTTGTGGTAACAGTTAGAAGAAATCACTGTTTCTTCTATCCACATATATTGACTGTAATTTTTTAGAGATCCTCCCATGTCGATGTAAAAAAGTTATCCCTTACAGAATGTTCATGTAAGAAGCTTTGTGGAACTTAATTAATTAATTAATTAATTAATTAATTTTTTGTGTTTGTGTGTGTGTGTGTGTGTGTGTGTGTGTGTGTGTGTGTGTGTGGGTGTGTGTGTGAACTTCTCTTATCCTAAGTTTTGTTCTTCTCATTGTGTCCTGGATTTCCTGGATGTTTTGATTTACGATATTTTTGAATTTTTTATTTTCTTTGATTGAAGTATCCATGTATTCTATGGAATCTTCTACACTGAGATTCTCTCTTCCATCTCTTGTATTCTGTTGCTGATGCTCACATCTATGATTCCTGATTTATTTCTTAGGATTTTTATCTCCAGATTTATCTCCCTTTGGGTTTTCTTTATTGTTTCTACTTCCATTTTCAGATCTTGGATGGTGTTGTTCAATTCCTTCACCTGTCTGGCTGTGTTTTTCTGTAATTCTTTAAGTGATTTTTTGCTTCCTCTTTAAGGACTTCTACCTGTTTGGCAATGTTCTTCTGTACTTCTTTAAGTGAGTTATTAATGCCCTTCTTAAAATCATCTACCAGCATCATAAGACATGATGTTAAATCCTAATCTTGCTTTTCCGGTGTGTTGGGGTATCCAGGACTCGCTGTGGTGGGCATACTGGGTTTGATGATGCCCAATGGTCTTGGTTTCTGTTGTAAGATTCTTACATTTGCCTTTTTGCCATCTGGTAATCTCTGGTGTTAGATGTTCAGCTGTCTCTGGCTGGAGCTTGTTTCTCCTGTGATTCTGTTAGCCTCTGTCAGCACTCCTGGGAATTCAACTCTCTCCTGAGTCCTAGTGATCAGAGCACTCTCTGCAAGAGAAAGTGCACAGAGGTCTGGGTCTCAGCTCAGCCTCCTGGCTGAAGAGGAAGGCCTGAAGAGACCCTGCCCAAGAAGCTCTGTTGTTTCTGCAGACTGGTCTCTGAGAGACCCAGGATACAAGATGGTGCTCTCACCTGAGTCTGGGGTTCAGAGCCCTCTCTAGAGGCTGACTCTCCTCTGTGTTCCTAAGTTCCTGAGTGTGCTAGGGCACCTGAAGCTTGGAGAGTCCTCTGGGGACTGTGGGACCATCTGTCTAGTTGGCAGCCAACTTGGCACAGGGCTGATGCAGACCAGAACAAACCACAGCTGCTGCTCAGGCGGGTTTCCTCTGTCCCTGTTCCTGCTCGCACAGGCCCCTCCCAATTATTTTGGAACAGATGTTGCGTTCCATTCACCAGTGATCCCAATTTCTTGAGTGTGCTAGTGCACCTGTGGCACAGTGAGTCCTCTGGGAACCATGGGACCACCTACTGAGTTCGCACCCAAGATGGTGCAGGGCTGGCACCAACGTGAACCGATTTTCTGTTTTCTAGTTGAGATAAGTCTCACTTTGTATCCCAGTTTTGCCTCAAAATCTAGCAACACTTCTGCCTTAGCCTTCCAAGTGCTAGGATTTTAAACATCTGTGATCACCCACTCATTTAAAGAAAAACATTAGTGGTTTGATGTGTGCACTAATCAACCAACCTTGTCAGCTCTCATTGTGTGTAGTATAACAAACTATCCATCACTAATGGCGAAGTCGTAAGTTTCTTGGGATTGTAAAGCTCTGTGTCAGAGGTAAATTATCAGGTGGCCATCTCTGTCTCAAAATTAACTGGCAGAATTTTATTGACATACAAAGGTCTCAACCATGTGGTAGGTAGTATATGAATAGTGCATGAGTGTGTACATGTGTTGCAGATGCCATGGAGGCCAGAAGAGAGTGTCAGATCCTCTGAAGCTGGAGGACAGGCATCTGTGAACCAACTGGTGTGGATGTTGGGATCCTAACTTGGGTCCTCTGCAGTAGCAGTTGCACACTAACATACTAAGTAATTATTCCAACACCTAAAATTAATTTTGATTACATTTATGTATTTATTGTGTGTGTACTCATATACTATGCTATGCTTGTGAAGGTCAGAGGGCAATTTAGGGAGGTCATTTTTGTCTTTCTTCCATACGGTATTCAAGAAGTAAATCCAGGTTGTCTGTCTTGGCAGCAGATGTCTTTATCTGCTATATCATCTTCACACCCCAGGAGATGTTCTTAAATGAACTACTCTGGATGCTTGTGGAGAAGACAAGTATAGAACCAAGGAGACTAGTGAGAAACTTTTTGTAACAGCTCAGGGTAGAATGACAGGAAAGGCTGCTTTCAGCAAGGTGGTGAGAAGGATTCAGAACTTCAGAACCAGAATGTGCTTGTGGTTAGAATGTGATGGGGAAAGAGCGGAGTTAACTATGACTCCTAAATTATCAGTATGAGCAACTGGCTGAATTGAATTGTCATTTACAGAGTTGGGGAGCCACTGGGAAGGAATAGAGGGTGTGTGTGTTTATTTATTTAAGCATGCAGTTTGACTCTGGTGTGAGAAGACAGGCTGTAAAGTTCATTTGTAAGTACACTCATTGAGCTGGCAAACAAATAGAGCTGTATGTCAGGCCATTGCAATATATGTCTGATTTAAGATGACAACAGGGTTAGATGCACTGTTTTCAGTATATATACTGATCTTGTTTACTTTAATATTTATTATGGGAAAATTATAAATAGATACAAAAGCCTGGAACAATAGAATGAATATCTCTGTTCTTACATTTATCACTTGCTAACATTTGTTAATTTTGGACTGATAAGATGGTTCAGTGGATTAAAAATGATTGCCAGGCAAGATGACCAGTTAACATAGAATGTCAGATCCTGGGAGGGAGGCAGACCAACACTAGAAAGTTGTTCCTGACTCCCACACATGTGCCCTGACATCCACTTTGGCACTCAATCTGAGCCCAACTCTCCCACCTTCTTTTCCCAGGGTCAAAGCATTTTAAAGCAAAGTCCCATGTTGTGATCCATAAATATTTGTGTATAAGAAGCATTTAATCTGGCTATGGTGGCACATGACTTTAATCTTAGGACTCAAGAGATGGAGGTAGTAAGATCTGAAGTTCAGGATCAGCCTTGGCTATGAATTTTAAGCGAGCCTCAGATGAAAGAAAAGAGTAGGTCAAAGAACAAAACCAAGACCCAAATTGGGATTAGAAGTGGTGTAATGACTGGACACCTAGATGCAAGAGTTTGACAAAAATTGGTTCAAAAATATCCAGTAAACCTGGATGTAGTGACAAGTACCTTTAATTCTAATATTTGGGATGTAGATGCAGTCAGGTCTTTGAGTTTAAAGACAGCCTGATCTACAGAGTGATTTCCAAGAGAGCCAGAAATACATAATGAGACCTTGTGCCCCTCTCCCCAAATACCCCAAGGGCAGAGGTTGGGTGGGAGAGAGAGCTGGTTCAGTGAATAATATCCCTTAACTGCTCTTTCAGAGACTTAAAGTGATTTGCCTGGCTGTATTAAAGTCCAGCAAATGGTCCTAAGACAAACCCAAGGATTGTGCAAACACTGTGAACACAGCAGTGCTCTGCACCCTTTGAACTCTTGAGAAACAACTTAACTGCAAAGTACTGTCTTCTTTGCTGTCTGCAAAGAAGAGCTTAGTCTCCTGCTCATGCACATAGTACCTCCCTTCTCTCCTCCTCCTAGCTTGGGAAAGGTTCCTAGTCTGTAAGAGAAGCATGCTTGCTTAGGGTGAGCTCTTCTCAGATTCTCTGAAATAAACCTGCCTAAAGTCTCCTGACTTCTTTTTTCACGTGATTTCCTAACACAGTGATCAATCCCAGAACATGTTCTTAGAGCACAGACCCTCTCTCAAGTCATGGAGGAGGAGCAGCAGCAGAGTATCCTCGGCTAACACTTGGATCCTGCTTGAGGTGTCCCTGAGTTGTCCACACTGTCTCTGAACCTCCCCTATTTTCTCCTACACAGCCTCCCTCTTTCAGCATCCTGGATAGAAGATTACATAATGCCTGAGGCCAAGGACCTTTTCCTCCAGACTACTGGATTCTAGCATGAGTAATACTCCAGACATTGGTTAGGCTTGTTCCTTAAACTGCCCTTAATTAATCCATTGAGCTTCCTCTTTTCTCTCTGTAGCTTTCTCCTATTGTCCTTCCTGCCCTTCCTTTTTTCATTTTTCCATCCTCCTCACTCTACTCACAGTTTTCTCCCCCTAGTTAGCACCCCAAAATAGAGGTCTTTTCAGGCTTCTAGTCATATATTGAACACGAGGCCATTATGTAACTGCTTTAGGACTCCCTCATCTGCTCTGTGCTTAACACTTGAGGGTTGCCAGTTCCTGGGAAAGTAGAGGGAAGCCTCATCTACTAACAGGTGCCCTAACTAACTTCTCATCCATCCTGGCTTCTCAAAATTCTCATGTTCAGGGATTGGAGTCTGGGTATAGTGATTGGCTGAAGCTGTCTTAACCACTAAGCATTTTCATTTCAGTGTGTGTCCAAGTGAGACATTAGGGCCTGTCCAGAGAGACAATAAGTCTTTAGCACTGTGTTATTGTACTTAGAAGAAAAGTCTCAGTGGAAGGAAGACAAGACACCGCCTTCTGTTGTGACTGGGAAAGGGAGATTTGATTTTCATCCAGGGCTACTCTCTGTCTTTTTTCTTCTTCATGGTGCTACATTCGACCTCAAATCTGGTAACTCAAACTCCACCTCTCTCTATTCCCAGAAGTAATTGGCTGTTGCCACTTTTATTTAACCAATTGTATTAAATTGAGGAGGAATGTATAGATAGCATCACTAAGTATACTTGAGGCTCTTCTGTTGGGGACAGATGCATCTTAGAGTAGACAGAGTTCCATGTACTTAACAGATGTGAGATAGTGAAAGAGCTGTAAGAGGGCAACAGCCTGCACATCTGGGCTGCTATAGTCATAGCAGAGTTTTTGTTCTGGATTATAGTGGGTTGGTCTGGTTCTGCTGTGTATTTAGATGGTAGATACTGGGCCCCAAGATGCAGGCACCTACTGGAAGCTATTTACATTTTCAATTTTTTTCCTAATGCCATTGTGGTATCAAATGCCTATAGAGAGTGAGTACTGGAAAGTACCCCCCAACACACACACACACACACACACACACACACACACACACACACACTGCAGCACTTAGGAAGAAGAGGCAAGAAGATCTCTGCAGTTTGAGAACTTCCTTGGTGTTTTTGGTTGTATTTCCCCTTGGTTTCTGTTTTCACTCCTATCTTATGGCTTGAGGGGTCTCAGATTGCAGTAACCAGTGAGTTTTCAGGTATAGTAGGATGTCTTCACTGTTTTTTTTTTTTTCACATCTGTGACCTCTAAAGTTTTAAGTGCTGTCTTAGTCAGGGTTTCTATTCCTGCACAAACATCATGACCAAGAAGCAAGTTGGGGAAGAAAGGGTTTATTCAGCTTACACTTCCACATTGCTGTTCATCACCAAACGAATTCAGGACTGGAATTCAAACAGGTCAGGAAGCAGGAGCTGATGCAGAGGCCATGGAGGGGTGTTCTTTACTAGCTTGCTTCCCCTGGCTTGCTCAGCCTGCTCTCTTATAGAACCAAGACTACCAGCAAAGAGATAGTCCCACCCACAAGGGGCCTTTCCCCCTTGATCACTAATTGAGGAAATGCCTTACAGTTGTATCTCATGGAGGCATTTCCTCAACTAAAGCTCCTTTCTCTGTGATAACTCCAGCTGTGCCAAGTTGACACAAAACTAGCCAGTACAAGTGCCAACATTGAACCTTGGGTCTCTAGAATTGGGCCTCTGGGAAAAGAGAAGCCTTCTGCTGAAGTTGTGAGCTGGAAAGTGGAGCCCATGAGATGGGGTCAGTTTAAGATTTGTGTGTGTTTTAAGGAGAGTTGGCAGATTTAAGACAGTGTCTTACCTGGAGTATATAGTGCCTGTGTGTGCTCCAGGAAAGCAGGCAGTGTAATGAGGTAGAGAGTAGAGCCCAGGGGATAGGGAACTTACACTTTTTTAAGCAGTGACACTTACAACAGCATTTGTACTCAAGGAGACTAGCCATTTGGTGTACAGGCTCTTTCATCTTTAGTTTGTAAAGTGACATAAGTCACTTTGTCAGGCTCAGGAAAGCAGGGGATTTTGTTTCTCACTGCTAGCCTTTTTGTGCGTGCCTCAGGCATTTCATGTACCTCATCCTGGTCCTGGCAATCCTCCTGCTTCAGTCTTCCCAATGACGACATTACAGTTTTGTGTTGCCATGCCTGGCTCCCACTTTTGTTTGCTTTTTTTTTTTTAATTTGCTAAGTATCCAAGAATAACCTTGAATTTCTAATCCAGCATCTTCTGCCTTCCAATATCTGGGCCCTGATGTGTGCACATTTTGTCTAATTGATACAATCCTGTGGTCCTACCTAGGATGCATGAAAGATAAGCATTGGATCAGTAGGACCACTTCTTCAGCCTCACATGGCCTTATGAAGCTGGTTAGCACCCAGTAGACAAAGCTGAGCAAGAAGAGATCCTTTATCTGGTACTGTTGAGATAACAGTAATTTTAACTGAAATTCATGTTACATCAGGATTACAGTTTTCAGTGCACACTTTGATAGGGATGAGCCTGTTCACAAGCTGAAGAAACCACAACTTCTTTCCAGTTTCAGAACTTTTCAGCACCCAGGTAATCTTCCACATGGTTTAAGTTATTGGTTCCCTTCCCTTTCTCTCACACTTAATAATGTCCAAGCTATTTTCTATGCTGTGGGATGTCTTCTTCTAGACATACAGGCAAAATGGGATCTAATTATATACACCTTCTGTGTAGCGTTATTTTGTGGAACATGCTTTGAGATTCATCCATGTTTTAGCATATGTCAGTACCTTATTCCTATTTATGGGTGAATAGTGCTTCACTGTAGGAATATACCACAGGTTATTTATCTAGTAACAGATATTTGGCTTTTTTAAAACCATTTGCTATCACCAACAATACTATTGTAAACATTTGTGTAAGTTTAACCTTGATGTAGATTTTCATTTTTCTTGGGTATAAAGGTAGAACTGGAATGGCTAGTTCATTTGATAATTACCATACTTAATTTTTTGACTGCCATTCTTTTTAATAGGAGTTACCTTGCCATCAGAAGGCACAAATGTTTGTATTTCCCCATGTCCTCGAAATTTGTCTGGGTATGAGTCAGAACTTTGATGTTTTACCTTGTATAAAGACCAATGGTACACCAGCGCATTTCCCATCTTCTTGCAGACATGGTTTCTCAGTTTTCCACATTTCCATTTTATTATTTAACCAGATGATTTTGAGATTTATTTGTTATGTATTTTATATGTATGTGTTTCTTGTCTAGATGTATATCTATACATCATGTGAATATGTTACAGAGGCCGGAGGAGGGTAATAGACTCCCTGCAACTGTAGTTATAGACCATTGAGAGCCACCATGTGGGTGCTTAAAAAGAGCAGTCAGTGATTTTTTTAAGGCTAATCAAGCCATTTCTCTACACACTATTTATTTTGAGACTGAGCCTCATTATC
Organism: Mus musculus; assembly: GCF_000001635.26. Taxonomy (NCBI): domain Eukaryota; kingdom Metazoa; phylum Chordata; class Mammalia; order Rodentia; family Muridae; genus Mus; species Mus musculus. Next base: position 121,567,437 of record NC_000070.6, on the reverse strand, counting down.
TAGCCTTGTTGGCCTGAAACTTGATATGTAGTTCAGGGTGGCCATAATGTTTAAAGACAGGCATCCATCAACCTTCAAGATTTAATTTTTATCCTCTGCCCCCCACACACTGGTACTGGAGACATGCTGAGTGGTTAAGAGCTTTAGAAGTTCCTACAGAAGACCAAGTTTGGGTTCCCATCACCCATAGGGCCGCTCACAACTGCTCATATCTCAAGCTCTAGAGGATTAACCACCCTCTTTTTTCCTTCTCAGGCATCATTCACACTGATAGTACACATACAAACATACCAGTAAAATTACCACATACATAAAATAAAAATATATTTAAAATTTTATTTGCAAGTATGTATTTGCATGATTATCTTGATGCACCTATCCAAGAGAAATATTTGAACAACCCAGAGCTGCAGTTACAGGTAGTTGTGATTAACCAGACCTTAGGGTTAGGGTTTAGGTTTTCTGCAAATGGAGTATTAACTGCTAACCACTTAATCGTGTCTTCAGTCTACACTCACCACCACTACCTTGACACATATACTTTGTTAATTATACTTTTGGTCTTGCTATGTTGTAAGACATATTTAAATCTTTTGGATATTGAACATATACATATTTTTCATGAATAGTTTTCTTTTATCATGGAGGCTGGCCAAATACACTAACATCCCGCTTCTTAATTACCATAATCCAAGTGAATTTGTACTTGAAGGGTCCCATTATTATCTCAGATGTTAGGGTACAGGAGTCACTGCATAAACTACACACATCTCAGTCAGAAAGAATTACTTTACACAGCATTCTCTCCAGAAGTGATTTATTAGGACTGCAGATCAGACTTGGGAGCTGCCTACAAGCCTGAGCCAGACTCCTACAGAAATTTAAGCCTGAAATCCACAAACCTCTGTCATAAGTTATTTCACTAATCAAGATCTAGGGATAGAGTACTTTCTTAGGATCATGTCTTTCTGGTACGCTTACCTTGTCCTCATTGGTTAATAACTGTGGAAGAGCAACTTGACTTGCCTAGAATTTATGTCCCGACTTGCCAATCAGGGAGTCAGTTACCCACATACATAGCACTTCCTGTCAAGTAAGTTCCCAGGGAGATCTCAGTTCCAAACATTGTGGATAACTATACAAAGCAGTTATAACTGACCTCTACTGTACTTTGATTCCTAAAACACCAAAACAGAGCATAAGAGAATATGAGTTAATTTCTAACTCAGGCATGAAGAAGTTCCTAGTAACAAAAACAAAAGAAAGTTTCCTTGTAACAGTACTAAAAGCATATGAGAAAGTTTCCTTGTAACAGCATAAAATTAATGGCTAGATGGATGGCAAAAGTTACCTAGGTCTTAACAGTCTCCCCTTTGAGGTGTTCCTGAAAGTCAAATCCTCAGAAACAGGAAGTTGCGTTGGGTCTGGAGGTTCACGAGTTCGCTAAAATACATTGTTTAATGAACGGAGCCAAAGTATTGATAACCCAAGGTCCAGAGGTAAGAGTCAGTAGGAGGATGCATGAGGAACCAATCAGAGCAGTTATCAATAAGGTCAGCCAAGAACCAGTTGAACAGTCTTTCATATCAGCCAAGCAATTTCTCTCTCTCTCTCTCTCTCTCTCTCTCTCTCTCTCTCTCTCTCTCTCTCTCTCTGTTTTTTCTTGACTTCAGATAGAGTGTCTCTAATGACCCCAGAGTGGTTTGCATAAAAACAACATTGCTCTCCTACAAACATACATAGGCTACTCTCTTTAAGGAATAATAGATCTAGGCTCCAGTGGGTCTCAAGGGTACCATTACCAGGGAGACAATCTAATTTTCAAAATATGAGGTGGCCAAGTCTTTGTCAACTAGTTCACTTAGGATTATGAAATTTTGTTAACCTGAGACCAATGTGGTAGGACCTATGACAACTGTCCCAGCCATGCCAGTCCCTACTACCATGGGCACTTGAATAGGGTCTAAGCTAGAGTGGTGCCTTCCATGGGCAAATATCATATGTAAATGATGAAACCATGCTCAAATCCCATCCACCTTTATGGCTGTCAGTGTGGTCAGGATCATAAAGTATGGTTTCTTCCAGCATGGTACCAAAGTCTATTTTTGTTGTCTCTTGATAAGGACCAGGTCACCAGGCTGGAACCTATTAGGGATGACCAGGGGGCTTAATTCATGTAGGTGTCAAATGAAAGCATAAAGACTGATTTGGACACGCTGGAGTGCATGGATTGATTTAAGAACATCATGAGATTATAACTAGCAAGTCCTTCATAACATGAGAGATGATAGAAGAAAGCCTCCAAAACATAATTTTATAGGGGATGACTCTATCTATGTTCAAGATATTCAGAACCCTGAAAAAGATAAAGAGAAGTTTCCAGTCATTAACAGTTTCCTGGGTTAATTTGGTTAAGGTCTCTTTTAGGGTCTGATCCTTCCTCTCTACCTGACCTTAACTCTGGGGATGATAGGCACAATGGAGTTTCCACAAATATTTACATTAAAATCTCATAGAAGAATTGATTCCATTGTTCTGGACTCCAATAATTCTTGGATCTGAAAATGGCCCAGCATTTACTTCTCAGGTCAGTCAAATATTATCTGAAGCATTGTGGAATAAAATCGAATAAAATTATCTTTCAACCCAAAGATATATATATATAAAGACAAAGAGGGGCACTTCAAACTCATCAAAGGTAAAATCTACCAAGATGAACTCTCAATTCTAAACATATATGATCTAAATGCAAGGGCATCCACACTCTCTAAAGCAACTTTACTACAGCTCAAAGCACACATTACACCACTCACAATAATAGTGGAAGACTTCAACACCCCACTCTCATCAATGGACATATCCTGGAAACAGAAACTAAACAGAGACACAATGAAACTAACAGAAGTTATGAAACAAATGGATTTAACAGATATCTACAGAAATGTTATCCTAAAATAAAAAGATACACCTTCTTCTAAGCACCTCATGGTACCTTCTCCAAAATTGACCATATAACTGGTCACAAAACAGGCCTCAACAGATACAAAAATATTGAAATTATCCCATCAGATCACCAAAAACTAAGGATCTTAAATAACAACATAAATAATAGTAAGCCAACATTCACGTGGAAGCTGAACGACACTTAACTCAATGATAACTTTATCAAGAAAGAAATAAAGAAAGAAATTAAAGACTTTTTAGAGTTTAATGAAAATGAAGGCAAAACATACCCAAACTTATGGGACACAAACAAAGCAGTCATAAGAGAAAAACTCATACTTCTGAGTGCCTCCAAAAAGAAACTGGAAAGAGCATACACTAGCAGCTTGAGAGCACACCTAAAAGCTCTAGAAAAAAAGGAAGCAAATTCACCAAAGGGGAGTAGATGGCAGGAAATAATCAAACTCAGTGTTGAAAGCAACCAAGTGAAAACAAAAAGAACTATACAAAGAATCAACTGAACTAGGAGCTGGTTCTTTGAGAAAATCAACAAGATAGATAAACCCTTAGCCAGACTGATTAGAGGGCAAAGGGACAGTATCCAAATTAACAAAATCAGAAATGAAAAGGTAGACATAACAACAGAATCTGAGGAAATCCAAAGTATCATCAGATCCCACTACAAAAGGCTATACTTGACAAAACTGGAAAAGCTGTATGAAATGGACAAATTTTCTAAACAGATACCAGGTACCACAGTTAAATAAGAATCAGATTAATGATCTAAACAGTCCCATATCTACTAAAGAAATAGAAGCAGTCATTAATAGTCTCCCAACCAACAAACTCCCAGGACCAGATCTGTTTAGTGCAGAGTTTTATCAGACCTTCAAATATCTAATTCCAATTCTCCTCAAACTATTCCTCAAAATAAAAACAGAAGGTACTTTACCAAAATCATTCTATGAAGCCACAATTACTCTGATACCTAAACCACACAAAGGCCCAAAAAGAAAGAGAACTTCAGACCAATTTCCCTTATAAATATCGATGCAAAAATACTCAATAAAATTCTCACAAACCAAATCCAAGAACACATCAAAATGATCATCCATCATGATCAAGTAGGTTTCATTCCAGGGATGCAGTGATGGTTTACTATATGGAAATCCATCAATGTAATCCACTATATTTTTTTTAAAAAATCCAATATTGCATTAGATGTTGATAAAGTATTTGACAAAATCCAAAAACCATGCATGATAAAGGTCTTGAAAAGATCAGGAATTCATGGCCCATACCTAAACAGAATAAAAGCAATATACATCAAACCAGTAACCAACATCAAAGTAAATGGTGAGAAACAGGAAGCAATCCCACTAAAATCAGGGATTGGACAAGGCTGCCCACTCTCTCCCTACCTATTAAATATAGTATTTGAAGTCCTACCCAGAGCAATTAGACAACAAAAGGAGATCAAGAGGATACTAATTGGAAAGGAAGAAGTCAAATTATCACTATTTGCAAATGATATGACAGTATATACAAGTGACCCTAAAAATTGGACTAGGGGACTACTTCACATGATAAACAAATTCAGTACAGTACCTGGATTTAAAATTAACTCAAACAAATCAGTGGACTTTCTCTATATAAAGGATAAACAGGCTGAGAAAGAAATTGGGGAAACAACATCCTTCACAATAGTCACAAATAATATAAAATACCTTGGTGTGACTCTAACTAAGCAAGTCCAAGATCTATATGATAGGAACTTCAAGTTTCTGAAGAAAGAAATTGAAGAAGATCACAGAAGATGAAAAGATCTCCCATGCTCATGGATTGGCAGGATTAATATATTTAAAATGGCTATCTTGCCAAAAGCAATCTACAGATTCAATGCAATCGCCATCAAAATCCCAACTCAATTCTTCACCAAGTTAGAAAGGGCAATTTGCAAATTTGTCTGGAATAACAAAAAAACCTAGGATAGCAAAAGGTATCTTAAACAATAAAAGAACCTCTGGTTGAATCACTATCTTTGACCTCAAGCTGTACTACAGAGCAATTGTGATAAAATTGATTGGTATTGGTACAGCAATAGACAGGTAGATCAATGGAATAGAATTGAAGACCCATAAACTTTGACAATTGAGCTAAAACCATCCTGTGGGAAAAAGTCAGCATTTTCAACAAATGGTGGTGGCACAACTGGAAGAATGTGAATTGATCCATTCTCATCTCCTTGGACAAAGATCAAGTCTAAGTGGATCAAAGAACTCCCCATATAACTAGAGACACTGAAACTTATGCAGTAGAAAGTGTGGAAGAGCCCTGAAGATATGTGCACAGGGGAAAAATTCCACAACAGAACCTCAATGGCTTCTGCTATAAGATCAAGAATCAACATATGGAACCTCATAAAATTGCAATGCTTCTGTAAGGCAAAGGACACAGTCAGTAAGACAAAAAGGACACCAACAGGTTGGGAAAAATATCTTTACCAATCCTAAATCCGATAGGGGACTAATATAAAATATATAAAAAGAACTCAAGAAGTTGGACTACAGAAAATCAAAAAACCCTATCAAAAAATGGGGTACAGAGCTAAACAAAGAATTCTCAACTGGGGGATACCAAACGCCTGAAAAACACCTGAAAAATGTTGAACATCCTTAATTATCAGAGAAACGTAAATCAAAACAACACTGAGATTCCACCTCACATCAATCATAATGGTTAGATCAAAAATTCAGGTGACAGCAGATGCTGGGGAGGATGTGGAGAAAGAGGAACACTCTGCCATTGCTGGTGGGATTGCAAACTGATACAACTACTCTGGAAATCAGTCTGGCGTTTCTTCAGAAAACTTGACATTTTACTACAGGAAGTTGCAGCAATATCTCTCCTGGGCATATACCCAGAAGATGTTCCAACTGGTAATAAGGACATATGCGCCACTATGTTCATAGCAGCCTTATTTAATTTTTATTTTTTTATTTTTTAAATATTTTTATTACGTATTTTCCTCAATTACATTTCCAATGCTATCCCAAAAGTCCCTCACACCCTCCCTCCCCCCTTCCCTACCCACCCATTCCCATTTTTTGGCCCTGGCATTCCCCTGTATTGGAGCATATAATGTTTGCGTGTCCAATGGACCTCTCTTTCCAGTGATGACCGAGTAGGCCGTCTTTTGATACATATGCAGCTAGAATCAAGAGATCCGGGGTACTGGTTAGTTCATAATGTTGTACCTACAGGGATGCAGATCAGAAATCAGGGTTGCAGTCTCTACATGGTCCATCCTTTTGTCTCAGCTCCAAACTTTGTCTCTGTAACTCCTTCCATCGGTGATTGTTTCCAATTCTAAGAAGGGGCAAAGTGTCCACACTTTGGTCTTCGTTCTACTTCAGTTTTATGTGTTTTGCAAACTGTATCTTATATCTCTCTATACTAAGTTTCTTGGCTAATATCCACTTATCAGTGAGGACATATCATTTGAGCTCTTTTGTGATTGTGTTACCTCCCTCAGGATGATGCCCTCCAGGTCCAACCATTTGCCTAGGAATTTCATAAATGCATTCTTTTTAATAGATGAGTAGTATTCCATTGTCTAAATGTACCACATTTTTTGTATCCATTCCTCTGTTGAGGGGCATCTGGGTTCTTTCCAGCTTCTGTCTATTATAAATAAGGCTGCTATGAACATAGTGGAGCATGTGTCCTTCTTACCAGTTGGAACATTTTCTGGATATATGCCCAGGAGAGGTATTGCGGGATCCTCCAGTAGTACTATGTCTGATTTTCTGAGGAACCGCCAGACTGATTTCCAGATGGTTGTACAAGCTTGCAATCCCACCAACAATGAAGGAGTGTTCCTCTTTCTCCACATCCTCATCAGCATTTGCTGTCACCTGAATTTTTGATCTTAGCCATTCTGACCAGTGTGAGGTGGAATCTCAGGGTTGTTTTGATTTGCATGTCTCTGATGATTAAGGATTTTGAACATTTTTTCAGGTGCTTCTCAGCCATTCAGTATTCCTCAGGTGAGAATTCTTTGTTTAGCTCTGAGCCCAATTTTTTAATGGGGTTACTTGATTTGCTGGAGTCCACCCTCTTGAATTCTTTATATATATTGGATATTAGTCCACTCTCTGATTTAAGATAGGTAAAGATCCTTTCCAAATCTGTTGGTGGCCTTTTTGTCTTATTGACGGTGTCTTTTGCCTTGCAGAAGATTTGCAGTTTCATGAGGTCCCATTTGTCAATCCTCAATCTTACAGCACAAGCCATTGCTGTTCTATTCAGGACATTTTCCCCTGTGCGCATATCTTCGAGGCTTTTCCCTACTTTCTCCTCTATACGTTTCAGTGTCTCTGGTTTTATGTGAAGTTCCTTGATCCACTTAGATTTGACCATAGTACAGGGAGATAAGAATGGATCGATTTGCATTCTTCTACATGATAACAACCAGTTGTGCCAGCACCATTTGTTGAAAATGCTGTCTTTTTTCCACTGGATGGTTTTAGCTCACTAGTCAAAGATCAAATGACCATAGGTGTGTGGGTTCATTTCTGGGTCTTCAATTCTATTCCGTTGGTCTACTTGTCCTTCACTATATCAGTACCATGCAGTTTTTATCACAATTGCTATGTAGTAAAGTTTAGGTCAGCCATGGTGATTCCACCAGAGGTACTTTTATCCTTGAGAAGAGTTTTTGCTATCCTAAGTTTTTTATTATTCCAGATGAATTTGCAGATTGCTCTTTCTAATTCATTGAAGAATTGAGTTGGAATTTTAATGGGGATTGCATTGAATCTGTAGATTGCTTTTGGCAAGATAGTCATTTTTACAATGTTGATCCTGCCAATCCATGAGCATGGGAGATCTTTCCATCTTCTGAGATCTTCTTTAATTTCTCTCTTCAGAGACTTGAAGTTTTTATCATACAGATATTTCACTTCCTTAGTTAGAGTCACGCCAAGATATTTTATATGATTTGCGACTATTGAGAAGGGTGTTGTTTCCCTAATTTCTTTCTCAGCCTATATATTCTTTGTGTAGATAAAGGCCATTGACTTGTTTGAGTTAATTTTATATACAGCTTCTTCACCGAAGCTTTTTATCAGGCTTAGGAGTTCTCTGGTGAAATTTTTAGGGTCGCATATATATACTATCATATCATCTGCAAAAAGTGATATTTTGACTTCATCTTTTCCACTTTTTATCCCCTTGATCTCCTCTTGATGTGCTCTGGCTAGGACATCAAGTACTATGTTGAATAGGTAGGGAGAAAGTGGGCAGCCTTGTCTAGTCCCTGATTTTAGTGGGATTTCTTCAAGCTTCTCACCATTTACTTTGATGTTGGCTACTGGTTTGCTGTAGATTGCTTTTGTCATGTTTAGGTATGGGCCTATGAATTCCTGATCTTTCCAAGACTTTTATCATGAATGGGTGTTGGATCTTGTCGAATGCTTTTTCCTCATCTAACCAGATGACCATGTGGTTTTTGTCTTTGAGTTTGTTTATATAATGGATTATGTTGATGGATTTCCGTATATTAAACCATCCCTGCATCCCTGGAATAAAACCTACTTGGTCAGGATGGATGATTGAATGGATGTGTTCTTGGATTCGGTTAGCAAGAATTTTATTGAAGATTTTTGCATCTATATTCATAAGGGAAATTGGTCTGAAGTTCTCTATCTTTGTTGGATCTTTCTGTGGTTTAGGTATCAGAGTAATTGTGGCTTCATAGAATGAGTTGGGTAGAGTACCTTCTGTTTCTATTTTGTGCAATAGTTTGTGCAGAACTGGAATTAGATCTTCTTTGAAGGTCTGGTAGAACTCTGCACTAAACCCATCTGGTCCTGGGTTTTTTTTTTTTTTTTTTTTTTTTTGGCTGGGAGACTATTAATGACTGCTTCTCTTTCTTTAGTGGATATGGGACTGATTAGATCGTTAACGTGATCCTGATTTAAATTTGGTACCTGATATCTGTCTAGAAATTTGTCCCTTTCATCCAGGTTTTCCAGTTTTGTTGAATATGTTCTTTTGTAGAAGGATCTGATGGTGTTTTGGACTTCTTCAGGATCTGTTGTTATGTCTCCCATTTCATTTCTGATTTTGTTAATTAGGATGTTGTCCCTGTGCCCTCTAGTGAGTCTAGCTAAGGGTTTATCTATCTTGTTGATTTTCTCAAAGAACCAACTCCTCATTTGGTTAATTCTTTGAATAGTACTTCTTGTTTCCACTTGGTTGATTTGACCCCTGAGTTTGATTATTCCCTGCTGTCTACTCCTTTTGGGTGAATTTTCTTCCTTTTTTCTAGAGCTTTTAGATGTGTTGCCAAGCTGCTAGTGTGTGCTCTCTCCCGTTTCTTCTTGGAGGCACTCAGAGCTATGAGTTTCCCTCTTAGAAATGCTTTCATTGTGTCCCATAGGTTTGGGTATGTTGTGGCTTAATTTTCATTAAACTCTAAAAAGGCTTTAATTTCTTTCTTTATTACTTCCTTGACCAATGTATCATTGAGAAGAGTTTGTTCATTTTCCAGGTGAATGTTGGCTTTCCATTATTTATTATTTGTTATTGAAGATCAGCCTTAGTCCATGGTGGTCTGATAGGATGCATGGGACAATTTCAATATTTTTGTATCTGTTGAGGCATGTTTTGTGACCAATTATATGTTCAATTTTGGAAAAGGTCCCGTGAGGTGCTGAGAAGAAGGTATATCCTTTTGTTTTAGAATAAGATGTTCTGTAGATATCTGTTAAGCCCATTTGTTTCATAACTTCTGTTAGTTTCACTGTATCCCTGTTTAGTTTCTGTTTCCATGATCTGTCCATTGATGAAAGTGGTGTAATGAAGTCTCCCACTACTATTGTGTGAGGTGCAATGTGTGCTTTGAGCTTTACTAAAGTGTCTTTAATGAATGTGGCCGCCCTTGCATTTGGAGCATATATATTCAGAATTGAGAGTTCCTCTTGGAGGATTTTACTTTTGATGAGTATGAAGTGTCCCTCCTTGTCTTTTTTTGATAACTTTGGGTTGGAAGTCGATTTTATCCGATATTAGAATGGCTACTCCAGCTTGTTTCTTCAGACCATTTGCTTGGAAAATTGTTTTCCAGCCTTTCACTCTGAGGTCGTGTCTGTCTTTTTCCCTGAGATGGGTTTTCTATAAGCAGCAGAATGTTGGGTCCTTTTTGTGGAGCCAGTCTGTTAGTCTATGTATTTTTATTGGGGAATTGAGTCCATTGATATTAAGAGATATTAAGGAAAAGTAATTGTTGCTTCCTTTTATTTTTGTTGTTAGAGTTGGCATTCTGTTCTTGTGGCTGTCTTCTTTTAGGTTTGTTGAAGGATTACTTTCTTGCTTTTTCTAGGGTGTGATTTCCGTCCTTGTATTGTTTTTTTTTTTTTTTCTGTTATTATCCTTTGAAGGGCTGGGTTCGTGGAAAGATAATGTGTGAATTTGGTTTTTGTCGTGGAATACTTTGGTTTCTCCATCTATGGTAATTGAGAGTTTGGCCTGGTATAGTAGCCTCGGCTGGTATTTGTGTTCTCTTAGTGTCTGTATAACATCTATCCAGGCTCTTCTGTCTTTCATAGTCTCTGGTGAAAAGTCTGGTGTAATTCTGTCAGGCCTGCCTTTATATGTTACTTGACCTTTCTCCCTTACTGCTTTTAATATTCTATCTTTATTTAGTGCATTTGTTGTTCTGATTATTATGTGTCAGGAGGATTTTCTTTTCTGGTCCAGTCTATTTGGAGTTCTCTAGGCTTCTTGTATGATCATGGGCATGTCTTTCTTTAGGTTTGGGAAGTTTTCTTCTATAATTTTGTTGAATATTTTTGCTGGCCCTTTAAGTTGAAAATCTTCATTCTCATCCACTCCTATTATCCGTAGGTTTGGTCTTCTCATTGTGTCCTGGATTACCTGGATGTTTTGAGTTAGGATCCTTTTGCGTTTTGTATTTTCTTTGATTGTTGTGCCGATGTTCTCTATGGAATCTTCTGCACCTGAGATTCTCTCTTCCATCTCTTGTATTCTTTTGCTGATGCTCACATCTATGGTTCCAGATATCTTTCCTAGGTTTTCTATCTCCAGTGTTGCCTCACTTTGGGTTTTCTTTATTGTTTCTACTTCCCTTTTTAGGTCTAGTATGGTTTTGTTCGTTTCCATCACCTGTTTGGATGTGTTTTCCTGTTTTTCTTTAAGGACTTCTAACTCTTTAGCAGTGTTCTCCTGTATTTCTTTAAGTGGGTTATTAAAGTCATTCTTGATGTCCTTTACCATCATCATGAGATATGCTTTTAAATCCGGGTCTAGCTTTTCGGTTGTGTTGGGGTGCCCAGGACTAGGAGGGGTGGGAGTGCTGCGTTCTGATGATGGTGAGTGTTTTTGATTTCTGTTAGTAGGATTCTTACATTTGCCTTTCGCCATCTGGTATTCTCTGGAGCTAGTTGTTATAGTTGTCTCTGGTTAGAGCTTGTTTTTCAGGTGATTATGTTACCCTCTATCAGCAGACCTGGGAGACTAGCTCTATCCTTAGTTTCAGTGGTCAGAGTACTCTCTGCAGGCAAGCTCTCCTCTTGCAGGGAAGGTGCCCAGATATCTGGTGTTCAAACCTGCCTCCTGGCAGAAGTTGTGTTCCACTCACCAGAGGTCTTAAGATCCCGTGGAGGGTCCTGTGAGGACCTTGGAGGTGTCCAGAAACTCTGAACACAAGGAACCCCGCTGCTGGAGTGAACCGGAAGGGACTTGTGCCCCTGATCAGGCCGGGTTATCTGCTTCCTTAATTAATGCAGTCTCAGGTCCCGAGCAATTGGATTTGAGCAGACACTGTGTTCCACTCACCAGAGGTCTTAGGATCCCGTGAGGAATCCTGTCTGGTTCCTTGCAGGTGTCCAGAGACTTCTGGGCCAGGAACCCCGGTACTGCAGTGGACCAGAAGGGACTTGTGCCCCTGATCAGGCCGGGTTATCTGATTACCTAGTTAATGCAGTCTCAGGTCCCGCAAGATTGGATTGGAGCAGGCAGCAGCATTATTTATAATAGCCAGAAGCTGGAAAGAACCCAGATATCCCTCAACAGACTAATGGATAAAAAAATATGTGGAACATTTACACAATGGAGTACTACTCAGCAATTAAAAACAATGAATTCATGACATTATTGGACAAATGGATGCATCTGGAGGATATCATCCTGAGTGTAGAAACTCAGTCACAAAAGAACACACATGATATGCATTCACTGAGAAGTGGATATTAGCCCAGAAACTTAGAATACCCTAGATACAATTTGAAAACTCATGAAACTCAAGAAGAAGGAAGACCAAAGTGTGGATACTTCATTTCTTCTTAGAAGGGAGAACAAAATACCCATGGAATGAGTTACAGAGACAAAGTTCAGCACTGAGACTGAAGGAAGGACCATCAAGAGACTGCCCCACCCAGGGATCCTTCCCATAAATAACCACCAAACCCAGACATTATTGCATATACCAATATGATTTTGCTCGTAGGACCCTGATATAACTGTCTCCTGTGAGGCTATGCCAGTGCCTGGCAAATACAGAAGTGGATGCTCACTGTCTTCTATTGGATGGAACACAGGGTCCCCATTGAAGGAGCTAGAGACTGTAGCCATGGAAATGAAGGTGTCTGCAGCCCTATAGGAGGAATAACATTATGAACTAACCAATACCATCCAGAGCTCCTGTATTGTGGAGAGCCGTGAGCAATTGCCATCATGAGCCTCCGCTGTGCCTAACTGGTAAACAAGTAATGTGCGCAGGTGCAAGAGTAAATTCATGCCAAGTCACTGCCCATCCCGGGGCGTGATGAGTGAGCAGCTAATCAGGAGCTGACACGTCACATGGAGGGGTATATAAGCAGCATCATTTTCCTTTTTCATTCTTCTTCTTTCGCCTATGCAATCAATGCTCTCCCAATAAACGTGTGCAGAAGGATCCTGTTGCAGCGTCATTCTTCCTGGCCAGTTGTGCGCGTGCAAGAAATGGTGCCGAAACCTGGGACGAGAAACATCTTCAGGCACGAGTGAAGACCCCCTGTTACAGGGAGGATTCAGAACTGCATAGCAGGGAAGGAGTGGTTGATAAAGGTTCCCATAAAACAGACTGTTGAGAAGGATTCAACTGTGTGGATTCAGAACTCTTCAGCTGGGGAACAGGGGTACCCATAAGTAAAAGGAAATTAATGTGAGTCTCTGAGAGGTATGCTTTCTTATGCAGTAGGTCCGGTAATTGTCGTTGGGGTTGTGTTGCTTGCTTTCTTTCTTAGCCTTGATATTATGCTATTACCTTAATTTTCATCACCCTGGACACGAGTGTATCTGCTGGGGGTAGCTCGGCAGACACATAAGATCATAAAGCAAGTGTAGATAAACTTGTGGATCGACCTTGGGGCTAAGAACCTCACGCAGATAAGTGAGTACCTCAAGGACGCTTTATCCAGGACAAGAAATGTGAGCTAGCTGTTAAGGAAGGGCAATGACTTTTGCAGGAGCACCAGGGAAGCATATCAGAAACAGAGAAAAATGAAAAAGAAGGCACGCATAGAAAAATAAGTTAAAAAAAAAAGTTATTTTAGAGCTCTCCTAGGGACAGAATAAAAACGGGAGATGTCCTGCTCTGGCTCCTATGGAGATAATTTTAGCTTTGGATAGGATATTTGTGTCCCTTTGAGACCCCAAGTTTTATTCCCTGTCTGTCTATTGTCTGTTTTTGGTGTATGATTATTGCCTTGTGTTTTATGTTGAAAAATATAATTGGTTAAAACTTTATCTGCTGGCTGTCCATCCTTTAACTTGTTTGAAAAGCAGCCTCAATTTGCACAGTAGAAAGTGATAAAAGCACTGTGGCTGGGAGTCAGGTACAGCTGAAAAAGCCCTGCAAATGGAGCTCTTAAAGGGGCAGGCAGCCACATATAGACGGACCTTCTGTTCGGGGATTTGGAGAGAGATTAGATTCTCCTTGCTGGGATGTCCTATTTTCACTGATCAAGCTGAATTTGCATGGGATAGATATATGCTGCTTAATCAAGGTTGATTTGCACAACAACAGACAGGATATCTGAGCAGGTGAATCAGATTGCCATAAGGGTGTGGAAATCATTGCCCACTGGTGTTGACAGTGTTGTAGAACTCCAGAGAGACAATGAGGCACTGAATCAGGTGAGAGAGGAGTGCTCTCAATTGGTTTAGGAGAGAGGGTCTGTGTTTCCTCAGGATCATCGACAACAGCTGCAGGTCCCGGAGAGGCTGACCAGAGCAATTCAGGGCAGGTGGAGCTGTGAGGACGTGGATGTTCCTGTGGCTGGAGGTGCTCCCACTAGTGAAAACTGAAGAGCTCTGTGTTCCTGAAACCTATGCCGTTGACGAATTCGGGTGTTTCCTCAATTCTTTACATCTAACGCCAGATTTTAAGCCTTAATGGAACTCGAATAGCATCCATCATTGTTGGCAATTTTACCTCTTGGCTTACCTCTGCTTTTTCTTACTTTAAGGAATGGGTGGGGGTAATTTTGTTTGCTGCTGCCATCTGCCGTGGGCTTGTGTCCATGCTCTGGTTGGTCTGCAAGCTCAGAACCCAAAACAAAACAAAATCGTGACAAGGTCGTTATCACTCAAGCACTTGCAGCCATTGAACAGGGGCCTCCCCTGAAATTTGGCTATCCATGCTTAAGAATTAATTGACATCTGAGTTCTCTGCTCTTGCGCTCCTCGGTTCTGTGGAAAATTAGAGAGACTCAACACTTAAAGCTCGCCTTAGGCCATACTCAGCTCTTGCACCCCTAGAGGCTAGACTCATTGCACAGGGACTAGTGAGTAGGTCATTGACTCTTATGGATTGTTGGGCTAAGCACCGCCTAGGAGTGGCTCAGAGGTTTGGGCACTCCTAGAAGACAAGTCGATTTGCATGAGGGTTGAGTGTCCAAGTGTCCCTCCCCTAGGAAAAACGGCACGGGAGCAGGTCAGGGTTGCTCTGGGTAAAAGCCTGTGAGCCTAAGAGCTAATCCTGTACATGGCCCCTATTTCTGCACACTAGGGATTCGACCTCTACCTTCATCCATTAAAGAGTGACTTGCGTTTTAATAAAATAAAATGGGGGAGATGTGGAGAGCCGTGAGCAATTGCCATCATGAGCCTCCGCAGTACCTAACTGGTAAACAAGTAATGTGCGCAGGTACAAGAGTAAATTCATGCCAAGTCACTACCCATCCCGGGGCGTAGTAGTGGGGTGATGAGTGAGCAGCTAATCAGGAGCTGACACGTCACATGGAGGGGTATATAAGCAGCATCATTTTCCTTGTTCGTTCTTCTTTCGCCTATGCAATCAATGCTCTCCCAATAAACGTGTGCAGAAGGATCCTGTTGCAGCGTTGTTCTTCCTGGCCAGTTGAGTGCGTGCAAGACTGTCTCTAGCTGCATATCTAGCAGAGGTTGGTCTACTCTGCCATCAATGGGAGGAGAGGTCCTTGGTCTTGTAAAGACTCTATGCCCCAGTATAAGGGAATGCCAGGGTCAGGAAGTAGGAATGTGTTGGCTGGAGAGCAGTGGTTGGGAGGAGGGTATAGAGTATTTTTGGAGAAGAATCTAGGAAAGGGAATAGCATTTGAAATGTAAATGAAGAAAACATCTAATAGAAAATAACATAAAATTAAAACTTAATATTTAAATATAAATCTCAGTTGTCAAGAGAATAGAAGACCTGAGTTCAGTTTCCAACACCCACATGTTAGTTTAAAACTCTGAACTCCAGTCCCAGAATATCTGAGATCCCCTTATGTCTGCTATGATTACTTCAAGCAAAGGTTTCACAAGCATACATGTAGGAAAACTACCCATACACAAAAAGTAATAAATTAGTGAATGTTTATAAAGTAGTGTTTTGATTCATGAATTTCCATCATTTTTGTTTGCTAGGAGACACCAAAAACATGGATCCTACTAAAAAGACTGTTGAAAGAAAAACACCAAGAATTTACACCCCTCCCCTAGGGATTAAGAAGAGTAAGAAGGAGGTAAGTGCTAACTTGTTCCCTGAGATGTTTGATAAACACTTCCATTTGAACACTTTCCATTGCAAACCATATCTCCACTGGTTTTGTTTTATTTGGCAGAGGAATGCATGGGAGGTTGGTGCAACAGGATTTTCTCTATAGTGCAGGCTGATGTGCAACTTGACATTATTGACTCATGCTCCTGAGTGTTGGGATGGCAGGCATGTACCATTATGCTCATGAACTCTAAAAAAGATAGGGTCTCGGCCTATATGAGTTTCTTTGCTGTTGCTGTGATAAAAACACCATGATGAAAAGCAACTTATGCAGAGTTTATATGAGCTTATGGTTCCAAAGGGATAAGTTACTCATGGCAGAAAGGCATGTCTGTAGGAGAAGGAAGGTGAGAGAGCACAGCTTCCACTGCAAACATTTATCAGGGAGAGAAAACTGGAAGTGGGGAAAGTCCATGAACTCTTAAAGACCTCCTCAGTGATATATTCTTCCAGTAAGACCACACCTCTCCATAACATCCCCACACAGCACCATCACATCAGGACTCCAACTTTAAATACCTGAGAGTATGTGGGTATTTTTACTCCAACCATCCACAACTGAACTCAGTTCGTCTCTGAGAGAAACTCCACTTATAAACAGACCCATCCTGTACTTTCTCACTGCTCCTTTCTTAGAATGTGGTGAAGAATATCTTGAAAGCCGGTTCCCAAGTGTGCCTGGTTATTGATGAGGATCCTGAGTTACAGCAAAATGCCAATGATATTACATTCACTGATGCATACCAGAAATTGTAAGTATGCATCTATTATATGGTAACATTTATAAGAAATTAATGTTTTTCCTTTTCAAATGGATTGACTGTCATTATTTGGAGATCTTCCCATATCAATGAAAAGAAGTTATCCTTAAGATGTCCCAGTAAGAAGCTTTGTGTTGCTTGTGTATGTGTGAATATGTTTCCCTGTGTATGTGCACCTGTGTGAGGATGTCTCTGGAGGTCAGGGGTCAATGTTGGGTGTGTTCTTCAATTGTTTTCTACCATACCATTTTAGGAAATTTTTAAATTTTAATTTTTGTTAATTAGCCCCTATGGGTGTTGGGGGTGGGAAGCTGGGCATGTGCACATGTTCATCAGATCACCTAAAGCTAACATTACTGGTGATTTTGAGCAATTGTAGTATCTAGGCATTAAAATTGAGCCCCCTGCTTGAGACTCTTAACCACTAAGCTATCTTTCCAGGTCAATACTTTTCTTTTCTTTTCTTTTCTTCTCTTCTCCCCTCCCCTCCCCTCCCCCTCCCCTCCCCTCCCCTCCCCTCCCCTCCCCTCCCCTCTCCTCTCCTCTCCTCTCCTCTCCTCTCTTCTCTTCTCTTTCCTCTAGTTTAGTTTTGTTTTTCATTTACTATTATCCTTTGTAAGGCTGGATTTGTGGAAATATATTATATAATTTTGTATTGTCATGTAATATCTTGGTTTCTGGTTATAGTACTTAGGGTCTGTATGAGATTTGCCCAGGATCTTCTAGCTTTCATACTCTCTGGTGAGAAGTCTGGTGTAGGTATGAAGAGCTGTGGTACAAGGTCAGCTCTGAGGTACAGACAGAGACCAGAAAGATCCTGTTCCTAGCTGATCCTTGGGTCCTGTGTTCTGATGGCTCTGGGAGGGCCCCTCTTGGGGCAGGAATTTGAAGAGAAGTGGTGGTCTTTCCTGTACTCACAGGTGTGTAGGCAGTCCTGGGAGACAAGATGTCTCCTGAAGATATTTGTGTATATAGCTCTGTGGCACAGGATCAACTCTGGGTGCAGACAGAAACTGGAAGGTTCCCATCAAGGGCCACCCTCTTGTTCCTGTGACCTGAGGGTTCTGGAGGGGATCTTCTGAGCAACAGTGTTGATCCTACCTGGGCTCACAGGCCTGTCCACACTCCTGGGAGGCTTGCTCCCTCCCAGCACTATTTGGGTGTGGAGTCCTATGGCAGATGATCTGCATTGTTTTTCATTTTCATTCATTCTTTCTTTTATCTTTTCTTCTTCTTTTTTCTTTACATTTATTTATTTATTTATTTATTTATTTATTTATTTATTGAAACAGGGTTTCTCTGTGTGTAGCTCTGGCTCTCTGGGAACTTGGATCTGTAGATGAAACTGGTCCCAGTTTACAGATATATGCCTGCCTCTGTCTCTGGGGTCCTGAGATTAATGTTCTGGACCACTACAGTCTTGATATTTTAGAAATTTAAAACTATATTGATTTGCTTAGTGTGTGCTTGCTGGACAACATGATGATGATGATGATGATGATGATGATGATGATGATGATGATGATGTGAAATGTCTATCAATGAACCTGGAGCTCACAGTTTAGCTATACTGGCAAAGTAACAAGCCCCAGAGCTCCTCTTGGCTCTACCTCCCCAGTGCTGATATTCCAGATTACTACTATGTTGGAATTTCTTTTTTTTATTTTTTAAAAGGGGATCATGCAATCTAGACTCAGTTGTTCACATTGCATGACAAACCCTTACCTAAATAAGCATTTGTTCTAGCCTCTCTTGGTTTATTTTCTATGAAAGACTTGTACTTGGCCTTAGAAAAGAAAGACCCTATAACTCTATGATTATGAGATCCACGGTGTATTAAATAGATTAATCTGTGAAGGGACTGTTGGTATACTCCAATGTAAACATCAGAGCTGACAAACACCTGATTTCTCCAGTATTTCAGTGATTAAGGAATGCCCAATACCTCCTATGAAAGATATGGTCTCCATTTCTGGCAGAAAAACAGTAAGGTAACTTCTGATTCTTTAAATTTTTGTTTTTATTATTGTTTGTATGTGGGTAGTTATCTTGCATGCATGTCTAAGAGAAGGTCTGCTTCTCTGGAATTGGAGTTGCAGACAGTTGTGACATACCAAGTCAGTTTTGGGGATCAAACTGAAGACCTATAGAATTTAACTAACCTTAGATATAAACTGCTGAGCCTTCTCTCCAGCCCCAACTTTCACTTCTTCCCCGCTGTTCTCATTTCTAACATATATCCATATTATATTTGAATTTTTGTCTTGATTTAGATAAAGTTTTCATTTGTTTACCATGCTGGCCTTAGACACTATCAACATGCCTGTCTCAGCCTTATGAATGCTGAATTATAAACATGTGTAATCACACGTAGCATCCACTCATTTAAAGAAAAATCTTAGCACTTTTTGACTTGTACACTAAGTCAACTGCCCTTATCAAATTTCATTCATGTACCTAAAAAAAAAAGAAGACACAAAACAAAAATAGCCATCACTAATGAGGAAGTAGTAAGTTCCTCCAAATTGTAAAACTCTCTGGCATGGGTAAATCAGAAGGTGGATTCTCTCTCTCTCTCCCTCTCTCTCTCTCTCTCTCTCTCTCTCTCTCTCTCTCTCTCTCTCTCTCTCTCTCTCTTTCTCTCTCTCTCTCTCATCACTGACATGATTTTATGGAATTAAGATGGTTCTAGCCATGTGGCAAACAGGACAGAGAGAGAGAGAGAGAGAGAGAGAGAGAGAGAGAGCATGAGTCTGCAGGTAAAATGGAAGGCAGTAGAGGGTTTCAGATTCCCTAAAACTGGACTGGAGGATAAGCATCTGTGAGTCAACCAATGTGGGTTTGGGGATCCTGACTTCTGCTCTCTGCAAGAGCAGTGCACACTTTACTACTTAGCCATCTGACCAGCACCTAAAATTAATTTTTGTTACATCTGTGTATTTATTGTGTGTGTCCACACATTAGGTGTGGTATGCTTGTTAAGGTAAGGGAATAATTTAAGAGAATTGGCTCTGTCTTTGTTCCATAAGTTACTCAGGGTCTAAACTCAGGTTGTGAGTCATGGCAAGAGGTAGCCTTACCTGCATTACCATTTTCTCACTCCAGTTGATGTTCTTAAATGAATTCTGGATACATATGGAGTAAAAGTTTGAAGGACAAGGATTGAACTGAGGAGATGTGTGAGAAGGCTTTTGTAATAGCTCGGTGTGGATGGACAGGGAAGACTGCCCACATCAAGGTGTGAGACGAGGTCATACTCAGGATGTATTTGTTGATCAAATATAATGGTGAAAAGAGAGGCGTCAAGGATGACTCCTGAATTATAAAGATGGGCAACTGGCTGAATAGTGTTGTCATTTCAGAGACAGGAAGACATTGTGGGGGAAGAGATGGAGTGTATGTTGTTGATGTCTTTACACAGGCTGTTTGACTGTCATATAAAAGGACAGGTAGAGACTTCATTTGTTGTCAAACTGTTTGAGATGACAAAGAAATGAAGCTTTACTTCAGGCCATTCAAAATACGTTACAAAATTTAAAGATGGGGACAGGGATGGATGCTCTTAGAAATCTCAGTATATACCTTAATCTTGCTTACTTTAACCTTTATTATTGGAAAACTAGAAATAGATTTTTTTATAAAAAAAGCAAAGATAAGAGGTGGAATGTATCTGTACTTATTTTGACCCTTCCTTAACATTTGTTGGTTTCTGTCAGTTAAGATGGCTCAGGGGATTAAAATAGTTGCCAGGAAGTCCAGACCAGGTGACTTGGACTGTCAGACCCCTGGTGGAAGGTGATACCAACTCCAGAAGGTTATCTCTTACCTCTACACACATATCCTCATGTCCACATTCACAATTAATTTTATCCCATATGTATCACGTTCTATTCCTGCAGAGTAGTTTAAAGTAAATCCCATATTGTAACCCATAAATGCCTGTCTAGTAAAAGGAAGAACTTTGTAAACTTTGATTGCAACTGTCATTAATCCCACCACGATAAGATGAAGAGAGCAGGATCTGAAGTTCAATATCAACCTTGACTTCATAATGAATGTGAGGCTAACCTGGAATTTTAAAAAAATGTGACTCATAAAACAAAACTAAGAACCCTACTTGGGTTTATAAATATACTATGGAAATAAAGAAGTTGACGCAAAAGTTTAATCAAAGTGGCTTCAAAACTGGCTGGAAAAGTTGGGTGTACAGATATAGGTCTCTAATCCCTGGATTTGTGGAACAGGGTCAGGCACACCTCTGAGCTTGAATGCATTCTGATCTATCCAGTTAACGTCAGGACAATCAGAGATGTATAGTGAGACTTTGTGTTCTGATTTTAAAAAAAAAAACCAGATGAATGAGATTGAAGATTGGGGAGGTGTTGCACTGGAAAGATGTCTCAGTGCCTAATAAGCCCTAATTCCTCTTGCAGAGATGTGACAGACTCACCAATGAATCTTAAACTTCAGCCACTGGTTCAACCACAAACACACAGAATGTGAATACATCATGAACACAGCAGTGTTCTGAACACTGCAAAGCTCTGAACCTCATTTTGAACTCCCAGGAAACAACTTATATACAAAAGGCAAGCCCTGTCTGCAAAGAACAGCTTAGTCTCCTGCTTATGCACATAGCCCCTTCCTTCCTCTCTCTTCCTCTTAGTTTGAGTAAGGTTCCTAGTCTGTAAAAGAGGCATACCTACTTAATGTAAGTTCTTCTCAGGTTCTCTGAAAAAACCCACCTGCACTTTGAGCCAAGTCACCTCCCTTCTTTTTTTTTAATTAGGTATTTTCTTCATTTACATTTCAAATGCTATCCCAAAAGTCCCCCATACCGTCCCCCACCCCACTCCCAATTCCTGGACCTGGTGTTCCCCTGTACTGAGGCATATAAAGTTTGCAAGACTAAGGGGCCTCTCTTCCCAATGATGGCCAACTAGGTCATCTTCTGCTACATTTGTAGCTAGAGACGCGAGCTCTGGGGGTACTGGTTAGTTCATATTGTTGTTCCACCTATAGAGTTGCAGACCCCTTTAGCTCCTTGGGTACTTCCTCTAGCGTCTCATTGAGGGCCCTGTGTTCCACCCAATAGCTGACTGTGAGCTTCCACTGCTGTGTTTGCCAGGAACTGGCATAGCCTCATAAGAGATAGCTATATCAGGGTCTGTTCAGCAAAATCTAGCTGGCATATGCAATGGTGTCTACGTTTGGAGGCTGATTATGGGATGGATCCCCAGGTGCTTCAGTCTCTGGATGGTCCATCCTTTCATCTCAACTCAAAATTTTTTCTTTGTAACTTTTCCATGGGTGTCTTGTTCCAAATTCTAAGAAGGGGAAAAGTGACCACTCTTTGGTCTTCATTCTTCTTTAGTCTCATGTGTTTTGCAACTTGTATCTTGGCTATTCGAAGTTTCTGGGCTTTTCAACAAATGGTGCTGGCACAACTGGTGGTTATCATGTAGAGGAATGCGAATTGATCCATTCTTATCTCCTTGTACTAAGGTCAAATCTAAGTGGATCAAGGAACTCCACATAAAACCAGAGACACTGAAAATTATATAGGAACCTCTTGTGAGGCTATGCCAGGACCTAGCAAACATAGAAGTGGATGCTCACAGTCAGCTATTGGATGGATCACAGGGCCCCCAATGGAGGAGCTAGAGAAAGTACCCAAGGAGCTAAAGAGGTCTGCAACCCTATAAGTGGAACAACAATATGAACTAACCAGTACCCCCGGAGCTCGTGTCTCTAGCTGCATATGTATCAGAAGATGGCCTAGTTGGCCATCATTGGAAAAAGAGCCCCCTTGGTCTTGCCTCAGTACAGGGGAATGCCAGGGCCAAGAAGTCGGAGTGGGTGGGTCAGGGAGGGGGGAGGTTATGGGGGACTTTTGGGATAGCATTGGAAATGTAAATGAAGAAAATACCTAATTAAAATAAAATTAAGCAAACAAACAAAAAAACCTCAAAAAACCAACCAACCAAACAAACAAACAAACAAAAAACCTGCCACAACTAGCCCTGGATGAAAATCAAGTTTTCCTTCCCCAGTTCTAACACAAGATTGAGTCTTATCTTCCATCCACCCAGTCTTTATTTAAAGGACAGTACAGTGTTGAAGAGCTTATTGATTCTGAGTACCTTATCGAATGTCTCACATGACACAGAAAGTGAAACAAAACATGCTTACTGGTTAAGGCAGCTGCAACCATGAATTATATACTGACTTCAATCCCGAGAACTGTATGTTTGGAAAAAGTCAAGAGGTGTGAGAAGTTAGGATGTTTGTTAGAAGATTGGGGGCGTCCCAAACTTTTAACAGAAACTGGTAATTCTCTCCTGGAGAAAAGGGTGTCCACAGAGACAATGCTAAAACAGTCTTGCAGACAGAAGACACTCATCACCTCACAAGTCAGAAAGCTGTGTCCTTTTTGATGTCTGACTGGAAGCTTTGAGTGACCTTTATTATTGGGACAACTTTGAGGTAGAAATCTATGGAAGATAGGAAGTAGGAAGGAACAAGGAAAGGAGAAATGGAGGGAGAGAAAGAGAGAATAAGTGAAGGAGGAAGAGAAAAGAGTAAGACCCAACAAGTCCATCAAGTGTTTGCAGAGTTGCCCATGTCAGGACCCAGGAGTCTGGAGGAATAGACAATGTGCAACCATCAATGAAGAGGCTGACATAGAAAGGCTGGGCAGGAGAAAGTAGGGGAGATTCAGAGACAGAATGGAACTCTTGTTCATACTTCAGGCAGTATCCAAGTGTTAGCCCTGGATGCACTACAGCTGCAAATGCTTAATGGGTTACTACATGGTCTCCTGTTCCAAAGCTTGGCCTAGGATGGAGTACCATGATAGGAAAAAGAAGGGAGGTGACAATAGAGGAGTGTTCCTCTTTCTCCACATCCTCACCAGCATCTGCTGTCACCTGAATTTTTGATCTTAGTGCAGGTTTGTTTTTATTCTGGACCCTGAAGAGAAAATTGGATTCCAATGGGTAACAATGAAATTACAGAATGGAAAGCTTTAGCTAGTGAAAGGAAGTGGAAGGTGTCTTATGAGAGATCCATTCAGGACTTCCAGACACTTAGGGACAGGTATGTCCTGGGAATAGCATATAGATGTGGAAATATGACTTCCTCTAATGCAAGCTGTGATCTGGTTTATATCCAGAGACTCTTGGTCTTCATTCCTCCCTGTTGGATACACTGTGTGTTCTGTGTCCAAATTCTTTCTCTCATTCTTGATTCATTTTTTCAGTTACATTCTCAAGTTTGTATTTCCTGAAATTTGTTGAAAATTTTTAAGTGAATTTGCTAAGGATGTATTCTACAACACTGATGTTTATTGTTTGAATTTTTCTAAACAGGGATTCTTCATGTAGCCCTGGTTGTTTTGGAATTCACTATGTAAAAGAAGGTGGCCCTAACCTCAGAGATCCACCTTTCTCTGCATCCAGAATGCTGAGATTAAAGCATGACCCACCATAGTCACCTGAGACTAGATTTTTCACAAAGACACTAAACAAAGGACTTTAGCAACGAGATGCGATAGAAAATGGGGATTCAGAGGAGAAGACAGTCTGGGCAAGGAGGGTACTATAGAGGAAGTTGTAGATTCTACACAGCTGTTGAGAGGTTCCATATATTTGACAGCTGTGAGCCAGTAGGGATGGGAAAGATAACATAGATTAAATGATATTTAAGAGGGCAATAACCTGCAGATTGGGCTTTAGAAAGTGCAAAGAATGAATGTTGGAAGAAGTTTAAGGCATCTATGAATGTCAGAGCAAGAGTATGTGATGGGAAAAAGTGGGTTAGTTGGAGTCTCATTAAGAAGAGTATTCTGACCAGGCATGGTGGCACATGCCTTTAATCCCAGTGGTTGGGAGGCAGAGGCAAGTGGATTTCTGAGTTTGAGGCCAGCCTAGTCTACAAAGTGAGTTCCAGGACAGCCAGGGCTACACAGAGAAACCCTGTCTTGAAAAAACAAAACAAACAAACAAAAAAAAAAAAAACAAAAGAAAAAGAAAAAGAAGAAGAAGAAGAGTATTCTGTTCCTGGCATACAAGACAGTAGGGAAAGCTATGAAATTTTAGTCTGGTAGACAGATAAACCTATCTTGTGGTAATGCTGAGAAATAGTTTCCAGCTAACAAAGCTCTGTGAAGGATGATTGGGACAGACAATGAGAGGTATGCAATGTATGTCTGTGTGATGCTTAGTCCATCTGGAAGAGTTTTTGAAGTGGTGTGGCCTGCTGCAGTGGGTTGCTAGTCAGAGGTAGATTGGCAAAGGAAACGGTTACTAGCTATGCACAAAATACATGGATTCAGTGTCAAGCTAAAGACCAGGAGCCCAGTTCTTAGGTGAAAAGTGGCCAAAATATAAGGTGTTTGAAAATGTCGATTGAGAATCCAGGTTTAGTGGTGATCCAGACACTAAGAAGCAAGTGCAGTGAAACTCTGTGTGTTTGAAACTACTGTCTACATAGCCAGTTTCTGGCCATGAAATGTGAGAAGGGGGACAATGGCAAGGGAGAGGGGGAGGGGGAGGGGGAGAGGGAGAGGGAGAGAGGGAGAGAGAGAGAAGAAGAAGAAGAAGAAGAAGAAGAAGAAGAAGAAGAAGAAGAAGAAGAAGAAGAAGAAGAAGAAGAAGAAGAAGAAGAAAGAGGAAAGAGGAAAGAGGAAGAGGAAGAGGAGAGGAAAAGGAAAGGGAGAGAGAAGTGTTAAGTTTGGGCTTTAGGTTGGGAAGCACTTAGTCAGCTATTGGTCATCAGAGGTTTCTAGAATATGCGAGATCTAATTTGAGTAGGTGTTAGAGGAATAAGGGACATATGATTGTCTGAAGTGAAGTGACAGAGGGTGGTTTTAAAGGTATTATTCAAATGATGCTTATGTAGTAGCCTTTATTGAGTGGATTATGAATTATGTTGACTAAAGTGTACCATGGATACCAGACAATATTTTAGTTCTTCTATTTAAAGGGCATGTGACCATGGTACCAGAGGAATGGATGTGATGCTGGTGAAGTGGAGAATACTCAAAACATAATTCTCAGAATTTGAGACCTACAGGAGAAGAGCTAATTCCCTCCCTGTTTTCATGCCAGCCTTAGATCAAGTAACAATGACCCCCAATAAGGTGACCAAAGACAGTCAGTCATGCAGTATAGCACCAGGATTTCTTCCCCATGCAAAAATGACATCACCAGCATCTAGCCTCATCCAATAGAATGAATGTACATTCAAAAATCCCACCTCATTCCTCAAGGTTCATATGGTCCCTGTCCACAAGGAATAAACCATGCAAGTTATTTCACAAGGATCATCTGAAGATAGCTGTTTTTAATGACACTTGTGGGAAGGCTATCTCTCAACAAAGCACACTCATATTTGGACTTTGGACCCTCCTGCCAGGGCAGGCTTCTGTTGCTAGCAGAGGCTCACATAAGAGCAAAGGCTCCCAACACTGCTGCCACTGCTGCTGCTGCAGCTGCAGCATCCTCAGGACCTGGTACCCTGGCCACTTGTCCTGCACTGGCCACCCAAACTTCTTTATTGCTTTCTTAAGAACTGTAACACTTAGAACCAGAATCCAGAAAACACTGTTCAAGACTTTACCTCACCATCCTGTGTCTGGCATACAGTGATACCTGATGCCCTTGAGGGAAGAGAATGACTGCTGACCACACCCATTCTGGACTTTGCCCTGCCTCTCTGAGCCATGTACTGGTGGTGCACAGAAGCACCCCTACCCCTCACACAGGAGAGGAGCATCACTAACCACAGATGGCATCTAGTGTGAGGACAAGACCTCTGTTTTGAGCAAGGAAGAGTGAATTGCCTGTGACACTTTTAGGGCAAGCAACCTGTCCTTTTTCTACTTTGGCACCCTCATGAGAATTCAGATACATTGAAAGGAAATCTGATGCTTTCTGGCTAGAGCCACTCTCTGATGTAGCCAGAAAGTCCCTAAACCTTTGTCTGCAACCTGACAACCTGAAACAGGCATTGGTAAAGACTTCCTATCTTACATCTGCTTGAAAGGAATGTTCCCATCAGACAAGGCATTTCTTCTCTTTCTGATCATGTGCAAATCTCTGTCACATTCACGCATGTACACCACACACTCACACAGAGACACATCCCTCAGAGCTAGGAAAATACATGCCCTTTTAAAAATCTCATGAATTTGACCTCACCAAAAAACAAGCCTGTTTGAACCACACATAGATCTGTTATGAGCAGACTGGAAAATGATTAGTGGACTTGTGTTTGAGTGCTAACAAACTCAAAAGGAAGTTTGAGACTGATCTTTTTGGAGTGGGTTAAAGAAAACCATGAACAAGTATAAGAGAAATGAGTCACCATATCCTGACTGTGTGGCTCATAGTGCCCCAGTGGTCCACACATGCGCAACAGCTACTTCTGCATTTGACAAACTTGAAAACTGCCTGACTCCTGGAGGCAAATGACAACAGTACACAGGACCAGAACAACTAATCAGATGGTGCCAGCTACAGTGAACAAGATGTCATGGACCAATGGGACACAGATGGATCCTGCAATAAACGAATCTGCTTCCACTTCTCACCTGACTCCCTGAATCTGTGATGTTGATTCTGCACCTTTTTATCCCTTACCTTCAAGGACCATGCCAAGCAGCCAAGGGCTAGGGCAACAGACAAAAATTAAAGACTGTGAATATGGACAGCAATTGCAAGTCTGCTTCCAACCCCAGGGCTACTAGAGCCAGGCTCAAAGAGGATGTGAGACAGATGCTGC
Organism: Mus musculus; assembly: GCF_000001635.26. NCBI lineage: Eukaryota > Metazoa > Chordata > Mammalia > Rodentia > Muridae > Mus > Mus musculus. The sequence goes on along the minus strand of NC_000070.6, from coordinate 121,539,861 downwards.
CCTGTGCAGCACTCAGACTGTCACTCACAAAGTTGTATTGTGCTGGGAATGGCCAGCTTGTGGTTCAGAAGTAAAAGAATTCATCAGACCATAACTGACGTAAAAGTTTTAATGAAAATTAAACAAAACACAGCAAAACACAGCAAAATACAGCAGGCTTAATCTTAGCAAGAACTGCACCCCAGCATGAATGGGACACTTATTGCACAGTTAAGAGAAGTTACCTGGCCTTGTTTCACTTTGACATTTGCATATCTTTTATTAGTTTTATTTTTTACAGTCCAGTCATTACCCCACTCCTAATCTGCCCTTCTGCAGTTTCTCATTACATCCTCCTCCCCCCATCTCCAAAATGATGTCTCCACACCACCCCTGCAGGGGTGGTGTGGAGACAAGACTCTGGAGGGTTAGGAGCATCTTCTCCCACTGAGGCCAGACCAAGCAGTCCTCTATTGTATATGTGTCAGGGCATGGGACAAGCTCATGTATGCTGCCTGGTTGGTGACTCAGTGTCTGAGAGAACACGGGGGTCCTGGTTGGTTAAGACTACTTATTTTTCTATGGGTTTGCCTTGCTCCTCAGCATTTTCTAGCCTTTCCCTAATTCTACCACAGGGGTCCCCAACTTTAGTCTATTTGTTGGCCATAATTGTCTGTGTCTGTCTCAGTCAGCTGCTAGGTGGGCCTCTTGGAGAACAGCCATGCTAGCCTTCTGTCTGTAAGCAAAAAAAAAATAATAATAACATCAATAATAGTGTCATGGCTTGGAGCCTTCCCTTGAGATGGATCCCAAGTTGGATCAGTCAATGTACTGCCTTTCTCTTGGTCTCTTCTCTTGTGTTGTCCCTGTAGTTCTTTTACTTTTTATATATATTTTTATTAGGTATTTTACTCATTTACATTTCCAATGCTATCCCAAAAGTCCCCCATACCCTCTACCCCACTCCTCTACCCACCCACTCCCACTTCTTGGCCCTGGTGTTCACCTGTACTGGGGCATATAAAGTTTGCATGTCCAATGGACCTCTCTTTCCAGTGATGGCCGACTAGGCCATCTTTTGATACATATGCAGCTAGAGTCAAGAGCTCCAGGGTACTGGTTAGTTCATAATGTTGTTCCACCTATAGGATTGCAGATCCATTTAGCTCCTTGGGTACTTTCTCTAGCTCCTCCTTTGGGGGCCCTATGATCTATCCAATAGGGAACCATTCTGGTTCAGAGTTTTTTACTGTGAGATGGTACCCCCATCCTTTGACTTGACCCCTGTCTTTCCACTGGAAGTGGACTCTATGAGTTCCCTCCCCCCATTGTAGGGCATTTCATCTAAGGTCCCTCCATTTGAGTCCTGAGAGCTCTTACCTCCCTGATCTTTGGTACTTTCTAGAGGCTCCACACCTCCCACTTTCCATATCCTACCTCCTGAGGTTGCATACTTCCATTCAATCTGCTGACCCTCAGGACTTCTCTCATGTTCCCTGCCCCATACCTGATCATGTTCTCCTTTTTTCCCTCCTCCTGGCCTCTCCCACTGAGGTCCCTCCTTCCCTCTGGCCCCATCCCCATTGCTTGCTTCTCCCTTCCAAGTGGGATTGAAGCAACCCCTTCTTGGGTCCTTCTGCTTGTTAGCCCTTCTTGTGTTTTGTGGATTGTATCATAGGTATTCTATACTTTTTTGGTCAATATCTACTTATTCATGAGTACATACCATGACATATGTGTACATTTTGAGCAGACAGAAGGGAACAGCTCACTATTGTTAAGCAGTGACTCATTTAACAGCATTTGAGCTCCATGAGACTGGCCATTTGTGGTGCAGGTTCTTTAAGCTCTACTTGTTTGTAAAGCATCACAGCTCACTCTGTCATGATCTGACAGGGGAGTTTGTTTTTCGTTTTTAGACTTTGCCTGTGTGTGCCTCAGGCACTTCATGTTCCTCATCATGGTCCTGGCAATCTTCCTTCTTCCTTCTTCCCAGTGATTGCATTACAGATTTGCGTCACCACAACTGGCTTCCACGTTTTAGTTTTCATTTGTTAGTTTTAAATTTGCTAAGTAGTAGAGAATAATCTTGAACTTCAAATCCTCCCCCTTCTGCCTTCCAAGTGCTAAGACAATATGTGTGCATCCCTTGTCTAACTTATACAGTAATGGGTTCCTACCAAGAGCCTCTGCACACTGATCAAGCACTCTATCAGAAGGGCTACTCTCCAGCGCCATGTGGCCTTGAAGTTTGTTAGAACCTGATAGAGCTGAGCAAGAAGTGTTCTTTTGTCTGTTACTGGTGAGGTTGCATGTTACATCATGTACACCATTTTCAATGCACAGTTCTGTAAGTAGTGTTGAGTCTATGCACAGATGAGGCAACTACATTTTCAGTCTAGTTTCAGAACATGTCAGCACCCAGGAAAACCTCCCTCTATATGGGTTAAGTCAGTTTCCCTCCCCACCTGACCCCTGATAAACACCACATACATTCTATGCTTGCTCTATGTGTTAGTCTATACATAACATATAAAAAGTATCCTATAATTTATGTCATTTGTGGAGGATTATTTTTTAAAGATTTATTTATTTGTTATGTGTAAATACACTGTGGCTATCTTCAGACACTTTTTCTTCTCTCTCCAGCCCCACTCACTCCTGCCCAAAGATGTATTTATATAGTATACGTAAGTACACTGTAGCTGTCTTCAGACACCCCAGAAGAAGGGCATCAGTTCTCATTATGGATGGTTGTGAGCCACCATGTGGTTTCTGGGATTTAAACTCAGGACCTTTGAAAGAGCAGTCAGTGCTCTAAACTGCTGAGCCATCTCTCTAGCCCTGCAGAGGACTATTTTATGCAATATGCATTGAGGTTCACCCAGATTTTGGTATATGTCAGCACTTCATTTCTATTTATGGGTGAATATTATTGTATTATCTCTATCTTTCTTTCTTTCTTTCTTTCTTTCTTTCTTTCTATCTATCTATCTATCTATCTATCTATCTACCTCCAGAGGAGGGCATATTGTCACCTCAAACTGTAGTTACAGAGACTTTTGAGCCACCATGTAGTTACTGAGAAGAGATATTATTGCTTTAAACTGGTGATCTATTTCTCCAGCCGTATTTATTTATTGTGAGACTGGATCTCACTATTCAGCCCTGATTGGCTGGGAACTCAATTTGTCGACCAGGCTGGCCTTAAACTTACAGAAACCCACCTTTCACTCTGCCTCCAAAATATTAAAAGAAAGGCATCCACACCAGGCAATATTGAATTCTTTTATCTCTTTTACTGGGCAGAAGAGGTGAGTGAGTGATTATGAGAACTAGAATCTCTTACAAAAACACAGGTTGGGTTCCTGGCACCCACAATCAGCTTACAACTGCTGTACCTACAGCTTCAGAGGATTCAGAGCCCTCTCCTTGACTCTCTGTGCAAATGGCACACGTTTATGTAGGCAACACACAGACACACACACACACACAGACACACACACACACACACACACACACACACACAAATTAAGAACAATTTAAAAATATCTTAAGAGGCAAGAAGAAATAGTTGAACCCCCAGAGTTGGAGTCAGACAGGTGGTTGTGTTCACCAAACTATGTCCCTTAGTGCTGAGACTTGGGTCTTCTGTAAAATCAATATATATTCTATTTGTTTGTTTTTTGGTTTGAGCTCTTGTTTTGTTTTTTCAAGACAGAGTTTTTCTGTGTTACTGTCCTGGCTTTCCTGAAACTCAATTTGTAGACCAAACTGACCTCAGTCTCACAGATATCTGCATGTTAGGGCATGCACCACCACCACCCATGAGCAGTGCATATACTTTACCACTTAACCATGTGTTCAGTCTCTCCCCACCACACACGCGCACACACACACACACACACACACACACACACACACACACACACACACATACACACACACAATTTCTTAATTATACTTCCTAAGTTGTAAGAATTTGGACATTGAACTCACATTGTGTTTTACAAATATTGTTCTTTAATCTGGAGACTGGGCTCATCACCTAGCTTCCCGCTTCTTATACTGTGGGTTGAGATTCAGTGTGAGATTATCAAACTGAATGTGAGGCTTGAGTTAAATGTGGCAACAGCATCCAAACACACAATTGACAAACATTAATTCAAAATCAAGGGGAAGTGAATGAGTTGTCCTTCAGTGTATGCATCTCCCATAGTGCTGGAGCCTTGGTTCTGAACACCAAACACTTGTATTTTGCATTGTACATGATTTCCCATCATAAATAGGAAAAAAATGCTGTGTCAGTCTACTCAGAATCCAGGCAGAAGTACATTATGAACTACAGATCTTTTATAGTGTATATAATATTTATGCTCTTATAGAAAAAGTGGTTTAATTACAAGAATCAAGATCTCTTTAATATTTTCTTCAGTTTGTTTAGAGTAAATTAAGGTGATTGGGTTACCTCACTAAGGACGATATCCTCCAGATACATCCATTTGTCCAAGAATTTCATAAATTCATTATTTTTAATAGCTGAGTAGTACTCCATTGTGTAAATGGACCACAGTTTCTGTATCCATTCTTCTGTTGAGGAACATCTGGGTTCTTTCCAGCTTCCGGCTATTATAAATAAGGCTGCTATGAATATAGTGGAACATGTGTTCTTATTACCAGTTGGAACTTCCCAATCACAAAAGAAGTCATTAGATATGCACTCACTGATAAGTGGATATTAGCTCAGGAACATAGAACACCCAAGATACAATTTGCAAAACAAGAAAATCAAGAAGAAGGAAGATCAATAGGTGGATACTTTGTTCCTCCTTAGAATAGGGAAAAATACTCATGGAAGGAGTTATATAAACAAAGTTTGGAGCTAAAACAAAAGGATGGACTATCCAGAGACTACCCACCCATGAATTCATCCCATATGGCATGTTGAGATTGTTCATAGCAGTATACTACGACTTGCCTCATGCTCGGTCAGGGGTGTGATTTTGCCAGTTGCACATTGTTTCTACAATTGTGTGATCTTAGGAGTTCTAGGATTTTGTTCAGGGTATATAACTGCTAGGACCCTGTCTTACTTAGGGTTTTACCTTGGTGAACAGACACCATGACAAAGACAACTCTGATAAGGAAAATGTTTAAATGGGTCTGACTTACAGGTTAAGAGTTTCAGTCCATCATGGCAGGAACATGGCATCATCCAGGCAGGCATGGTGCAGGAGGAACTGAGAGTTCTACATTTTCATCTGGGGGCTTCTACCAGAATACTGGCTTCCAGGTAGCTAGGCCTAGGATGTAAAAGCCTATGACCACAGTGACATACTTAGTCCAACAAGGTCATACCTGCAAATAGTGTCATTCTATGTCATTCATTCTATGAAGCTACAACTACTCTGATACCCAAAACACACAAAGAACCAACAAATATAGAGAAATTCAAACCAATTCCCTTATGAATATCAATGCAAAAGTACTCAATAAAATTCTTGCTAACCGAATCCAATAACACATCAAAACGATCATCCATCATGATCAAGTAGGCTTCACCCCAGGTATGCAGGGATGGTTTAATATATGGCAATCCATCAACATAATCCACTATATAAACAAACTCAAAGACAAAAACCACATGATCATTTCCTCAGATACTGAGAAAGTATTTAATAAAATCCAACATCCATTTATGATAAAAGCTTTGGAAAGATCAGGAATTCAAGACCCATACCTAAACATGGTAAAAGTAATATAAAGCAAATCAGTAGTCAACATAAAAATAAATGAAGAGAAACTGGAAGCAATTCCACTAAAATCAGGGATAACACAAGGCTGCCCACTTTCTCCCTACCTATTCAATATAGTACTTGAAGTCCTAGCCAGAGCAATTAGACAACAAAAGAAGATCAAGGGGATTCAAATTGGAAAGGAAGAAGTCAAAATATCACTATTTCCGGATGATATGACAGTATATACAAGTGACCCTAAAAATTCCACCAGTGAACTCCTAAACCTGATAAACACATTCAGTGCAGTAGCTGGATATAAAATTAAATCAAACAAATCAGTGGTCCTTCTTTACACAAAATGTAAACAGGCTGAGAAAGAAATTAGGGAAACAACACCTTTCACAATAGTCACTCTAACTAAGCAAGTCAAAGATCTATAAGATAAGAACTTCAAGTCTCTGAAGAAAAGATATCCAAGAAGATCTCAGAAGATGGAAAGATCTCCCATGCTCATGGATTGGCAGGATTAATATAGTCAAAATGGCTATCTTGCCAAAAGCAACCTACAGATTCAATGCAATCCCCATCAAAATCACAACTCAATTCTTCACAGAGTTAGAAGGGTCAATTTGCAAATTCATCTGGAACAACAAAAACCTAGCATAGCAAAAACTATTCTCAACAACAAAAGAACATTTGGTGGTATCACCATGCCTGACCTAAAGCTGTACTACAGAGCAATTTTGATAAAAACAAACAAACAAACAAACAAACCCTGCATAGTACTGGTACAGCAACAGACAGGTAGATCAATGGAATAGAATTGAAGACCCAGAAATGAACCCACACATCTATGGTCACTTGATCTTTGCAAAGGATCTAAAACCATCTAGTGGAAAAAAAGACAGCATTTTCAACAAATGGTGCTGATTCAACTGCTGGTTATCATGTAGAAGAATGCATATTGATCCGTTCTTATCTACTTGTCCAAAGCTCAAGACTAAGTGGATCAAGGAACTCCACATAAAACCAGAGACACTGAAACTTATAGAGGAGAAAGAGGAGAATAGCCTCGAAGATGTGGGCACAGGGGGAACATTCCTGAACATAACCTCAATTGTCTGTGTTGAAAGATCAAGAACCAACAAATGGGATCTCATAAAGTTGCAAAGCTTCTGTAAGGCAAATACGCTGTCAATTAGACAAAAAGGCCACCAACAGATTGGGAAAGGATATTTCTCAATCCAAAATCTGATAGGGATCTAATATCCAATATATATAAATAACTCAAGAAGATGGACTCCAGAAAATCAAATAACACTATTAAAATAGGGGGTACAGTGCTAAACAAAGAATTCTCAAATGAGGAATACCAAACGGCTGAGAAGCACCTGAAAAAAAATGTTCAACATCCTTAATCATCAGGGAAATGCAAATCAAAACAACCCTGAGATTCCACCTCACACCAGTTAGAATGGCTAACATCAAAAGCTCAAGTGACAACAGATGCTGCTGAGGATGTGGAGAAAGATGAACATTCCTGTGCTGCCATGGGTGTGGGGGAAAGGGGAGAAAACCCTTATCTCGCCAGAGTTCTATCACTCTGGACTGGCAGACAAGGGAGGACTGCTGCAAGATTTCCACAGGGCCCCTGGTGGGTGTCTGGCTGTTTTTTAAGCCACTGACCCAGCTAGGCAGGTGGAGGACAAGGGGAAGTCTTAGTCATCAGGTTCCCAGCCTCCAGCATCCCATGCTGAATACCATGGAGGAGCTGAGAACAAATGGGGGCCCTAGGTGGCTAGGTCAGCTCCAGAGAAAAGGGCAGGAGAGGGTAGGGGGATAGGGGTTGCTGCATGGTTCTCACACGGGCTAGAGTCCTTAATCTGATTCATGGCTCCAGCATAGGAAGACTTTCTGGTGGGTGGTTATACAGGGCTCATTAAGAGAAGGCCATTCCCATCTTTCAAGCATGGTGGGCCTTTATGAACAGAGACAGTTTATAGTTTTAGAGCTTTATTGTAGAAAGGCAGGGGGCAAACAGAGGAGGTAGAAAGATAGAGGCCTGCCATGGCCATGTGGAAAGAGGGGGAAGGGAGAGGAAGGGAGAAAAAGAGGGCTAGAGAAGAGAGTAAGAAAGGTGAAAGCTTAAAAAGAGCTAGGAGGAAGTCCCTTCCGGCCCACTGCTGCACCGTGGTCCCTGGCCCGGGGGTCCCACACAGGATCCGCCATGGGATCCTAAGACCTCTGGTGAGTGGAACACAGCACCTGCGCCAATCCAAGCACATGGGACCTGAGACTGCATTAATTAAGGAAGCAGATAATCAGAGCCTGATCCGGGGCTCAAGTCCCTTCCGGCCCACTGCTGCACCGTAGACCCTGGCCCGGGGAGTCTGCAGACACCCACAAGGACCCACACAGGATCCGCCATGGGATCTTAAGACCTCTGGTGAGTGGAACACAACTTCTGCCAGGAGGCAGGTTCAAACACAAGATATCTGGGCACCTTCCCTGCAAGAGGAGAGTTGCCTGCAGAGAGTACTCTGACCACTGAATCTAAGGATAGAGCTAGTCTCCCAGGTCTGCTGATAGAGACTAACATAATCACCTGAGGAACAAGCTCTAACCAGAGACAACTATAACAACTAGCTCCAGAGAATACAAGATGGCGAAAGGCAAACGTAAAAATCCTACTAACAGAAATCAAGACCACTCACCATCATCAGAACGCAGCACTCCCATGCCACCTAGTCCTGGGCACCCCAACACAACCGAAAAGCTAGACCCAGATTTAAAAGCATATCTCATGATGATGGTAGAGGACATCAAGAAGGACTTTAATAACTCACTTAAAGAAATACAAGAGAACACTGCTAAAGAGTTACAAGTCTTTAAAGAAAAACAGGAAAACACAACCAAACAGGTAGAAGTCCTTAAAGAAAACCAGGAAAGCACATTCAAACAGGTGATGGAAATGAACAAAACCATACTAGACCTAAAAAGGGAAGTAGACACAATAAAGAAAACACAAAGTGAGGCAACGCTGGAGATAGAAACCCTAGGAAAGAAATCTGGAACCATAGATGCGAGCATCAGCAACAGAATACAAGAGATGGAAGAGAGAATCTTAGGTGCAGAAGATTCCATAGAGAACATCGGCACAAAAATCAAAGATAATACAAAACGCAAAAAAATCCTAACTCAAAACATCCAGGAAATCCAGGACACAATGAGAAAACCAAACCTACGAATAATAGAGGTTGATGAGAATGAAGATTTTCAAATTAAAGGGCCAGCAAATATATTCAACAAAATTATAGAAGAAAACTTCCCAAACCTAATGAATGACATGCCCATGAACATACAGGAAGCCTACAGAACTCCAAATAGACTGGACCAGAAAAGAAATTCCTCCCAACACATTACAATCAGAACAACAAATGCACTAAATAAAGAGACAATATTAAAAGCAGTAAGGGAGAAAGGTCAAGTAAAATATAAAGGCAGGCCTATCAGAATTACACCAGACTTTTCACCAGAGACTATGAAAGCCAGAAGATCCTGGACAGATATTATACAGACACTAAGAGAACACAAATGCCAGCCCAGGCTACTATACCCGGCCAAACTCTCAATAACAATAGATGGAGAAACCAAAGTATTCCACGACAAAACCAAATTCACACATTATCTTTCCACGAATCCAGCCCTTCAAAGGATAAAAACAGAAAAAAAAAAACAATACAAGGACGGAAATGACGCCCTACAAAAAGCAAAAAAGTAATCACTCAACAAAACAAAAAGAAGACAGCCAGCAGAATAGAATGCCAACTCTAACAACAAAAATAAAAGGAAGCAACAATTACTTTTCCTTAATATCTCTTAATATCAATGGACTCAATTCCCCAATAAAAAGACATAGACTAACAGACTACCTACACAAACAGGACCCAACATTCTGCTGCTTACAGGAAACCCATCTCAGGGAAAAAGACAGACATTACCTCAGAGTGAAAGGCTGGAAAACAATTTTCCAAGAAAATGGTCCGAAGAAACAAGCTGGAGTAGCCATTCTAATATGAGATAAAATCGACTTCCAACCCAAAGTTATCAAAAAAGACAAGGAGGGACACTTCATACTCATCAAAAGTAAAATCCTCCAAGAGGAACTCTCAATTCTGAATATCTATGCTCCAAATGCAAGGGCAGCCACATTCATTAAAGAAACTTTAGTAAAGCTCAAAGCACACATTGCACCTCACACAATAATAGTGGGAGACTTCAACACACCACTTTCATCAATGGACAGATCGTGGAAACAGAAACTAAACAGGGACACAATGAAAATAACAAAAGTGATGAAACAAATGGATTTGACAGATATCTACAGAACATTTTATCCTAAAACAAAAGTATATACCTTCTTCTCAGAACCTCAAGGGACCTTCTCCAAAATTGACCATATAATTGGTCACAAAACAGGCCTCAACAGATACAAAAATATTGAAATTGTCCCATGCATCCTATCAGACTACCATGGCCTAAGGCTGATCTTCAATAACAACATAAATAATGGAAAGCCAACATTCACATGGAAACTGAACAACACTCTTCTCAATGATACCTTGGTCAAGGAAGGAATAAACAAAAAAAAATAAAGACTTTTTAGAGTTTAATGAAAATGAAGCAACAACATACCCAAACCTATGAGACACAATGAAAGCATTTCTAAGAGGGAAACTCATAGCTCTGAGTGCCTCCAAAAATAAACGGGAGAGAGCACACACTAGCAGCTTGACAACACATCTAAAAGCTCTAGAAAAAAAGAAAGCAAATTCACCCAAGAGGAGTAGACGGCAGGAAATAATCAAACTCAGGGGTGTAATCAACCAAGTGGAAACAAGAACAACTATTCAAAGAATTAACCAAACGAGGAGTTGGTTCTTTGAGAAAATCAACAAGATAGATAAACCCTTAGCTAGACTCACAAGAGGGCACAGGGCCAACATACTAATTAACAAAGTAACAAATGAAAAGGGAGACATAACAACAGATCCTGAAGAAATCCAAAACATCATCAGATCCTTCTACAAAAGGCTATACTCAACAAAACTGGAAAACCTGGACGAAATGGACAAATTTCTGGACAGATACCAGGTATCAAAGTTGAATCAGGATCAAGTTGAACTTCTAAACAGTCCCATATCCTCTAAAGAAATAGAAGCAGTCATTAATAGTCTCCCAGCCAAAAAAAGCCCAGGACCAGATGGGTTTAGTGCAGAGTTCTATCAGACCTTCAAAGAAGATCTAATTCCAGTTCTGCACAAACTATTTCACAAAATAGAAGTAGAAGGTACTCTACCCAACTCATTTTATGAAGCCACAATTACTCTGATACCTAAACCACAGAAAGATCCAACAAAGGTAGACAACTTCAGACCAATTTCTCTTATGAATATCGATGCAAAAATACTCAATAGAATTCTCGCTAACCGAATCCAAGAACACATTAAAACAATCATCCATCCTGACCAAGTAGGTTTTATTCCAGGGATGCAGGGATGGTTTAATATACGAAAATCCATCAATGTAATCAATTATATAAACAAACTCAAAGACAAAAACCACATGATCATCTCATTAGATGCAGAAAAAGCATTTGACAAGATCCAACACCCATTCATGATAAAAGTCTTAGAAAGATCAGGAATTCAAGGCCCATACCTAACCATGATAAAGCAATCTACAGCAAACCAGTAGCCAACATCAAAGTAAATGGTGAGAAACTGGAAGCAATCCCACTAAAATCAGGGACTAGACAAGGCTGCCCACTTTCTCCCTACCTATTCAACATAGTATTTGATGTCCTAGCCAGAGCAATTCGACAACAAAAGGAGATCAAGGGGATACAAATTGGAAAAGATGAAGTCAAAATATCACTCTTTGCAGATGATATGATAGTATATATAAGTGGCCCTAAAAATTCCACCAGAGAACTCCTAAACCTGATAAACAGCTTCGGTGAAGTAGCTCGATATGAAATTAACTCAAACAAGTCAATGGCATTTCTCTACACAAAGAATAAACAGGCTGAGAAAGAAATTAAGGAAACAACACCCTTCTCAATAGTCACAAATAATATAAAATATCTTGGCGTGACTCTAACTAAGGAAGTGAAAGATCTGTATGATTAAAAACTTCAAGTCTCTAAAGAAAGAAATTAAAGAAGATCTCAGAAGATGGAAAGATCTCCCATGCTCATGGATTGGCAGGATCAACATTGTAAAAATGACTATCTTGCCAAAAGAAATCTACAGATTCAATGCAATCTCCATCAAAATTCCAACTCAATTCTTCAACGAATTAGAAAGAGCAATCTGTAAATTCATCTAGAATAACAAAAAACCTAGTATAGCAAAAACTCTTCTCAAGGACAAAAGTACCTCTGGTGGGATCACCATGCCTGACCTAAAGCTTTACTACAGAGCAATTGTGATAAAAACTGCATGGTACTGGTATAGTGACAGACAACTAGACCAATGGAATAGAATTGAAGACGCAGAAATGAACCCGCACCCCTATGGTCACTTGATCTTGGACAGGGAGCTAAAACCATCCAGTGGAAGAAAGACAGCATTTTCAACAAATGGTGCTGGCACAACTGGTTGTTATCATGTAGAAGAATGCAAATCGATCCATTCCTATCTCCTTGTACTAAGGTCAAATCTAAGTGGATCAAGGAACTTCACATAAAACCAGAGACACTGAAACTTATAGAGGAGAAAGTGGGGAAAAGCCTTGAAGATATGGGCACAGGGGAAAAATTCCTGAATAGAACAGCAATGGCTTGTGCTGTAAGATCGAGGATTGACAAATGGGGCCTCATGAAACTGCAAAGCTTCTGCAAGGCAAAAGATACAGTCAATAAGACAAAAAGGCCACCAACAGATTGGTAAAGGACCTTTACCTATCTTAAATCAGATATGGGACTAATATCCAATATATATAAAGAACTCAGGAGGATGGACTCCAGAAAATCAAACAACCCCCTTAAAAGATGGGGCTCAGAGCTAAACAAAGAATTCTCACCCGAGGAATACCGAATGGCTGGGAAGCACCTGAAAAAATGTTCAACATCCTTAATCATCAGAGAAATGAAAATCAAAACAACCCTGAGATTCCATCTCACACCAGTCAGAATAGCTAAGATAAAAAATTCAGGTGACAGCAGATGCTGGCGAAGATGTGGAGAAAGAGGAACAGTCCTCCATTGTTGGTGGGATTGCAAGCTTGTACAACCACTCTGGAAATCAGTCTGGCGGTTCCTCAGAAAATCGGTATCCAAACGCTGACACCATTGCATACACTAGCAAGATTTTATCGAAAGGACCCAGATGTAGCTGTCTCTTGTGAGACTATGCCGGGGCCTAGCAAACACAGAAGTGGATGCTCACAGTCAGCTAATGGATGGATCACAGGGCTCCCAATGGAGGAGCTAGAGAAAGTACACAAGGAGCTAAAGGGATCTGCAACCCTATAGGCCGATCAACATAATGAACTAACCAGTATCCCGGAGCTCTTGACTCTAACTGAATATGTATCAAAAGATGGCCTAGTCGGCCATCACTGGAAAGAGAGGCCCATTGGACACGCAAACTTTATATGCCCCAGTACAGGGTAACGCCAGGGCCAAAAAGGGGGAGTAGGTGGGTAGGGGATTGGGGGTTGGGGGGTATGGGGGACTTTTGGTATAGCATTGGAAATGTAAATGAGCTAAATACCTAATTAAAAAAAAAAGAAAATTGGACATAGTACTACCGGAGGATCCTGCAATACCTCTCCTGGGCCTATATCCAGAAGATGTCCCAACAGGTAAGAAGGACACATGCTCCACTATGTTCATAACAGTTTTATTTATAATAGCCAGAAGCTGGAAAGAACCCAGATGCCCCTCAACAGAGGAATGGATACAAAAAATGTGGTACATTTACACAGTGGAGTACTACTCAGCTATTAAAATGAATGAATTTGTGAAATTCCTAGGCAAATGGTTGGACCTGGAGGGTATCATCCTGAATGAGGTAACATAATCACAAAAGAACTCAAATAATATGTACTCACTGATAAGTGGATATTAGCCCAGAAACTTAGTATAGTGAGATATAAGGTACAATTTGCAAAACACATGAAACTGAAGAAGAACGAAGACCAAAGTGTGGACATTCGCCCCTTCTTAGAATTGGAAACAATCACCCATGGAAGGAGTTACAGAGACAAAGTTTGGAGCTGAGACAAAAGGATTAACCATCAAGAGACTGCCATATCCAGGGATCCATCCCATAATTAGCCTCCAAACAATGACACCATTGCATACACTAGCAAGCGTTTGCTGCAAGGACTGTGATATAGCCGTCTCTTGTGAGACTAGGCCAGGGCCTAACAAACACAGAAGTGGATGCTCACAGTCAACTATTGGATGGATCACAGGGCCCCCAATGGAGGAGCTAGAGAAAGTATCCAAGGAGCTAAAGAGATCTGCAACCCTGTAGGTGCAACGTTATGAACTAACCAGTGCTCTGGAGCTCTTGACTCTAGCTGCATATGTATCAATAGATGGCCTAGTCGGCCATCACTGGAAAGAGAGGCCCACTGGACAGGCAAACTTTATATGCACCAGTACAGGGGAACGCCAGGGCCAAAAAATGGGAATGGGTGGGTAGGGGAGTAGGGGGGAGGGTGTGGGAGACTTTTGGGATAGCATTGGAAATGTAACTGAGGAAAATACGTAATAAAAAAAAAATAAGAGAAAAATAAATAAATAAATAAAAATTTAAAAAAGAGAGCTAGGAGGGTCCAAGCAGCTCCTCTTATAGTAGGCTGGGCAATCTTGCTGTTACCAGGTAACTATGGAGAGGAGCATGCCTGCGTATAGTCAGGTAACTGTAGGGGTGGAGTCTAGCCAGAATGCCAGAAGCTTGGGACATTATCTGCATGTCTGATAGTCACAGAATTATGGAGGTGGGGGCTCTGTGTTATCAGGCACTTGGCTCTGGGAACATGGGTTGCTTTTCCATCCCTTGTAGAGTTGTCTACTTGGTCAGCAGAGTGAGCCTCATTTGACCAAAATAAGCTCCTTATCACAGTCCCACACACTCCTCCATTGCTGGTGGCATTGCAAGCTGGTACAACCACTCTGGAAATCAGTTTGGGAGTTCATCAGAAAATTGGACACAGTACTACCCGAAGATCCAGCAATACCACTCCTGGGCATATACCCAGAAGATGTTCCAGCTTGTAATAAAGTCATATGCTTCACTATGTCCATAGCAGCCTTATCTATAATTGCCAGAACTGGGAAGAACCCAGATATCCCTCAACAGAAGACTGGATTAAGAAAATGTGGTATATTTGCGCAGTGGAATACTACTCAGCTATTAAAAACAATGAATTTAGGCTGGGCAGTGGTGGTGCACGCCTTTAATCCCAGCACTTGGGAGGCAGAGGCAGGCAGATTTCTGAGTTCGAGGCCAGCCTGGTCTACAGAGTGAGTTCCAGGACAGCCAGGGCTATACAGAGAAACCCTGTCTCAAAAAAAATGAATTTATTATAAATTCTTAGACAATTGATGGATCTGGAGGATATCATCCTGAGTGATGTAACAAAATCACAAAAGAACACACATGATATGCACTCACTGATAAATGGATATTAGCCCAGAAACTTAGAATACTCTAGATACAATTTGCAAAACTCATGAAACTCAAGAAGGAAAGCCAAAGTATAGATACTTCGTTCCTTCTTAGAAAGGGGGGGGGAGAGAATACCCATTGAAGGAGTTACAGAGACAACGTTCAGAGTTGAGACTGAAGGAGGACCATCCAGAGACTGCCCCACGAAGGCATCCATCCCATAAACAACCACCAAACCCAGACACTATCGCATATACCAACAAGATTTTGCTGACAGGACCCTGATATAGCTGTCTCCTTTGAGGCTATGCCAATGCCTGGCAAATACAGAAGTGGATGCTCACAGTCATCTCTTTGATGGAACACAGGGCCCCCAGTGAAGGAGCTAGAGAAAGTACCCAAGGCACTGAAGGTGTCTGCAACCCTATAGGAGGAACAACAATATGAACTAACCAGTACCCCCAGAGCTCATGTCTCTAGCTGCATATGTAGCCGACAATGACCTAGTCGGCTATCAGTGGAAGGAGAGGCCCTTGGTCTTGCGAAAACCTTATACCCCAGTATAGGGGAGTGTCATGGCCAGGAAGTGGTAGTGCGTGGGCTGGGGAGCAGGGGGAGGGGGAAGGTATAGGGGATTTTCAGAGAGGAAACTAGGAAAGGGGATAGCATTTGAAATGTAAATGAAGAAAACATCTAATAAAAAAGAAAAAATAGAAAAAAAAGGAAAAGAAAGAGTGGAACCTCACTGGGACTCCTTTTGGGTATCCTGGTTTTTCTCAGTGTCATGGAGATCCTATAGTTTGGGATCCGTAGGACTGGCCCCTTTATTCACTCCAGCAATTCACAGTGGGGTGAGCTCATTCAAAGCCCAGGATCTGGCACTGATAGCTCTGAGAGCTGGTCATCATGTCAGATCCCTAGCTCTGGTGCCTTGGGACCTGCTCACCTGCAATCTCTTCATCCAAGGCCAGCTTTAACCTGTTGCCCAGGATGGGTATAGGGACTGGTCTCCCAAGTATTGCAGCCAGAGTGGGGCATAGCCTGTTCTCCCACTCACATCACACTGGGGCCAGCTTTCCCGTTTACCATAGGTGGTGAGGGACTAGGAAGAGGAAAAGGGTGCCTCTCCCTTGTGTGCACTACTACACAGAAGACAAGAGACAGGGCCAGCTTCCCTGAACTCTAGGCCTTCCGGCCTACTCACCTTAAAGCTCCATATCCAGGGCCAGTTCTACTCTGCTGCCTAGGTGAGGCACAGGACCTACTTTCCTGTGTGCTGAATTAGGTGAGAGACAAGAACAGCTCTCCTGCTCTAATGACCTTGAGGCCATGGTCTTCCACCTGGTGCAGGTGGAGAGGGTCAAGGTGGGAGGAGGGGATCTCTAACTCATCCAAACCTCAGAATTGGAGACTAGTGGTGGGCCAGGTCTCCATGCTCATATTATTGGGGTCAGTAAACCTGAAACTCTTGCACTGTGCTGGGCTTGCTCTCCAGAGTACTGTAAATGGGTAGTGGCTAGGCCAGTCTCCTGCTGTCATGCCCCCAGGGCCAGACCTCTGACAAGGTCTGGGTAATGGGTGAGGCCAGTTCTGGACAGCCCTCGGACAACAAAATGCCTCTGGGTGGCAGCACCGGCCAAGACCACATGAGACATCTCTATCTACCACATCAGGCTGTTCCTCATAACCCTTGAGTCTCTAGTTTTCCCTCTCTTCATTGTGCCTGCATCCTCCTGTTTCTCTTCCTCTACCATTTCTCCAACACTTACTTGCTCCTTTTAATAGTTCATGGAATCTCTGAGTTTCTGTGGTCATCTCAGCAGTGATCTCAGAAGTGCTATGCCCCACTCCAGCATTATGGCAATGGAAGGGGTCATCTTGAATGTAGTCTATACCCCCAGGCCTGTGCTGCACAGGACTGGTGTCATCTCAGGCTACCTCACATTCTTGGGCCCCTGGCACTGAACTGGCAGTCATTCTGGTCTTGTTACTTACCGAAGTCTAGCCAGGATGATCCATGTGAGTGTCATCTGCCTCCAGCTCACTCCTGTCCAAGGTCTGAGGTCACAATGGAGTTCTTCTAATTTGAAATTCTTTTCCTGTCCTGAGAAGCCATCCCATCCATCTAGATGTTGGACAGGTGGTTCAAGAGAAACCTGTCTGAAGTTCAAGATATGGAAAGGATTGGATGGCCTCAGAAGTCTCCAGGAAACAAACTGATCCTGTTTATTTGAACCTTCACTGGGTAAAAAAGCATAAATAGTGACAAAAGCAGAGAGTAATAATGTGAATGTCTCGGTACTTATTTTTATGCCTTTTTAACATTCATTAATTTTGATATGGAAAGATTGCTCAGTGTATTAAAATTGGTTGCTAGGCAAACATGAGACCACCTGACTTAGACTGTCAGATTCTTGGTGGAAGGAGAGACCAACTCAAGAAAGTTGTCTCTGACTTCCATGCATGTGCCCTGACACCCAAATCCATATTCAGTCTTATCCTACCTCACCTACATATTCTCCCCAGGATCAGAGTATTTTAAACAAAATCCCATATTATGACCCATAAATACTTGTCAATTAAAGAGAAGAAGCATTTTAACTAGTTAGGGGAAATTAAATAAACAATTTTAAATAAGCAAATACTGAAATATTTGTTGAAATATTTAAAGTAATGGTTCAAATAAATAAATCATTTTAAAAATGAAATTAAAAAGGAAAGAAAACTAGGTCTGGGGCTAGGGAAACAGTTTTGTTATTTAAGTTCTTACTACATAAACATGAGACCCTAAGTTGGATGTCCACATGCATGGATCTATAGATATAAACCTGTTATCCCAATGCAGAGGATGTAGAACAAGGCGATCTATGGAGATTGCTGCACAGACAGTGTAATCAAGTTACCAAGTTCTAGGTTTACTGGGAGCCTCTGTTGAAGACAAAAGGTAGAAAGGGATCTAGAGAGATACCCAGTAGGTCTCAGTAGCCCAGGTTGTCTAGATCTCTCAATGTATCTGTGGATGACCTTGAACTCCTACTCCTCCTGAGTCTTCCAACAAAGTTCTGGGATTATAGGCCTGGACCACAATGCCCAACCCATAATTTGTTGTTTGGTTGGTTGGTTGGTTGGTTGGTTGCTTTTGATTTTGGCTTTGGTTTTGGTTTTGGTTTTTTGAGACACAATCTCTCTATAAGAGAGCTCTCTATAGGAATTCATTATGTAGACCATGTTAGCCTGGAACTCAGAGATTCATCTGCCCCTGCTTCACAAATGTTGAGATTAAATTCTGAAATTAGAATTTCCACAAAGGCTTTGAAGGAAGCCTTTAGAAGCAGGATGAGATGCAAAGTAGGAATTCAAAGGAGGGGACAGTCTGGATAGAGAGGATCCTCCATGGAATTGGAGCTGATTCGACAGCTGTTGAAAGGTTCCCTGTACTTGAGAGCTGTGAGGCAGGTAGGGATGGGAATGATACAGTAGAGTGTATCAGCCGTAAGAGGGCCAGAGCCTGCAGACCTGGGCTGCAAAGAGAACAAGGAGGGGAAATTGGGGAAGAATTAAGGTCCCTGGGGAAATCAAGGACAGGTTATGCCCTACAAAAAAGGCTTTTCATTTGAGAGAGTACCCTCAAAGACTGAAGAGTAGGGAAAGCTGTGGAATTTTGAGTTGGATAGACAGACCCAGAGGGAGAGGATTGTTGGTAATTTAACTGGCTAAAAATCTTGTGGGAACACTGAGGATTATCCAGTTTTCAAAGCTCTATAACGGATGCATGAGGTAGTCAATGAGACTAGTACATGATCTTGGTGGTGGGTAGTCCAGCTGGTAGAGTCAATGAATTGTTGCTGGCTGGTGCAGTAGGTTGCTACAGTGGTGCAAGTAGGTGGGCAAAAGAAATGATTCCCATTTCTGGGGAGCATAAACAAACTCAGTGCTAGGCTAAAGAAAGGGAGCCCAGTTCTTAGGCTGGGAAGTGGCCAAAATATAAGGTTTTTTCAACATGTCAATTGAGAATCCAGATATAGTGGTGTTCCAAGCACTCAGGAGGCTGAGGTAGGTAGATCTCTCTGAGTTTGAGTTCAGTGTGTCTACATAGCCAGTTTCAGGCCACTCAGAACCATAAAGATGCAGAGAGGGAGAGAGACTGTGTGTGCATGAGAGAGACAGACAGAGAACGACGAGACAGACATATAGAAAGACACAGAAAGACAGGAAGAGACAGAAAGTGAGACAGAGAAACACAGAAATAGAGAGATAATAAGGGGAGGAAGAGATATAATGGGACAGAGGAAGAGAGTGACAGTGGGAGCTAGAGAAAGAGAGAGACAGTCACAAAGACAAGGGGAAAATGTTGAGTTTAGGCTTTATCTTGGGGACCATTTAATCACCTCTTGTTCATCTAAGGTTTCTGGAATGTGTGAGACCAAGGTTGAGTAGATGTGCAGGGCACTGAGGGACTCTTGGTCCTCTGGAGTGGAGTAACAGAAGCTCCTTTTAAGAAAGATTCCAGATGATGCCAATGAAGCACCCTTATGGTAATGATTACTTGGGATAAAAGGGCCATGGATT
Organism: Mus musculus; assembly: GCF_000001635.26. Taxonomy (NCBI): domain Eukaryota; kingdom Metazoa; phylum Chordata; class Mammalia; order Rodentia; family Muridae; genus Mus; species Mus musculus. The sequence continues at coordinate 121,519,889 of NC_000070.6, read as the reverse complement.
CAGGGGCAAATTTTGAGTTCTCTCTTTAAGGGTGTCTTTCTTTGTGGAATCAGGGCAAATAGTTTCCTTGTGTTTTGATCAAGCAGGGAAAATGGAAATGTTAAAGCTCTCAAAAGGGAAGCAGAGGTTTGGGCTGCCAGCACCAGAGATGTACCCAGGGTCCCTGGTCTCATCTGCTAATGTGGTAGCCCCAATGCCAGCAGCAGGGTTGCCTGCAGCAGCAGACAATAGGATAAGCATGAACAGCCAGGTGGGTCCAACATCCACCAGGAAAGAGAACTCTTCCCCGAGTGTTATAGCTCAATAAAATGTACACTCTCACGTGATCCTCAGTGAAAACACATGTGTGTATTATTCCACGTGGACAGGAACTTTATAAACATTGAAGGGTAGGGTGGGATTTGGGAAAACATGCTTCCCATTGCCTCATTGTGAGAGGCCAAGGATGTTCTATTTGCATGGGGATGCACTCTAGCTGTTTTCCCTAGGTGACTGATTGTCATGGCCACCCTTAGTGGGATGACATGGTCACATATTCCCAAGCAGGTAGAGGTAGGCATGGAGTGGCCCTCAACCTTACCAGTTCTTCTGTCTGGTGGCACAGTCCACTTGCCCTACAAATAGATACAAACTGAGTAGAATAAAATCATTCACAATGAATTGAAACAGTTGTTGCAGAACAGGCAGCTCTTTTCTGTGAAACACAGTTGAGAGAAGAGGGAGTAACATTTTCACCTCAGTATCCTACAAGTTAGATAAGAGCATTACATAAGATCTGTTAAAGGACAGAAGAGCAGCTTCTACTGCATTGTAAGCTCCAAATAAGTACACGTCAGCAATGGATTGGCTGCAGGGAATGCTCAGGTTCTGGTGTCCAGCATGGGTGTGGTCACATGGGCACAAGCAAAGAAAACTGATTGCCACCAAGAAACACAAGTGCTTGTTGATTCACTGAGCTAAGATGGAGTTACCTAGATTTATGCTGCTCCTGTCAGTCTGTCTTCTCTCCTGCTGTTGCAGTGCCTTGGAGGAGAAGCAGGACCTACCATCAGAATCAGGTCCAGTAACTCTGGTGTTATGGTATAAGTTAGGTAAGTGAGGAGTAAATAGCCACAGGGCACGAGACCCACTTCTTTTCACCAACTAGGTTCAATTCTGAAAAGCAAGGACTGTAAAGCAAAGTATTTGAGATTTGGGGGCTGCTTGGCACCAGCGGGGAAGCATTCATGTGTCTTTGGTCAGTTCTCAGGAAAGCTGTGCACTGCTGGGTTTTAAGCTGTCTGTCAAAATCCTAGCAGCTGTGGCATCAGCTGAAGCATTTACCACTCAGGCCAGCCTGCCCCTGGAGAGCTGGGCAGTGCACTCAGGCTTTTGTTCCATCACACCTGAATAGAGATCTACCAGGCACCTTCATGTCCTCCATGCAGTTACCTCCCAAAACACACTACACCTGAGTGGGAAACACACTGAATAATTTGTCTTCCTGGAACATGCCTCCCAGTGATGAAACAAAATGTACAGAAATAAGGGAAACATGTCAGACAGTGAGGGTGTGCTAAAAACATGCACAAAGCCTGGAATAAGATAGAGCCTGAGGTGTGAGCTTGTGCATTGAGAGAGCAAGGTTAGGACAAGATTCACCCAGACAGTAACAACTGAACAGAGCTTAAGAGGATGAGGGAAGGTGGCATATGGATGTGTGGTCAAAGGAACAGCAGATGCAAAGGCCCTAAACTTGGTGTATCAGTGTGCAGATCAGTGTAGCAGGAGCAGAAGGAAGAGGGAAGAGAGGGTGGGCACATATGCTGGGACTTTTAAGACTAGTGTAAGGACTTGGGTTGGACTAGGAACTTGTGAAGAGTTGTGTAGCAGAATGTGCCTGCTTTACATTTGTAAAAATGGTTCTCAGCCCATTTTGGTAGCCAGTAACTATGTGGAACTAGTTTGCGAAAGTAATTCCTCAGCGCTCAGTAGGCAGAGACTGGTGGATGTCTATAAGTTTGAAAACTGAAAAAAAAAATGTTTGAAAACTGCCAGATCTACATGGCATATTCTAAGTCAGCCAATCAATAATAATATATGTAGTTAAAATTAAAAATGAAATGACAGAAATTTCTATTTGTAACATGAGCTATTCATGCAGACTCTCATGCAGATAAGAGAAAATTGAGGTCTTTGTCAACAGAGACAACAGAGGTATTTTCCCAGTTTCTTTGGAGACATGGATTTAATAGCCATGAAGATTCTTTTTCTTGAGTAATATTAAAGAGATTTGCCTTGTATGATTCAGCTCAGTGGCCTGTTTATCCTGGAGACTCCCTGAATTTATTCTGTAGCTATTCACTGGTTTCTTTGTCTCTTGAGATAAGAGTTAAAGGGATCATGGCCAGGCACCTTCTAGAGACTGTAGAAAGGGAGGAGGGAGACCTTAGAGGATTATGCTTTATGGATTAAAGGCACACGTGCCTGTCTGTCTTGTCTCACCAGTGTCCTCATTTCTGTTGTAGTTGCTGTGTTGAGAATAGATTGTAGATGTCACAGCAACTTCAAGGGGACACTGCAGACCTTAAACCCCAGAGATGCCTGTGACTCAGAGGTGCACAGTGACAGCTGTGTGGTAACAGGAAGTGTGGGGAAATGGCAGGGCTTTGATATATTTGAGGGTGGAATCAAGAGATTTAGTTATGGCCTGAGAAATGAAGGGTGGCAGAGATGACCCTACAGTTTTTAGCTTAAACCATTAGAAGGCTGGTCTGTTTGTTTGTTAGTTTGTTAGTTTGTTAGTTAGTTAGTTTGTTTGTTTGTTTGTTTGTTTGTTTTTAATCACAATGGGATAGCTTGGAGGGTTAGAACATCTGAGTTGTTCTGTGTGTGTGTGTGTGTGAGTGAAAGAGAGAGAGAGAGAGAGAGAGAGAGAGAGAGAGAGGGAGAAGGAGGGAGAGAGGGAGAGAGAGAGAGAGAGAGAGAGAGAGAGAGAGAGAGAGAGAGAGAGAGAGAATATGAATGCACACATGCATTCAGCCCAAGGGAAAAATCAGAGAAAAATTTGGAAGTCAGTCCTTGCATTGTTCTATGTGGGTCCCAGGAAATAAACTCTGGCAATTATGCTTGGCAGCAGCATCTTTATCCTCAGTATAAACACTGACTATTATCTTCTTTCATCTTTAATAGCCTATATTAACCTACAATGTTCTTTTTATAATTAATTTATTATTACTGTATGTACATTCATCTTTGGCCTGCGTGCATTTCTGTGTGAGGGTGTCACATTCCCTAGAACTGGAATTATAGACAGTTCCCGGCTGTCTTGCATTTGAATTGAACCCAGATCTTTTGGAGCAGCAGACAATGTTCTTAAACAGTGAGATATCTCTCTAGCAGCAGCCTAGAATTTTTTATGTAGCCTGAAATGACTTTGAGCCTTTGTTCTGCTTGCCTCTATTTCTGAACTATTGGCTTTACAATCATGAGCTACTATGCCAATGTAATTTGATTTTGGGGACACTGTTTCATGTAGCACAAATTGTCTTTGATCAGACAGAGGGCCTCTGTAGTTATTTCACACAAAATTCGCGCAGACATACATTTAGAAAGATTAAAAAATAAGTAAATAATTTAAAATAATGTTTTGATTCCCGAATTTCCATCATTGTTCTCATTGGCTAGAAAAATTCATAAAATTTAATGAAGAAATTACTAAAAGAGAAATACCTGGAATTTACAGCCAGCCTGTCCGGAATCGAAGGGAAATCATGGAGGTAAGATTGTGGCTTGTTCCATGATAAGTTTGCTGAGGGTTTGAAGAACGGTGCTGTTTGGTGTTTTACCTTGCAAACCTTTTCATTTGGTTTGGTTTTGTCTTGGGGTGCAGCATTTTGCTCTATAGCTCAGGCTACACCAGACCCTGATCTATCTGCCCCAGCCTCCTTAGCATAGCTTTCACAGGCATGCGTGTACCATCATGCTTATGAACTCCAAAAAAGATGTGAGGGTCTCACCCTGAATGAGTTACTTTCCTGTTGCTGCAATAAAAACACTGCAATGATAAGCAACTTGTGTGGAGTTTCTATTGGCTCATGGTCCCAAAGCTCATCATGGCAGAAAGGCATGGCAGCAGGAGAAGGAAGGTGAGAGAACACAGCTTCAACTTCAAGCATGATGCAGAAAAGAAAACTGGAAGTGAGGCAATGCTGTGATCTCTTAAAGCCTCCCCGGAGATATATGATTTCAACAAGGTTTCACCTTGCCACAATATCCCCACACAGCACCACCACCTGGGGACCACACACCTGAACCTATCTGAGACACTCTGATCCAAACCACAATACAACTAAGTAAGTTCTCCTTTAGGGAAGATTCAGTTACCAACAGTCCCATTATTTGTTCTCTTCTTCTTTTTTTTTTTTTTTTTTTTTTTTTTTTTTTTTTTTGGAAGGCAAGGAAAACATCTTAGATATTCTGAGATTGGATGAGATTCTTGGTAAGGATCCTGAGTTTCAGCTGCAAGAAATGAGCATTCCCTTCTCCCGGAAATTCAAATCTTGTAAGTATCCTTATATCATATGGCACTAACTTCATTGAATTAATGTTTCTTCTATTCAAAGAAATTGACCATAATGCTTTGGACATCTTCCCATAGCAAGGAAAATAAGTTATTCTTACAATATCTCTATAAGAACCTTTGTGGAACTTAATTTATTTTCTATATGTGTATGTGTATGTGAATATGTTCTTCTGTGTGTAGTCATACGTGTGACCGGTATGTGGAGATTACAGGTAAATGTTGCATGTCTTCCTCAATTGTCTTAAATTTTTAGAAATTTTAATTTTTTTATTTTGTTGATTGGTTGGTTGGTTTTGGTTTTACCAAGACATGCTTTCTCTGTGTGGCCCTAGCTCTCTTGGAACTCACTCTATAGAACAAGCTGGCCTTGACCTCATAAAGTTCTACCTGCCTCTACCTCCCAGGTGCTAGGATTAAAGGTGTGAGCCACTTACCAATGGAAGAATTTTACTTTTTTATTAATTATGTGTTTGTATGTCTTTGGCAAGAAAGATATGGGCACATATGATGGCACTGCCCACAGAGGCCAGAGGAATGCATCAGACAGCTTAAAGACAGACTTACAGATAAATGTGATCTATTATAGTTTCTAGAATATGATCTTGAGTCCTCTGAAAGAGCAGGAAACACTTTTAACCACTGAGACATCTCTATAGCCTTCTACTTTACTTTAAAATTTTAAAACTATATTTAGTTACTTAATTTGTGCTTGCTGAAACACATGATGTAGTAATGAGGTGAAGGAGGAGGATAATGATGATGAGAAGGGGGAGAACATTGATGATGATGATGATGATGATGATGATGATGATGATGATAATGAGAAAAGATTCTCCAGGAACTAGTTCCTCACCATTGAGCTAGACTGACTGATTGGAAAGTTCAAAAGACCTTTCTCTCTATACCTGCCCAGTGGTAATATTCCAAATTACTGCAATGCCTGGATTTTTAATTTATGGGGTTTTGGTTTTTTGGGGGTTGGTTGGTTGGTTGGTTTTGGGGGTTTTTTGTTTTGTTTTCTTTTTGGGTTTTTTTGTTTGTTTGTTTTTTGGTTTTGTTTTTGCTTTTTTGTTTCATTTTGTTTTATTTGTTTGTTGCTTTAATTTTTAAATTTAATTTTATTATTTTAAATATTCACTTCACATCCTGCTCACTGCCTGCCTCTCAGTCACTCCTGCCCACATACTTCACCATACTCCTTTGCCTTCTCTGCTGAGCAGGTGAGGGCCCCCTGGCAAATTCCTCCCCACCCTGGCATTTCAAGTCTCTGTGAGGCTAGGAGCTTCCTCTCTGACTGAGGCCAGACAAGGCAGCCCAGTTTGTAGAACATATCCCGAGTACAGGCAACAGCTATTAGGATAACCCCTGTACCAGTTGTTTGGGAACCACATGAAGGCCAAGCTGCATATCTACTACATATGAACAGGAGAGTCTAGTTCCAGCTTGTGTATGTTCTTTGGCTGGTGGTTCAGTCTCTGAGAGCCAAAGAGTCCAGGTTAGTTGATGCTGTTGGTCTTCCTGAAGAGTTCCTATCTGCCTCAGGGTCATAGTCCTTCCTCCTATTCTTTCATAAGAGTTGCCAACCTCTATCCACTGTTTGGCTGTGGGTGTCAGCTGCTGATTGGAGCCTCTTAGAAGACAATATGCATCTGTCTGCAAACATAACAGAATATTGATCATAGTGTTATGGATTGGTGATTGACCATGGGGTGGGTCTGAAGTTGGTCAGATTATTGGTTGAACATTCATTCCCTCAGTCTCTGCATCCATGCTTGCATTTCTTGTAGACAGGATAATTTTGGATTGAAAGTTTTATGGATGGGTTGGTGTCTCTATTGCTCCACTGGGGTTCCTGTCTAGCTATAGGAGGTGGCCTCTACAGGTTCCATATCACCAATGAAGTGAGTCACACCTAAGGTTGCCTGCCTTGATTCTTGGGTGCCTCCCTTATAGGTCTCTGTCTCATTCCAGAGATTCCCCTCACCCCCATCAGTTGCAAATTTCCATTAATTTCAATTAATATCTATCTATGTCTTCTGTCCCTCCTCATACCTGATCATGAACCCCCCAATTACTGTCCCCATACCCCTCCTTCCCACTTCCCTCACTTCATATGCCTCTTATCACTATTTTATTTTCCCTTCAAATAGAGATTCAAGCTTCCTCGACTGGGCCTTGCTTCTTGTTTAACTTCTTTGGGTCTGTGAAGTATAGCATGATACCTGTATTTTATGGCTAATATACACTTACTGTGTACATACCATGCATGTTCTTTCAAGACTGGGTTACTTCACTCAGGATAATATTCTCAAGTTTCATCCATTTCCCTGAAAAAATCATGACGTCTTAATTTTCAAATAGCTTACCAGTATTCTATTGTGTAGATGTATGTTGTGGTAAATCTCTCCATCCCAAATATGCCCTGGCAATGAAACCAAAATCCAATATGAATAAATGCTGTGCGCCTAGATTGGGCAGATCTACCACTACATTACCATCTTCCACATCTATGAGACCCCTTAAAACTTGCAGTTTCTCCAGGCCATACGCTTCTGTTCTGCTTTTCTTCTTCCTCCTCCTCTGTGTCCTCTCCCTCTCCCATTTTCTCCTTCTCTCTCCCCAACTTCTGCTCCACCTTACCTTTTATTTGCCCAATCATCAGCTCACCTTTATTTTATACATTAAGGTGGGAAGCAGCTTTACAGGAAATCAACTGAGTGCTGACTCATATCTGGTTCACAACCACTCACAGGAGAACAGACTGAACATTAAATATAATTAGTGCAAGGCTATCCACAACAGATGTACCACGTTTTCTTCTTCCATTCTTCACCAACCCTACATCTGACAGAGAACTAATATTCAAAATTCACACAGAATACAAGATTTTAGAGAGCAACAAATCAATTCATCCAATAAAAATGAGGTACAAAGCTGTGATGGTTTGTATATGCTTGTCCCAGGGAGTGGCACTATTAGGAGGTGTGGCTTTATTGGAACAGGTGAGTCACTGTGGGTGTGTGTTTAAGACCCTTGTCCTAGCTGCCTATAATTCAGTCTCCCACTAGCACCCTTCAGATGAAGATGTAGAACTCTCAACTCTGCTGGCACCATGCCTGCCTGGATGTTGCCATGCTCCCACTTTGATGATAATGGACTGAACTTCTGAACCTGTAAGCCAGCCCCACTTAAATGTTGTCCTTTATAAGACTTGTCATGGTCATGGTGTCTATTCACAGCAGTAAAATCCTGAGTAAGACAAGAGCAAAACAGAAACTTCCCAACAGAGGAATCTTGAATGGCTGAGAAGCAAAGAAATGTTCAAAATCCTTATTCAACAGGGAAATGGAAAATCAAAGCAACTCTGAGATTCCATGTTACAGCAGTAAAAATGGCTAAGATCAAAAACAAGAGATTAGCACATACTGTTGAGGATGAGGAGCGAATTGTACAACAACTTTGGAAATCTATTTGGTGGGGTTTTTTTGTTGTTGTTTTTCAGAAACCTGGGACTAGTTCTACTTTTTCTTTTTATGGTAGAACATATAATCCAGGCTCAGTTGCTCATGCTTGCAATACAAGCACTTCACAGACTGAGCCACATCCCAGTGTATTGACTTATTTTCTATGGAAGGTTTGTACTCAGCATTAGGGGAAAATCATGTAACTCTGGTTTGGGGACGCATGGTGTACTAAATAGCTTAACCTATGAAATAATGGTCAACACATTCTAATCTGATTATCAGACCTAACAGCCAACTATTTTTTTCTCTAGTTATGCAGCGGCTGAAAGAAGCCAAAAACTTCCCATGAAAGGTATGATCACAATTACTGATAGAAATTGATTTAAATAACTTCCTTTCTTTAATTTTTTCTTTATTTTTATTATTTTATGTGTTTGTGTCTTTTTCATTCATACATATTGAAGGTAATGTTTCATTCTCTAGAACTGTACTTAAAGACAGTTGCAAACTGACAAGTCAGTGCTAGGAATCAAACTGAAGACCTGTGGAAAATAACTAACTTAACAACCTCAGGTCCCATCAAGGAAGTGTTGTCTTTGGGCCCAACATTCACTTCTTTATCCCCACTGTGCTCATGTCTTTTTTTTAAAAAATCTTCATATTGGTTCTCTGTGAATTTCATGGAATGGCCTAAACCCCACTCATCTCCCATCCCCTTATCCCCACCTTCCACCACTGAAACCTTCCCTCCAACAGAGTAAAAGAATTCTTGTGGAAGGTGTAGTGTGTCACGTCATATCCCACATTATACCCTTTTGTCCACAAGTCTTTGCTTGCAAATGTTCATTGCAATAACTCTGATCTGATACAAGACCTCTGGCTTCTACTCTTCTATCTATACTGGAACATCACTGGGAATGGTTTAGGTTATACTGTTGATGAACTGTATCTTGGAGATCCTGTAGTGTTGGATCTGTAGGGCTGGCTACTTTCTGTACTTCAGTAGTTTATGGGTGTGATAGAAGTTGGGAAAGCCACTTCAAAGCCCTGTATCTGACCCTGAGAGGTATCTGAGATGCTCATCCCTCTGGGTCTACAGCTCTAATGAACTCAGACCACTTTTTTGCAACCTTCTCGACAAGGGCCAGATCTACCCTGTTGCTCAGGTGAGATGAAGAGTCCATTCTCCTGAGTTTTGCAACCTGTGAAAGACATGACAGTTCTTCCACTCTCATGAGCCCAAAGCCAGCTCTCCTGCCTACCATAGGTGGGGAGGGACTAGAGAGGGAAAAAGGGTATCTTTCCCTTGTCCACACTACTGCCCAGGCAACGAGAAGTGGGGCAACTCTCCTTCAACCCCCATATCCTGTGTGGGCTCTCCTGTGCTGTCCAGACAAGGTGAAGGTCCTCACTCCTGAGCACTGAAGTGGGTAATGGGCAGGGCCAGGTCTCCTGCTCTGATGACATTGGGGCATGGTCTCCCACCTGCTGCAGGTGGTGAGTGGCAAAGGGGGAGGGTATCTCTCCCTTCCTCACACCACTGCATGGAAGATAAGATGCAGGGTAAACTCTCCAATGTTCATATCCTCAGGGTCTGCTCACCTGCAACTCCCACAGTGTGCTGGACCTGCTCTCCCACTCTTCCCAATACAGCAGTTGGATGGAATAGACTCAACTCTGCTATTCTCATGCCCCCAAGGCCAGCTCTCCTACAATGCCCAAATGAGGAGAGGGGCCAATTCTGCATAGACTTCAGGCATAACCATGTCCCTAGGTTGGTGATAACAGACCCTTGCTGCTCAGGACCACAGACTCACAATTGTGCCTCACCATGGTCACAGGTGGCATCATTGGCTACTCACTTCTGGCTGTTTCTCCATACACTTGAATTTCCAGTTCTGCCTCCCTTCATTGTGCCCACATCCTTTCTCTTTCTCTTCTATTTCTCCAAGATGTACTTGGGCCTCATAGTAGAGCCCAATGTCTGTGAATGTCTGTGGTCATCTCAAGAGTAGTCTCGTGAGTGCTATTACCCACTCAAGCATTATGACACCAGACAAATATTATCTTGGTCATGGTCTGCCCCACTAGGCCTGTACACCATTGGACTGGTGATCATCTCAGGCCCCTCACTGGTGCCCATCCAAGGACCGAGATACCTGATGGGATTGTTCTATGGCTCTCTGCCCACCCTGAGAGCCATTCTGTTTATGCATAGCACCAGAGTGGTGGGCATCTCAGGCTGGCTTTTTTCGGGAAATGCTAGGCTAATAATCACTCAGATATTTACACGTTAGAACCCTGAGCTTAGACATAGCGTCTCTCCTTTGCTACCTACTGACAAATATGACAAACATAGCAGCCACAAGTGCAACACCTCTAGAGATAGGATTGTTCTCATTTTTAACCTATATCCATCTGATCTTTTGCCCAGAGTACAGAAAACAGTGACTCAAACCTAAGCCAAGAACACAACTCAGGTTTAAAAATATACTATTTACTGGAAACCTTGATGCCAGGGCTTGATCAAAATAAGTACAACGGTGACCAGAGAATCTGGATGTATTGACAAAGGTCTTCAATCCCAGGAATTAGGGAGACAGAGTCAAAATTATCTGATTTTGAGGATAGCCTTATATACAGGGTATATTCTAGGACATCCAGGAATATATAGTGAGACCTTGTGTTGGGGGGGGGGCATAAGGAGAGTGAGTTGAGGAAGGGGTGGTCAAGAGAAATGGTTAAGTGGCTAACAGCTCTTACCTGTTATTGCAGAGAAGTGAAGAGACTTACAAAGTTTTCTGCCTGTTTTATCTGAAACTTCAGAGATGGATTCCAAGGCAACTGTAAACATCATAAACACATCATTCTAAACTCTTAAGACACAACCTAACTGCAAAGTGCTAATCCTATCTGCAAAGAGCTCAGTATCCTATTTATGCATATAGTCCCTCCCTTGCTCTCTCCTCCTTCAATCTTGGGAAAGGCTTCCTGTCCTTAAGAGAGGCATGCTTGCTTTGTGTAAACTGTTCTCGGGTTCTCTGAAATAAACCTTCCTACTCTTTGAGTCCAGTCTCCTCCCTTCTTTTTCCACATGATGTTATAAAAATCATATAATAATGGTAGGAGTAACCATTCTTATATAGAATAAAATCGAATTTTGACACAAATTTATCAAAAAAGGCAAGGAAGGAAGCTTCATTTGAACTTCTTGTTCAAATCTAACAAGATGAACTCTCAATTCTGAACATATATGCTTCAAATTCAAGGGCACCCACATTCATAAAGGAAACTTTACTAAAGCTCAAAGAAGGCATTGTGCCTCAAACAGTAACAGTGGAAGAATTCAACACCCCATTCTCATCAATGGACAGTCCATGGAAACAGAAACTAGACAGAGACACAGTGAATATAAAAGAACTTCTGTACCAAATGGAGTTAACAGGTATCTATAGAACATGTCATCCTAACACAAAAGAATAGAACTTCTCCTCAGCACCTCATGGTAACTTTTGCAAAATGGACCATATAATTGGTCACAAAACTGGCCTCAAAAGATACAAGAAAATTGAAATAATTCCATAAAGTGTATCAGATCACCACAGACTAAGGCTTGTCTTCGGTAACAAAAAAGAAAAGGAAAGGAAAGGAAAGGAAAGGAAAGGAAAGGAAAGGAAAGGAAAGGAAAGGAAAGGAAAGGAAAGGAAAGGAAAGGAAAGGAAAGGAAAGGGAAGGGAAGGGAAGGGAAGGGAAGGGAAGGAAAACAACAGAATGCCCACATACACAAGGAATCTGAGCAATGCCCTACTCAATGATAACTTTATCAAGGAAGAAATAAAGAAAGAAACTAAAGACATTTTAGAACAAAATAAAAATGAAGGCACAACATACCCAAACTTATGAGACACAATGAAAGCAGTGCTAAGAGGAAAATCATAGCTCTGAGTGCCTCCAAAGAGAAACTGGAGGGAATATACACTCGCAGCTTGACAGCACATTTGAAAACCCTAGAACAAAAAGAAGCAAATACATGCAAGAGGAGAAGACAGCAGGTAAATCAAACTTAGGGCTGAAATCAACCAAGTAGAAACAAAAAGAACTATGCAAAGAATCAAACAAAATAGGAGCAGCTTCTTTGAAAAAATTCAACAAGATAGTTAAAATTTAGCCAGACTAACCAGAGGACACAGAAACAGTATCCAAATTAAAAAATCAGAAAAGAAAAGGGGGACATAATAACAAAAACTGAGGAAATACAGAGGATCATCAGGTCCTATTACAAAAGCCTATACTCAAGAAAACTGGAAACTCTGGATGAAAAGGACAAATTTCTAGACAGATACAAGGTTCCAAAGTTAAATCAGGGTCAGATAAACCATCTAAACAGTCCCATTACTCCTAAAGAAATAGAAACAGTCATTAATAATCGAAACCAAAAAAAAAAAAAAGCCCGGGACCAGAAAGGATTAGAATTCTATCAGACTTTCAATGAAGACATAATACTAATACTCTTCAAACTATTCCATTACACTCAAACCTAAACCACACAAAGAGCCAACAAAGAAAGAGAACTTCAGACCAATATCCCTTATGAATATCAATGCAAAATTACTCAATAAAATCCTCACACCAGTACCCGGGAGCTCTTGTCTTTAGCTGCATATGTATCAAAAGATGGCCTAGTCGGTCATCACTGCAAAGAGAGGCCCATTGAACTTGCAAACTTTATATGCCCCAGTACAGGGGAACGCCAGGGCCAAAAAGGGGCAGTGGGTGGGTAGGGGATGGGGGGGGTGGGTATGGGGGACCTTTGGGATAGCATTGAAAATGTAAACGAGGAAAATACCTAATTAAAAAAAAAACTCCAGATAAACAAAATAAATTTTATTTTTTAAAGAAAAAAAAAAAAAAAAAACCTCGCAAACCAAATCCAAGAACACATCAAAACGATCATCCATCATGACCAAGTAAGCTTCATCCAAGGGACGCAGGGATGGTTTAATATATGGAAATCTATCAATGTAATCCACTATATAAAAAAAACTCGAAGACAAAAATCACATGATCATCTCATTAGATACTGAGAAAGCATTTGACAAAATCCAAAACCCCTTCATAATAAAAGTCATGGAGAGAGAGAGATCGATCAGGAATGCAAGGTCCATACCTAAAAATAATAAAAGCAATATACAACAAACCAGTAGCCAACATCAAATTAATTGGAGACAAACTCAAAGCAATTCCACTAAAATCAGGGACTACAGAAGCTGCCCACTTTATCCCTACCTATTCAATATAGTACTTGAAGTCCTAGCCAGAACAATACAACAACAAAAGGAGATCAAGGGGATACAAATTGGAAAGGAAGAAGTCAAAATATCACTATTTGCAGATGATATGATAGTATATATAAGTGACCCTAAATATTCCACCAGAGAACTCCTAAACCTGATAAACAGCTTCAGTGCAGTAGCTGGATATAAAATTAACTCAAACAAATCAGTGGCCTTTCGATACACAAAAGATAAATGGCCACCAACAGATTGGGAAGGATTTTTACCAATCATAAATCTGATAGGGGACTGATATCCAATATATACAAAGAGCTCAAGAAGCTGGACTCCAGAAAATTAAATAGCCCTATTAAAAAATGTGGTACAAAACTAAAGAATTCTCAACTGAGGAATACTGGATGGCTCAGAATCACCTAAAGAAATGTTCAACATCCTTGGTCAACAGAGAAATACAAATCAAAACAACCCTGAGATTCTACCTCACACCAGTCAGAATGGCTAAGATCAAAAACTCAGGTGACAACAAATGCTGGCAGGTATGGAGAAAGAAGAACATTCCTCCATTGTTGGTGGGATTGCAAGCTGGTACAACCCTCTAGAATTCAGTCTGGTGGTTCCTCATAAAACTGGACATAGTACTACCAGAAGATCCAGCAATTCCTCTCCTGGGCCTATACCCAGAAGATGTTCCAACTGGTAATAAGGACACATGTTCCACTATGTTCATAGAAGCCTTATTTATAATGGCCAGAAACTGGAAAGAACCCAGAAGTCCCTCAACAGAGGAATGGATACAGAAAATGCAGTACATTTACACAATGGAGTACTACCCAGCTATTAAAAACAATAAATTCATGAAATTCTTAGGCAAATGGATGGATCTAGATGATATCATCCTGAGTGAGGTAACTCAATCACAAAAGAACACACATGATATGCACTCACTGATAAGTGGATATTAGCCCAGAAAATTAGAATACCCAAGATACAATTTGCAAAACACATGAAACTCAAGAAGGAAGACCAAAGTGTGGATACTTCGCTCCTTCTTAGAATGGGGAACAAAATACCCATGGAAAGAGTTACAGAGACAAAGTTCTGAGCTAAGATAGAAGGAAGGACCATACAGAGACTACCCCACCTGGGGATCCATCCCATGTACAACCACCAAACCCAGACACTATTGCTTATGCCAGAAAGGTTTTGCTGACAGGACCCTGATACAGCTCTCTCTTATGAGACATCTGTCACTCTTAAGACTGGTCACTTGCAGTGCAGGCTCTTTAAGCTCTAGTTGTTTGTAAAGCATTGCAGCTCACTCTGACAGGATCTGAAAAGCAGGACAGTTGATTTTTCATTTTTAGCCTTTGTTTATGTGTGCCTCAGGCACTTCATGTACCTTATCTTGGTCCTGGCAATGCTCCTGCATTAGTTCCTAGTGATGACATTACAGATTTGTGTCACCACACGTCTCCACCCTCTTTCTTTTGCCAAGATTCCAGAATTATCTTGAACTTCTAATCCTCCTCTCTCTGCCTTGCAAATCCTGGGACCACATGTGTGTACACCTTGTCTAGTTTACACACTCTTGAGGTCCTACACAGTGCCTAGTAAATGCTGGGCAAGAATTGTATTAGAGGGGTTACTCTCCAGCTCCATGAAGCTTGTTAACTCCTGATAGAGCTGAGCAAGGAGTGTTCTTTTGACTATGATTGGTGACATGTCATCAGGTTCAATGTTTTCAGTGCACAGTTCAGTAGAGTTGAGCTTGTTCACTAACTGACACAACCTTGACTTCTGTATAGTTTCAGAGCTTGTTAGCACCCAGAAAAAATCCTCCCTCCATAAGAGTTTGGTTATTGATTACTTTTCCCAACTCTCACTTCTGATAACCTGAAGTATATTTGCTATGCTTGTGGTGGGGGAAGGGAGGTCAGGAATTGTAACTATGGGTTAGTAACCCTGTCCCTCCACTTGAGGCCCTGTCTATCCATTGGTAATGGACCCTTGGAGTTCCCTTTTGCCAACGTTGGGCATTTTTACTGAGGTCACCCACAATGTGTCCTGAGAGTATTTCACCTCCCAGGTCTCTGGTAGTCTCTAGAGGGTCACCTCACCCCTACTCCTGAGGCTGCTTATTCCCATTTATTCTTTTGGCCCTCTGGGCTTCTCTCCTATCCCTCCCCACCTGTTTTCCTATGCCCTCCTCCTCTTCCCCTTCCCAGGTTCCTGCCTCCCATGAATATTTCCTCCCCTTCTAAGTGGAGTTGAAACCTCTTTACTTGAGCATTTCTGCTTGTGCACTTCTTATGGTCTGTAGGTTGTATCCTAGATATGCTGTATTTTTGGCTAATATCCACTTATCAGTGAATACATGCCATGCATGCCCTGTTGTGTCTCAGTTACATCACCTAGGATGATATTTTCTCATTCCGTCCAATTGCCTGAAAATTCATGATGTCATCATCTTTCTACATCCATTCTTATGTTCTGTGGCATCTGGGTTCTTTCCAACTTCTGGTTATTACAAATAAGGCTGCTATTAACATGGTGGAGCAGGTGCCCTTGTAGTATAGTGGGTGATCTTTTGGGTATATGCCCAAGACTGGTATAGCTGGGTCTTCCTATAGAATTATTTCCAATTTTCTGAGGAACCACAAGATTGATTGCTAGAGTGGTTGTACCAGTTTGCAATCGCACCAGCAGTGGAGGAATGCTCACCTTTTTTCACATCCTTGCCACACTTGTTCTCAGTGTGTGTGTTTGTGTATGTGTGTTTGTGTGTGGGGGTTTTTTGTGTGTATGTGTGTGAGAAAGAGAGAGAGAAGAGATTATTCTTTTAAACCAAAACAAATGTATTTATTATTGTTTGTTTACTGTTTTGATTAGTTTGGGCTTTTAAATTTTGTGTAGGGGTATATGTGTGAGAGAGAGAGACAGAGAAAGAGCATGCACATATGTTCAACCCATGTGGAAATCAGAGGAAATTTTGGAAGTCAGGCCTTGCATTGTTCAATGTGGGTCCCAGGAATCGACTCTGGCAATTATGCTTGGCAGCAGCCGTCTTGATTCTCTGTAGAATCATCTAGTATTGCCTATTGACTTCTTTCATCTTTAATTGCCTATAGTAACTTAGGATTTTCTTTTTGGAATTTATTTATTCTTATTTTATGTACATTCATCTTTGTCCTGCATGTAATTCTGTGTGAGGGTGTCACATTCCCTAGAGCTGGAATTACAAACAGTTCTGAGCTGTTTTGTATTTGAATTGAACCCAGATCTTTTGGAAAAGCAGACCATGTTCTTAAACAGTGCAATATCTCTCTAGCCGCAGCCTAGAATTTTCTATGGAGCCAAGAATGCCCTTGAGCCTTTGTTCTGTTCCCTCTATATCCTAGCTGCTTGGTTAACATCTGTGAGCTACTAAGCATGGCTAATTTGGTTTTTGAAACAGTGTCTCATGTAGCACAAGTTGTCTTTGATCTTGATGGCCTCTGTAGTTATTTCACACAAAGCTCACACAGATATACATTTAGAAAAATTAAAAATTACATAAATTATTTAAAATAATGTTTTGAGATACAAGAAGATTGAAATAATCCCATGCACCCTATCAGATCACCACAAGCTAAGGCTGGTCTTAAATACCAACAAAAACAACGAAAAGCACAAATACACGTGGAAGCTGAACAATGCTCTACTCAATGATAACTTGGTCAAGGAAGAAATAAAGAAATGTAAGGCTTTTTAGAATTTAATGAAAATGAAGACTCATCATACCAAAATTTATCGGACACAATGAAAAGAGTCCTAAGAGGAAAACTCATAGCTCTAAGTGTCTCCAAAAAGAAACTGAAAACAGCTTACACTAGCAGCTTGACAGCACACCTGACAGCTCTAGAACAAAAAAGAAGCAAATACACACAAAGAGAAGCAGATGGCAGGAAATAATTAAACCAAATAGAAACAAAAAGAACTATACAGAGATTCAACAAAACCAGGACCTGATTTTTTAGAAAACCAGTAAGATAGATAAACCCTTAGCCAGACTAACCAGAGTGCACAGAGACAACATCCAACTTAACAAAATCAGAAATGAAAAGGGAGACACAACAATGAAGTGTATCTTAAAATAACTATTCTGTTTGTTGAATATCAACAGTTGAAAATATTAAAATCATGTTCTACAAACATCATGGAAACATTATTGATAATGTTTACACTGTGTTTGAAATTAGCATTTTCTTAATGTTTAACTTCAAAGAGTTTATGCTATTTTGAAATTTTTAAAATATACTTACTGATAAAATAATTTCTCTCCTAGAAACACTGATAATCTTTTTTAATTAAACTGATTGTTATACAATATACACAGATATATAATGTGTTTTAAGTACTCTCTCACTATGTCAGGTGGTATTATATAAGGGCTTTGAATATATTTTGTAATGATTCCTTTTTAATATTTTATGTTCTTTTACTATGTTTAACTCCTAAAGAATATTTTGTATGTTATAAAACAATTTAGTATTCATCATTAGATCTAGGATCCTCAGTTATGGATAGTATTAATATTCATTAATGATATTTTTAGACTAAGAAAGGATATGAATATATAAGTTGAACAATTTTTAAGTATTATTTGATTCTCAAAATACTCAGTATTATTAATAAGTTTGATGTATAAAATACATTTAAATAATAAAAATTAGGGGAAAATATAAATAAAATAAAATAAAATAACGTTTTAATTCATGAATGTCAATGATTGTTTTCATTGCTTAGGAAATGTCATAAAAACAAATAACAATAAAGAGATTATTAAAAGAGAAATACCTGGAATAACCAACCAGCCTATCCAGAATCAGAGGAAAATGAAGGAGGTAAAATCAGCTTGTTCTGTGGTAGGTTTGCTGAGGGTTTGAAAAACAGTGCTATTTGATGCTTCACCTTGCAAACCATTTCCCCAACCAGTTTGGTTTGTTTTTGTCTTGGGGTGCAGCATTTTGCTTTATAGCTCAGGCTAGCCCAGAACTTGATTTATCTGCCCCAGCTTCCTCTGAGATGCTATTGCAGACATGCACGTGCCATCATGTTTATGAACTCTAACGAAGATGTGAGGGTCTCATCCTGTATGAGTTACTTTCCTGTTGCTGCAATAAAAAACAACATGATGAAAACCAACTTATGTGCAGTTTGTATTGGCTCCTGGTTCCAAAGTGCATCATGGCAGAAAGTCGTGGCAGCAGAAGAAGGAAAGTGAAAGAGCATAGCTTCAACTGCCAAGCATGAAGCAAGAGAGCAAACTGGAAGTGAGGCCAGGCTGTGACCCCTTAAAGCCTTCCCAAGATATACAATTTTCAGCAAGGCTTCACCCTCCCACAATATCCCCACACATCAAAACCACCTGGGGACCACATGCCTTAGTGCCTGAACCTATAGGGGACATTGTCATTCAAACCAACACACAACTAAGGCAATTCCCCTTTAGGGAAGATCCAGTTACCAACAGTCCCATTCTTTGATCTCTCTTTTCCTTTTTTTAGAAAGGCAAAGAAAACATCTAAGATATTCTGAGATTGGGTGAAATTCCTGCTAAGTATCCTGAGTTTCAGCAGCGCAAAATAATTATGGTACTCTCCCAGTCACATTCTTGTAAATATCCTTATATGACATGGAACTACTTTCAAGGAATTATTGTTTCTTCTAGTCAAAGAAATTGACCATAATGATTTGAAGATCTTGACATAGCAATGAAAGTAAATTATTCTTATGATATCCCTATAAAAATCTTTATAGAATTTAATTTATTTTTAGTGTGTGTATGTGTTTCTGAATATGTTCCTCTGTGTGTGGCCATATGTTGTGGGAACAAAAAAGGGAGCCCAGGGGAAGAGGGGGAAGGGAAAGAACCCACACCCCGCCAGAGTTCCACCTATCCTCTGGTCAGTCAGGCGTGGGAGGGCTGCTACATACCCTTTCCACTCATCCCTGGGTGGGCATTCCTCTATCCCACTCTTCAGGGGGTGGCCAAGGGGCAAGACTTCATTTGAATACCTGGAGCTACCTTGCTAAAGCCACCAGGATTATGGGAGAGAGGGATGAGGGAAGAGGTTCCCAACACTGAACAGAGTGTACAGGGGATCTTGATGAGCAGAGACTCTCTATGCTTAAGAACTTTATTATAGAAATTCAGGGAGTAAGAGAGAAGGGAGAGAAATAGAGAGAGAGAGAGAGAGAGAGAGAGAGAGTAAAAACTAGAGAGAAAGAGAGTAAGAGAGAGGAGAGAGGAGACAGAAGAGGAGAAGACAAGGAGAAAGGAGAGAGGAGAGAAGACAAAGAAAGGAGCAAGGGGGTGAGAGTATGGGGTAAGAAGGAGACAAGTAAGAGGTAAGAGAGTAAGAGAGCAAGGTGGGGCTGGACAGCCCTTTTTATGGTCTTTACTGTTGCTAGGTAACTGGAGAGGATTATAGCCTGAAGGTCAGAAGCTTGGGCCATTGCCTTCGTGACTACTGACCATGCTTCTCTTGTGGAGGCTGGGGGCGGGGGTAACTTAGGCAGGGGCCAGAGTTCCAGGAGCATATGGGAATGCCTACCATGTCATGAAGGTGAATTATGACCATTCCCGGGGTTCACACCTCAGCTCAACTGGAGACCAGCCTGCAATTCCCCACAATATGTGTGACTACTATGTGGAGATTACAGATAAATGTTGCGTGTCTTCCTCAATTGTCTTATACTTTTTAGAAATTTTAAATTTTCTTATTTGATTGGTTGGTTGGTTTTGGTTTTGGTTTTTCTAAGACATGCTTTCTCTGTGTGATCCTGGCTCTCTTGAACCTCACTCTGTAGAGTAAGTTGGCCTTGACCTCATAAAGTTCTACATGCTTCTACCTCCCAGGTGCTAGGATTAAAGGTATGAGCTACCACCAATGGTAGAATTTTACTTTTTTTATTAATTATGTGTTTGTGTGTGTTTGGCAAGAAGGATATGGGCACATATGATGGCACTGTCCACAGAGGCTGGAGGCATCAGACCACTTCAAGATGGAGTTACAGATGCATGTGATCTATCTATTATGGTTGCTAGGATATGATCTTAAGTTCCCTGAAAGAACAGGAAACACTCTTAACCACTGAGCCATCTCTACAGCCTTGTACTTTACTTTCAATTTTTAACTATATTTATTTACTTAGTGTGTGCTTGCTGAACAACATGATGATGTTAAGGAGAAGGAAGAGGAGGAGGAGGAGGAGGAGGAAGAGGAGGAGGAGGAGGAAGAGGAGGAGGAGGAGGAGGAGGAGGAGGAGGAGGAGGAGGAGGAGGAGGAGGATAAAAAAATACTCTCCAGGAACTTGTACCTCACTATTGAGCTAGACTAGCTGATTGGCGAGTTCAGGAGACCCTTCTGTCTGTATCTGCCCAGTGGAGATATTCTAGATTACTGCTGTGCCTAGATATTTTTACTTTTTGTTTGTTTGTTTGTTTGTTTGTTGTTTTGATTTTTAATTTTATTTTATTATTTTACTTATTCACTTTACATCCCACTCACAGCCCACCTCTCAGTCACCCCTTCCCACATTTTTTCCCAGTACTCCTTCCCCTTCTCTGCGGAGCAGCTGGGGCCCCACCTTGGAAATTCCCCCCACCCTGGCACTTCTAGTTTCTGTGAGGCTAGGTGCTTCCTCTCCAATTGAGGCCAGACAAGGCAGACCAAGTAGTACAATGTATCCCAAGTACAGGCAACAGCTTTGGAGATAGCCCCTGCTACAGTTGTTTGGGACCCACATAAATGCCAAGCTGCACATCTACTACATATGAACTGAAAAGCCTAGGCCCAGTTTGTGTGTGTGCTTTGGTTGGTGGTTCAGTCTCTAAGAGCCACAAGGGTCTAGATTAGTTGAATCTGTTGGTCTTCCTATAGTTTCTGTGCCCCTCAGGGCTACAATCCTTCCTACTATTCTTTTTTTTTTTTCCTCCTATTCTTTCATAAGAGTTCCAAAGCTCCATTCACTGTTTGGCTGTCTGAATCAGCTGCTGGGTGGAGACTCTTAGAAAACAACATGCTCCTGTCTAGAGGCTTGACGGGGTATCATTGATAATGTTAGGGATTGGTGCTTGACCATGGGATGGATCTCAAGTTGGGCAGATTATTGGTTGGCCATTCCCTCAGTCTCTGCCTCCATGCCTGCATTTCTTGTAGATGAGATAAACTTTGGGTTAAAATTTTTGTGGATGGGTTGGTATCTCTATCGCTCCAATAGGGATCCTCTCTGGCCACCTCAGGTTACATGTCTCCAATGTAGTGAGTCACAGATAAGTTCACCCCCTTTGATTCTTGGGTGCCTCCCTTACAGGTCTCTGTCTCATCCTGGAGATGTCACCCACCTCATCATCCCTATCAGTTACAGATTTCCATTAATTTTCATTACCTTCCATCTATGTCTCCTGTTTCTCCTGACACCTGATCCTGAATCGCCCATTCCCTTCACCATCCCCCATCCCTTTTCGTTCCCTCTTTCCATCTGCCTTTTACGAATATTTTATTTCCCCTACAAACAGATTTAAGCTTCCTTGACTGGGCCTTCCTTCTTGTTTAGTTTGTTTGGGTCTGTTAAGTATAGCATGGTACCTGTATTTTATGGTTAATATCCACTTATAAGTGAGTACATACCATGCATGTCCTTTGGGGACTGGGTTACTTCAGTCAGGATGATATTCTCAAATTCCATCCATTTCCCTACAAAATTCATGATGTCTGAATTTTCAAATAGCTGACTAATAATCTCTTATGTAGATGTACCACATTTTCTCCATTCATTATTCACCAGCCCTACATCTGACAGAGAACTGATACTCAAAATTTACAAAGAACTCAAGAAATTAGACAACAACAACCCAAATAACCCAATTAAAATGGGGTACAGATTCGGTTAGCAAGAATTTTATTGAGGATTTTTGCATCGATATTCATAAGAGAAATTGGTCTGAAGTTCTCTATCTTTGTTGGATCTTTCTGTGGTTTAGGTATCAGAGTAATTGTGGCTTCATAGAATGAGTTGGGTAGAGTTCCCTCTACTTCTATTTTGTGGAATAGTTTGTACAGAACTGGGATTAGATCTTCTTTGAAGGTCTGATAGAACTCTGCACTAAACCCATCTGGTCCTGGGCTTTTTTTGGTTGGGAGACTATTAATAACTGCTTCTATTTCTTTAGGTGATATGGGACTGTTTAGATTGTCAACTTGATCCTGATTCAACTTTGGTACCTGGTATCTGTCCAGAAATTTGTCCATTTCGTCCAGGTTTTCC
Organism: Mus musculus; assembly: GCF_000001635.26. Classification (NCBI taxonomy): domain Eukaryota; kingdom Metazoa; phylum Chordata; class Mammalia; order Rodentia; family Muridae; genus Mus; species Mus musculus. The sequence goes on along the minus strand of NC_000070.6, from coordinate 121,497,255 downwards.
AGTTTTGTTGAGTATAGCCTTTTGTAGAAGGATCTGATGGTGTTTTGGATTTCTTCAGGATCTGTTGTTATGTCTCCCTTTTCATTTCTGATTTTGTTAATTAGGATGTTGTCCCTGTGCCCTCTAGTGAGTCTAGCTAAGGGTTTATCTATCTTGTTGATTTTCTCAAAGAACCAACTCCTCGTTTGGTTAATTCTTTGAATAGTTCTTCTTGTTTCCACTTGGTTGATTTCACCCGAGTTTGATTATTTCCTGCCGTCTACTCCTCTTGGGTGAATTTTCTTCCTTTTTTTCTAGAGCTTTTAGATGTGTTGTCAAGCTGCTAGTATGTGCTCTCTCCTGTTTCTTCTTGGAGGCACTCAGAGCTATGAGTTACCCTCTTAGAAATGCTTTCATTGTGTCCCATAGGTTTGGGTATGTTGTGGCTTCGTTTTCATTAAACTCTAAAAAGTCTTTAATTTCTTTCTTTATTCCTTCCTTGACCAAGTTATCATTGAGAAGAGTGTTGTTCAGTTTCCACGTGAATGTTGGCTTTCCATTATTTATGTTGTTATTGAAGATCAGCCTTAGGCCATGGTGGTCTGATAGGATACATGGGACAATTTCAATATTTTTGTATCTGTTGAGGCCTGTTTTGTGACGAATTATATGGTCAATTTTGGAGAAGGTTCCGTGAGGTGCTGAGAAGAAGGTATATCCTTTTGTTTTAGGATAAAATGTTCTGTAGATATCTGTCAGATCCATTTGTTTCATAACTTCTGTTAGTTTCACTGTGTCCCTGTTTAGTTTCTGTTTCCACGATCTGTCCATTGATGAAAGTGGTGTGTTGAAGTCTCCCACTATTATTGTGTGAGGTGCAATTTGTGCTTTGAGCCTTACTAAAGTGTCTTTAATGAATGTGGCTGCCCTTGCATTTGGAGCATAGATATTCAGAATTGAGAGTTCCTCTTGGAGAATTTTACCTTTGATGAGTATGAAGTGTCCCTCCTTGTCTTTTTTGATAACTTTGGGTTGGAAGCCGATTGTATCCGATATTAAAATGGCTACTCCAGCTTGTTTCTTCAGACCATTTGCTTGGAAAATTCTTTTCCAGCCTTTCACTCTGAGGTAGTGTCTGTCTTTTTCCCTGAGATGGGTTTCCTGTAAGCAGCAGAATGTTGGGTCCTGTTTGTGTAGCCAGTCTGTTAGTCTATGTCTTCTTATTGGGGAATTGAGTCCATTGATATTAAGAGATATTAAGGAAAAGTAATTGTTGCTTCCTTTTATTTTTGTTGTTAGAGTTGGCACTCTGTTCTTGTGGCTGTCTTCTTTTTGGTTTGTTGAGAGATTACTTTCTTGCTTGTTCTAGGGCATGATTTCCGTCCTTGTATTGCTTCTTTTCTGTTATTATCCTTTGAAGGGCTGGATTCGTGGAAAGATAGTGTGAATTTGGTTTTGTTGTGGAATACTTTGGTTTCTCCATCTATGGTAATTGAGAGTTTGGCCGGGTATAGTAGCCTGGGCTGGCATTTATGTTCTCTTAGTGTCTGTATAACATCTGTCCAGGCTCTTCTGGCTTTCATAGACTCTGGTGAAAAGTCTGGTGTAATTCTGATAGGTCTGCCTTTATATGTTACTTGACCTTTCTCCCTTACTGTTTTTAGTATTCTATCTTTATTTAGTGCATTTGTTGTTCTGATTATTATGTGTCAGGAGGAATTTCTTTTCTGGTCCAGTCTATTTGGAGTTCTGTAGGCTTCTTGTATGTTCATAGGCATCTCTTTCTTTAGATTTGGGAAGTTTTCTTCTATAATTTTGTTGAATATTTTTGCTGGCCCTTTAAGTTGAAAATCTTCATTCTCATCCACTCCTATTATCCGTAGGTTTGGTCTTCTCATTGTGTCCTGGATTTCCTGGATGTTTTGAGTTAGGATCTTTTTGCGTTTTGTATTATCTTTGATTGTTGTGCCGATGTTCTCTATGGAATCTTCTGCACCTGAGATTCTCTCTTCCATCTCTTGTATTCTGTTGCTGATGCTCGCATCTATGGTTCCAGATTTCTTTCCTAGGGTTTCTATCTCCAGCGTTGCCTCACTTTGGGTTTTCTTTATTGTGTCTACTTCCCTTTTTAGGTCTACTATGGTTTTGTTCATTTCCATCACCTGTTTGGATGTGTTTTTCTGTTTTTCTATAAGGACTTCTACCTGTTTGGTTGTGTTTTCCTGCTTTTCTTTAAGGACTTGTAACTCTTTAGCAGTGTTCTCCTGTATTTCTTTAAATGAGTTATTAAAGTTCTTCTTGATGTCCTCCAACATCATCATGAGATATGCTTTTAAATCCGGGTCTAGCTTTTCGGTTGTGTTGGGGTGCCCAGGACTAGGTGGCATGGGAGTGCTGCGTTCTGATGATGGTGAGTGGTCTTGATTTCTGTTAGTAGGATTCTTAACGTTTGCTTTTCGCCATCTGGTATTCTCTGGAGCTGTGCAGGATACAACCGGCGGGGTACTGGAACTAAGATGTCTGTGCAGGGTACACTCGGCAGGGTCCCGGAACTAAGATGTCTGCTGCCAATGCTCAGGCAAAGCATTCCCGCGCCGGGCAGGTCCCTATCCTCTGGCCAGGAAAATGGTCACCTGCCTGTACAGGATACACTCAGCGGGATCCCGGAACCAAGATGTCTGCTGCTGATGCTCAGGCAAAATGCTCCCACGCCGGGCAGATCCCTATCATCTGGCCAGGAAAATGGCCAGCTGCCTGTGCAGGATACACTCGGCGGAGTCCCGGAACCGAGATATCTGCTGCTGATGCTCAGGCAAAGCGCTGGATGGTTAGGGGAGTGGGGTAGAGGGTATGGGAAACATTTGGGATAGCATTGGATTGTAATTGAGAAAAATGCCTAATTATAAAAAAAAAAAAAAACAGAGACACTGAAACTTATAGAGGAGAAAGAACGGAAAAGCCTCGAAGATATGGGTACAGGGGGAAAATTCCTGAATTGAACAGCAATTGCTTTTGCTGTAAGATCAAGAATTGATAAATGGGACCTCATAAAGTTGCAAAGCTTCTGCAAGGCAAAAGAGGCCGTCAATAAGACAAACAGACCACCAACAGATTGGGAAAGGATCTTTTCCTGTCCTAAATCAGATAGGGGACTAATATCCAACATATATAAAGAACTCAAGAAGGTAGACTCCAGAAAATCAAATAACCCCATTAAAAAATGGGGCTCAGAGCTGAACAAAGAATTCTCACCTGAGGAACAATGAATAGCAGAGAAGCACCTGAAAAAATGTTCAACATCCTTAATCATCAGGGAAATGCAAATCAAAACAACCCTGAGATTCCACCTCACACCAGTCAGAATGGCTAAGATCAAAAATTCAGGTGACAGCAGATGCTGTCGAGGATGTGGAGAAAGAGGAACATTCCTCCATTGTTGGTGGGATTGCAAGCTTGTACAACCACTCTGGAAATCAGTCTGGCGGTTCCTCAGAAAATTGGACATAGTACTACTGGAAGATTCAGCAATACCTCTTCTGGGCATACATCTAGAAGATGCCCCAACCGGTAAGAAGGACACATGCTACACTATGTTCATAGCAGCCTTATTTATAATAGCCAGAAGCTGGAAAGAACCCAGATGCCCCTCAACAGAGGAATGGTTACAGAAAATGTGGTACATTTACACAATGGAGTACTACTCAGCTATTAAAAAGAATGAATTTATGAAATTCCTAGCCAAATGGATGGACCAGGAGGGCATCATCCTGAGTGAGGTAACACATTCACAAAGGAACTCACACAATATGTACTCACTGATAAGTGGATATTAGACCCAAACCTACAAGATAGATAAACCCTTAGCTAGACTCACTAGAGGGCACAGGGACAAAATCCTAATTAACAAAATCAGAAATGAAAAGGGAGACATAACAACAGATCCTGAAGAAATCCAAAACACCATCAGATCCTTCTACAAAAGGCTATACTCAACAAAACTGGAAAACCTGGACGAAATGGACAAATTTCTGGACAGATACCAGGTACCAAAGTTGAATCAGGATCAAGTTGACCATCTAAACAGTCCCATATCACCTAAAGAAATAGAAGCAGTTATTAATAGTCTCCCAGCCAAAAAAAAAGCCCAGGACCAGACGGGTTTAGCGCAGAGTTCTATCAGACCTTCAAAGAAGATCTAATTCCAGTTCTGCACAAACTTTTTCACAAGATAGAAGTAGAAGGTACTCTACCCAACTCATTTTATGAAGCCACAATTACTCTGATACCTAAACCACAGAAAGATCCAACAAAGATAGAGAACTTCAGACCAATTTCTCTTATGAATATCGATACAAAAATCCTCAGAAAAATTCTCGTTAACTGAATCCAAGAACACATTAAAGCAATCATCCATCCTGACCAAGTAGGTTTTATTCCAGGGATGCAGGAATGGTTTAATATACGAAAATCCACTAATGTAATCCATTATATAAACAAACTCAAAGACAAAAACCACATGATCGTCTCGTTAGATGCAGAAAAAGCATTTGACAAGATCCAACACCCATTCATGATAAAAGTTCTGGAAAGATCAGGAATTCAAGGCCCATACCTAAACATGATGAAAGCAATCTACAGCAAACCAGTAGCCAACATCAAAGTAAATGGAGAGAAGCTGGAAGCAATCCCACTAAAATCAGGGACTAAACAAGACTGCCCATTTTCACCCTACCTTTTCAACATAGTACTTGAAGTATTAGCCAGAGCAATTCGACAACAAAAGGAGATCAAGGGGATACAAATTGGAAAAGAGGAAGTCAAACTATCACTTTTTGCAGATGATATGATAGTATATATAAGTGACCCTAAAAATTCCACCAGAGAACTCCTAAACCTGATAAACAGCTTCGGTGAGGTAGCTCGATATAAAATTAACTCAAACAAGTCAATGGCCTTTCTCTGCACAAAGAATAAACAGGCTGAGAAAGAAATTAGGGAAACAACACCCTTCTCAATAGTCACAAATAATATAAAATATCTCGGCATGACTCTAACTAAGGAAGTGAAAGATCTGTATGATAAAAACTTCAAGTCTCTGAAGAAAGAAATTAAAGAAGATCTCAGAAGATGGAAAGATCTCACATGCTCATTGATTGGCAGGATCAACATTGTAAAAATGGCTATCTTTCCAAAAGCAATCTACAGATTCAATGCAATCCCCATCAAAATTCCAACTCAATTCTTCAACGAATTAGAAGGAGCAATTTGCAAATTCATCTGGAATAACAAAAAACCTAGGATAGCAAAAAATCTTCTCAAGGATAAAAGAACCTCTGGTGGAATCACCATGCCTGACCTAAAGCTTTACTACAGAGCAATTGTAATAAAAACTGCATGGTACTGGTATAGAGACAGACACGTAGACCAATGGAATAGAATTGAAGACCCAGAAAGGAACCCACACACCTATGGTCACTTGATCTTCGACAAGGGAGCTAAAACCATCCAGTGGAAGAAAGACAGCATTTTCAACAATTGGTGCTGGCACAACTGGTTGTTATCGTGTAGAAGAATGCGAATTGATTCATACTTATCTCCTTGTACTAAGGTCAAATCTAAGTGGATCAAGGAACTTCACTTAAAACCAGAGACACTGAAACTTATAGAGGAGAAAGTGGGGAAAAGCCTTGAAGATATGGGCACAGGGGGAAAATTCCTGAACAGAACAGCAATGGCTTGTGCTGTAAGATCGAGAACTGACAAATGGGACCTAATGAAACTCCAAAGTTTCTGCAAGGCAAAAGACACCGTCAATAAGACAAAAAGACCACCAACAGATTGGGAAAGGATCTTTACCTATCCTAAATCAGATAGGAGACTAATATCCAACATATATAAAGAACTCAAGAAGGTGGACTTCAGAAAATCAAATAACCCCATTAAAAAATGGGGCTCAGAACTGAACAAAGAATTCTCACCTGAGGAATACCGAATGGCAGAGAAGCACCTGAAAAAATGTTCAACATCCTTAATCATCAGGGAAATGCAAATCAAAACAACCCTGAGATTCCGCCTCACACCAGTCAGAATGGCTAAGATCAAAAATTCAGGTGACAGCAGATGCTGGCGTGGATGTGGAGAAAGAGGAACACTCCTCCATCGTTGGTGGGATTGCAGGCTTGTACAACCACTCTGGAAATCAGTCTGGCGGTTCCTCAGAAAATTGGACATAGTACTACCGGAGGATCCCGCAATACCTCTCCTGGGCATATATCCAGAAGATGCCCCAACTGGTAAGAAGGACACATGCTACACTATGTTCATAGCAGTCTTATTTATAATAGCCAGAAGCTGGACAGAACCCAGATGCCCCTCAACAGAGGAATGGATACAGAAAATGTGGTACATCTACACAATGGAGTACTACTCAGCTATTAAAAAGAATGAATTTATGAAATTCCTAGGCAAATGGATGGACCTGGAGGGCATCATCCTGAGTGAGGTAACACATTCACAAAGGAACTCACACAATATGTACTCACTGATAAGTGGATATTAGCCCAAAACCTAGGATACCCAAGATATAAGATACAATTTCCTAAACACATGAGACTCAAGAAAAATGAAGACTAAAGTGTGGACACTATGCCCCTCCTTAGAAGTGGGAACAAAACACCCTTGGAAGGAGTTACAGAGACAAAGTTTGGAGCTGAGATGAAAGGATGGACCATGTAGAGACTGCCATATCCAGGGATCCACCCCATAATCAGCATCCAAATGCTGACACCATTGCATACACTAGCAAGATTTTATCGAAAGGACCCAGATGTAGCTGTCTCTTGTGAGACTGTGCCGGGGCCTAGCAAACACAGAAGTGGATGCTCACAGTCAGCTAATGGATGGATCACAGGGCTCCCAATGGAGGAGCTAGAGAAAATACCCAAGGAGCTAAAGGGATCTGCAACCCTATAGGTGGAACAACATTATGAACTAACCAGTACCCCGGAGCTCTTGACTCTAGCTGCATATGTATCAAAAGATGGCATAGTCGGCCATCACTGGAAAGAGAGGCCCATTGGACACGCAAACTTTATATGCCCCAGTACAGGGGAACGCCAGGGCCAAAAAGGAGGAGTGGGTGGGTAGGGGAGTGTGGGTGGGTGGGTATGGGGGACTTTTGGTATAGCATTGGAAATGTAAATGAGCTAAATATCTAATAAAAAATGGAAAAGGAAAAAAAAAAGAACTGAAGAAGTTAGAATCCAGAGAACCAGATAATCCAATTTAAATAATGGGGCACAGAGCTAAACAAAGAATTCTCAACTGAGGGATCTCAGATGGCAGAGAAGCACTTAAAGAAATGTTCAACATCAGTCATCAGGAAATGCAAATGAAAACTGCCCTGAGATTGCACCTCAGATCAGTCAGAATGGCTAAGATCAAAAACTCAGGTGACTGAAGATACTTGCAAGGATATGGAGAAAGAGGAACACTCCTCCATTGCTGATGGGACTGCAAGCTAGTAAAACCACTTTGGAAATCTGTGGGGTATTGGGCTATGCACAGACAGGCTAGTCTCCAGTTGAGCTGAAGTCTGAACCCCAGAAGGGTAATAATTCACCTACATGGCATGGTAGGCATTCCCTCATGCTCCTGGAACTCTGACTCCTGCCTAAGTTACTGCCCACCACAGCCCTCACAAGAAAAGCATGGCTAGACAATGTCCCATGCTCCTGACCTTCAGGCTAAACTCATCCCCAGTTACCTAGCAACAGTAAGATAAGACAGCATACTTTAAAATGGGCTGTTTGGCCCCTCCTCCCTCTCTCACTTCTCTCTTTCCTTTGTTCTGTTACCTCTCCCCCTTGTCTCACACTTCTCTCCTCTCTGTCTTCCCTTTTCCTCTCTCCTATCCACTCTTACTCTTACTCTCTTTCTCTCCTGCCTTATCTCTCTCTCTATCTCTCCCTCCCTCTCTCTCTCTCTCTCTCTCTCTCTCTCTCTCTCTCTCTCTCTCTCTCTCTCTCTCTCTCTCTCTTGCTCTCTCTCTCTTCTATCTTCTCTCTTTCTCCCAGTCTTTCTACAATAAAGCTCTAAAACCATAGAATGTCTCTGCTCATCAAGGTCCACTGCACTTGGAAGATCGGATAGGCTTTCTCCTAATGAGCCATTTTTAATCTCCTGATGGAAGGCCTTCCTGTGCTCTAGTCAAGATCCACTGCACTCTTCTCACCGGTGTGGGAACCTCTCTTCCCTCTTCCCTCTCTCCTATAAACCTGGGGCTTTAGGAAAGTAGCTCCAGGGCTCTCAGGTTGGGCTGCTCCTTGTTCACTCCCTGAAGAGTGGGTCAGAATCTTAGATGCCTTCCTGGTACTGAGTGGAAAGCATATGGCAGCTCTTCTACATTTGCCTGACCAGAGTATAGGTGGAACTCTGGTGAGGCATGGGCCTTCCCCCCCTTCCCTGTCTTCCCCAGGGACCTCTCATTAGTTCCCAACAGATATCAATCTAGAAGTTCCTCAGAAAATTAAAGATAGTTCTACTTGAAAACCCAGCTATACCATTACTGCACATATACACAAAAGATTTTCCAACATATAACAAGGACACAGGTTTCACTATGTTTATAGTATGCTTATTTATAATAGCCAGAAGCTGGAAACAACCCAGATATCCCTCAACAAAAGAATGGGTACAGAAAATGTGGTACATTTATACAGTGGGGTAGTACTTAGCTATTAAAAACAATGACTTTGTGAAATTCTCAGGCAAATAGATGGAACTAAAAAATACCATCCTGGTGTGTCACCAACTCCAGGAGAGCTATACTGTGTTTTCTTGGGTCCTATTGTAACACTGAAGGGAATGCTCCTAAAAATTGACTAAACAACTTGCTTTAAATTAACTTGTATTTTTATTATAATGGCTTTTGAAGTACACATTCAAATTCCTTTTTAAAAAGATCTGTGAACTCAAGTATTATCTTACATTATTTTTATGTTCATATAAGATCAGTTAAGGAAAAGGACACAACATCTGCCCCAACACCAGAAGTAACTGGGACCAACTGGACACAGACACCCAGGAATTCTGCCCGACCAGTGGCACAAGTTCCTTCAGTCCTGGGCAGGTGTCCTAAGCAGTCCTTATGTGTGAACTCTGCAGCCAGTCCCACAACACCCAGAAGAAGCTCCACTCCCAGGCTCTCTAACATACACAGGATCACAGGATCACAGGATCCAAGGAGCTTGGTCACACCAGGATCTCAGGATCCCAGAGGCATCTTGATTCCCAGGAGCTCTGACATACCCAGGATCTTAGGATCACAGGATCACACAGACAGCTGAGCTCTGAGGAGTTCTGACACAACCAGGATCATGGCAAGCACAGGCTCCAGTCAGACACAGCCAGGGCAGGTAGCACTACAGATAACCAGATAGCAGGAGGCAAGCACAAGAACACAAGCAATAGAAACCAAGCTTACTTGGCATCATCAGAACCCAATTCTCCCACCATAGCAAGTACTGGATACACCACCACACCAGAAAAGCGAGATTCAGATCTAAAATCACTTCTCATGATGGTGATTGACTTTAAGAAGGACATAAATAATCCCATTAACAAAAATACAGAAAACCACAGGTAAACAGCTAGAAGCCCTTAAAGAGAAAACACAAAATATCCCTTAAGGAATTACAGGAAAATACAATCAAACAGTCAAAGGAAATAAATAAAACCATCCAAAATCTAAAAATGGAAATAGAAACAATAAAGAAATCACAAAAGGAGACATCCTTGGAGATGGAAATCCTAGGAGAGAGATTAGGAGTCATAAATGCAAATATCACCAACAGAATACAAGAGATAGAAGTGAGAATCTCCGGTGCAGAAGATACCATAGAAAACATTGACACAAAATTCAAAGAAAATGCAAAAAGCAAAAAGCTCCTATCCCAAAACATACAGGAAATCCAGGACACAATGTAATGATCAAACCTAAGGATAGTAGGTATAGAAGAGAGTGAAGATTCCCAACTTAAAGGGACAGTAAATATCTTCAACAAAATGATAGGAGAAAACTTCCCTAACCTAAAGAAAGAGATGCCCATGAACATACAAGAAGCCTACAGAACTACAAATAAACTGGACCAGAAAAGAAATTCCTCCCGACATATAATAATCAGAACAACAAATGCACTAAACAAAGAAAGAATATTAAAAGTAATAAGGGGAAAAGGTCAAGTAACATATAAAGGATGACCTATCAGAATTACACCGGACTTCTCACCAGAGACTTTGAAAGCTAGAATATCCTGGGCAGATGTCATACAGAGCCTAAGAGAACACAAAGTGCCAGCCAAGGCTACTATAGCCAACAAAACTCTCAATTACCATTGATGAAGAAAGCAAGATAGTCCATGACAAAACCAAATTTACACAATATCTTTCCACTAATCCAGCCCTACAAAGGATAATAAAGGAAAAACTCCAACACAAGGAGGGAAATTACGCTAGAAAAAGCAAGAAACTAATCCTTCAACAAACCCAAAAGAAGATAGCCACACAAACATAATTCCACCTCTAACAAGAAAAATAACAGGGAGCAACAATCACTTTTCCTTAGTATCTCTTAACATCAATGGACTCAACTCCCCCAAAAAAAAGACATAGACTAACAGACAGGATATGTAAACAGGACCCAGCATTTTGCTTCATACAAGAAACTCACCTAAGTGACAATGACAAACACTACCTCAGAGTAAAATGTTGGAAAACAGTTTCCAAGCAAATGATCCCAAGAAACAAGCTGTAGTAAATATTCTAATATCAAAAAAAATCGACTCAATAGAAACAGATATATAAATTTTGGGCCATAAACAGATCCAATTAGCCCTTAAAATGAGCAGAATGCACAGAAACAAACACTTATCTAGGACTAATTGGCTATTCTGGATCTTTTGTTGTTCCATATCAAATTGAGGGGTTTTTTTTCTATTTATGTGAAGAATGAGATGACGATATTGATTGTGATTTCATTGAATCGGTAACTGTTTTGGTAGGAAGGTCTTTTTTCACGACGTTAATTCTACCAAGCTTGGGATTTCTTCAAATTCTAGTATGTTTCTTAATCTCTTTCTTCACACATTTAAAGTTTTCATTATAGAGGTTTATACCTCTTCTGTTATGTATATTCTAAATATTTCATTTTATTTGAGAAACTGGGAAGAGGAGTGTGTCCATGACCTCTTTCTCAGCATGCTTGTTACTCATACTCTCTTTTGTTAAGACTGGTAAATTTTGTAAGTCAATTATATATTGTAACACTTTGCTGAAATTATTAATAATTTCTACAATTTTTCTAGTCAAATTGTGGGAACAGTGGGTGTAAGATAATATAATCTTCAATTGAAAATAATTTGACTTAATATTTTCCCATTGGTATCCCTTCTCTTGCCTTATTGCTCCAGCTAATGCTTCAATCACATTATGGAGAAGCATTAGGGACAGTGGGCAGTCCTCTTCCATTCCTGATTTTAATGGGGCTTATTAATGGTTTTATTCATTTAGGATGATATTGGCCATGAGTTTGTCATACATAACCTTTATTATGTTGGAATATGTTTCCTACAGTCCTACCTGTTCTAGGGCTTTTATTAAGAATGCATGTTGAAACTTATCAAAGACTAATCTTTTTTTTTTTGCTTCCATTGAGATGATCATATGATTCTTGTATTTTTTGTCCATGTATTTGGTTTATTACATTTATTTCTTATATATGTTAAAAAATAAATAAAATAATTAGCATAACCACCCAACACATTATTTTGCCATATTGGGTTGTCAATTTTTTTTGTTTGTTTGTTTGGTTTGGTTTGGTTTTTTTTTTGGTTTTGGTTTTGTTGTTTTTGTTTTTGGGGTTTTTTTTGGGGGGGCAGGGGGTTTGAGACATGATTTCTCTGTATAGCTCCAGCTATCCTGGAACTCATTCTATAGGCCAGGCTGGCCTTCAACTCAGAAATCTGCCTGCCTCTGCCTCCCAAGTGCTGGGATTAAAGGCATGCACCAACACTGCCCAGCTCTGGGTTGTCAGTTCTAATCTCAACATTCCATGTAACAATGTAGAGTAACAGTCTAGTCAACACAAGGAACTAAGAATTGGTAACATTCAGTCAAAAGAATATGGGTTTGGTAGTCATGACTCATTCAAAGGCAAGTTGCTATCAAACAATCTTCTTGAGTTTTATTATAATAATTACATGTGAACAGATATATACCTTTATATTGTTTAACCACAAAGGCATTTATTGATGTTTAAATAGCTGTATGGAATACTACAAGTAAACACATAGACAGATATTTTGATGTATTTAAAGACAAAGGGGCTAGTACCTTGGATTCTAGATGTGTAAGTCTCTGAAAAATACCATCAAAAATAGAGAAAAAGACTAAGAAAAGGAGGCCTGTGACCAGACCATAATGTGAGTCATTGAATAGAAAGTGCAAAAGAAAGGCCATAACATGTAATCATCATGCACTAGAAAGAAATCTATGATAAGTACATACAAACCATGAAAAATTCATAACAGTAACTGAATGGGAATTTTAATTTCCACTATAAGATCTGAGCTTAGATTGTACTTATACCCACTGACCAAGTCAATTTGCTATTTGAATAGCCAAACTGACTCACTTTAGAAACAATTTTTGTTTATCTTGATGTTGTTAATTTAACATATTTTATACAAACAGTGCTGCATAAATAATTTTATAAAGTGGATGAACCACGACTATAATTTCTTCACAAGTTCTAGTAGAGTCTTTTCATATGTATCTGTACTTTCTTACTAGTTTTATTTTGCTCTTAGTAGGTTCTTGTTTACCAAATCATTTAGCCAATTTTGTACTTTTTCCTTTAAAGCAATTTAAAGATATTTTCTGTACCAATTAAAGCTTCATTGATTCACTAACTATGAAGTGAATTAATATTTAAAATTTTCGCTTTCATTAAAATAAAAAGAAGAAGAAAACATGCCTTCTTTGTATGGAAGCTGAAATCAGGTTTATAGCCAGACTCTTGTTCCCCATGCTTCCAATCTGTAATACATTGTGTTCTATGGCTAGATTCTTTCTCTCACTGTAGAGTCATTTTGTTCAGGTATGAGCTCAATTTTTTTTCCTGAAGTGCATTGAAAATATTTGAGTGAATCTTTAAGAAGAATGTATCTCTGGTACAGTGGGATTCCACAACACTGGATCTTAATGTTTTGTTTTGGTTTGTTTGTTTGTTTTTTAAGACAGGGTTTCTGTAACTCCTTCCATGGGTATTTTGTTTTACCTTCTAAGAAGTATCTGTTGGAGTTCATCAAAAGACCCTCACTCACAAAGACCACAGAGACTGCCATCGCTGCAAACAGCATGAGGGTTTTTATTGATCTAACATGTTGGGAACTCCCCTCTCAGCATGCAGGCCAGAGGAGAGACCCAGAACAAAGAAAGAACACACTTTTTAATACCTTTTAAGGTGCAGATTTGAGCAACAAGGTAGCTGTCTTATTCTAACTGGTGTAGCAAGTAACCTTTTCAGACATTGGTTGGTTTGCATAGTGACTACCTCTGGCCTACTGACTCATTTTGCTTGCCCCCATGGTAGGTTATTATGAATTGATCAGCAAAGTAATAGTACATTTTGAAGTTATGAGGCAGCTATTAATGTCACAGCTATTAACATCACAGGGAATCCTAGCAAGGTCAGGGCAGTTTGTGGGTTTTTTTCTCAGAATTCAGTGTGGGGTGGGGGTAGGAGAATTCTTCTGAGAACTGTTATTTTTGTGATGGCAATTTCTCTGAGAACACCTAATATTATTTTGGTAGCTGCAGGTTTAATCATTTTGACCGCTAAAACTATGTTTTTACATTTGTATAGTCAGCCAGCTTCCTTATCTGGCTCTGTACTTGGCCTGCTAGTACAGTTTGGAAAGTCCTTTTCGAAGGGGGAAGATACTGGATGGTCTTCAATTCATTTTATATATTACAGAATCAAAGTATCCACACATTGGCCTTCCTTCTTCTTGAGTTTCATGTAGTTTGTGAATTGTATATTGGATATTCTGAGTTTCTGGGCTAATATCCACGTATCAGTGAGTGCATATAATGTGTGTTCTTATGTGATTGGGTTACCTCACTCAGGATGATATCCTCCAGATCCATCTATTTGCCTACGAATTTCATGAATTCATTGATTTTTAGTAGCTGAGTAGTACTCCATTGTGTAAATGATCCACATTTTCTGTATCCATTCCTCTGTTGAGGAACATCTGGGTTCTTTCCAGCTTCTGGTTATTATAAATAAGGTGGCTATGAACATAATGGAGCATGTGTCCTTATTACATATTGAAGCATCTTCTGGGTATATGCCCAGTAGTGGTATTACTGAGTCCTCATTTGTTCCTAGAACTCACTCTGTAAACCAGGTTGGCCTTCATCTCAGTGATACACCAGCTTCTGTCTCCCAAGTGCTAGTATTATCAGTATGCACCACCATGTCCAGCTAAGATTAGATTTCTCACAAAAGTTTGGAAGGAAGGGTTTTAGATGGAAGATGAGATGCAAAGTAGGGATTCAGAGGAGAGAGCAGCCTGGGCAGAGAGGGTTCTAAATTGGAAATGTATCTGATTCCAGACAGCTATTGAGAGGTTCCATGTACTCAACACCTGTAAGGTGGGTCGGGATGTGAACGATACAGTAGAGTGTATGAGCTATAAAAAGAGGACAACCTGCAGATCTGGGCAGCAGAGAAAACGAGGATTGAAAGTTGCTCTGAAGTTAAAAGCATCTGTGTAGGTCAGATACCGAGTATATGCTGGGAAGAAGTGGGTTATGTGGAGTCTCACTGGGAAAGTACCTTGGCAGACTGGAGAGTAGGGCAAGGTATGGACTTTTAGGTTTACATAGACAGACAAACTCAGAAGTCAGAGGACTGTGTGTAATTTCCCTGACTAAACAGGTTGTGGTAAGCCTAAGGAGGAACATCTTACATTTACTGCATTTATGTCTGTGCACCATGTGCATGCAGTGCCCATAGATGCCAGAGGAGGGTGATAGATACCCTAGAACTGAAGTTATAGACAACTATGAGCCACCATGTCCGTGCTAGGAAGAACAATCTTTGCTTTTTTTTATTAAAACATTAAAATGCAGATACATAGTGTTCATATATAAGTAAGAATAAAACATTTACGTACCTAACATAGGAAATTAGAAATTGGAGTGGTCAAATTAAATTACATCATCATGCCCCATTGCTGCCACCACTGAACTCAGAGCTACAGGCACCTATGGTCATCTAGGAAACTCTTGCTTTTCTAATATGTGTTTGGAAGTGTATCATTTTGTGTTTTAGTGGAATACTTACATTATATAGTAGTCAATGAATCTGCTATAAAATATCAATCAATGTGTTTGGGGATAGAATTACTCTTCATTTTATTTCTTTATACATTTCTCCAAACTTTCTTTAACAAACACACAGAAGATTCTTATGGATTTTGAAGTAGTAGAACAGGAATATATCTGGTTCTGTCCGGGTAAAACTTAACTTTGGACTAAGAAGTGACCACAGGCTTTTATAAGAAGTTGTTAACATCATAGGACAGACAGTAAATACAACTGTGTAATATGCATTTCATGTTCCACTCAAAAGACATAATGGTAAAGACAATATTTCATATTAAAACTCTTGATTAAACATCTCTTAAGCTACAATTTTTTTAAACAATTGTCTGGAGGTCAGAGGGATGGATCAACAGTTAAAATTGCTTGCTGCTCATACACAGGACAAGAATTATGTTCACTGCACATTCATTGTGGCTCACCCTGTACGGTAATTCCAGGGGATCTGATGCCCTCTTCTAACCTCCTGAGACGACCTGCACTTCCAGAAGAAGGTATCTGAGAGTTGAAAGCTACACAGGTCTGCTCTGGCTACAGAAAATGAAGAATAAAAACATCCGCACAAACACATACACAACCTTGCTTGTATATCATGATTTTCTTATAAAATGGGGACTTATAGTAACACATATTTTAGTCAGCTTGAGTCTGTGGAAAGACAGGAAGGCTGGATGTGAAGAGCAAGAGCTTGAGTGATGAAGCACAAGAGTCAAGACTGAGCACTACCACACTGCCTCAAGCTTTAAGCTTCATGTGGATGTGGTAACCATTCGAAGTCTAGTGTTCCTCCAGTGCTTGCTCTGGGGAGCCAGGGTGCACCATGGATCTCTAAGGAGGGCTGCTTCTGCCAGAGGAGGGAAGATAAGGTCAGTGTCTTCAGGAAAGGGTCAGGTTGAGCCTAGATGGGTTTCTTCAGCCTGCTGGATAGCTGTGCCTGGATCTGTTCTATTCCTGTGGCTGCAATAGCTGTGAGAACCTGCAGAGTCCACTATGCTCATAGAAGCCTTATTTATAATAACCATAAGGTGGAAGGAACCCAGATGTCTCTCAACAGAGGAATGGATACAGAAAAATAGAGGAATGGATACAGAAAATGTGGTAGATTTACACAATAGAGCTAGCTTATATATCTGTGTGTGTGTGTGTGTGTGTGTGTGTGTGTGTGTGTGTATAGTTTTATATAGTTTTTATATATAGTTACATATAACTCAGCTATTAAAAACAATGGATTCATGAAATTCTTAGACAAATGGATGGATCTGGAGGATATCATTGTAAGTGAGGTAACCAAATCACAAAAGAACACACATGATATGCACTCACTGATGAGTGGATATTAGCCCAGAAGTTCAAAGTACCCAAGATACAATTCACAAACTATATGAAATTCATAAAGAATGAAGACCAAAATATGGACACTTCCGTCCTTCTTAGAAGGGGAAACAAAATACCCATGGAAGGAGTTACAGATACAAAGTTTGGAGCAGAGACTGAAGGAATGACCATACAGAAACTGTCCCACCTGGGGATGCATTTCATAAACAGCCACCAAAACCAGACACTATTGCAGATGCCAACAAGATCTTGCTGACAGGAGCCTGATAAAGCTGTCTTCTGTGAGCTGTGCCTGGCAAATACAGAAGTGGATGCTCATAGTCATCCATTAGATGAAGCACAGGGCCCCCAATGAAGGAGCTGTAGAAAGTACCCAAGAAGCTGAAGGGGTTTTTAGGCCCCTAGGAGGAGTAATCCCAGAGATCCCAGGGACTAAACAACCAACGAAGCATACACCTGGAGGGACCCATTGCTCCAACTGCATATGTAGCAAAGGGTAGCCTTGTTGGCACTTGGTCCTGTGAAGGCAATTCCCGAGTGAAGGGAAATGCCAGAACAGAGTATCAGGAGTGGGTTGGTTGATGAGCAGGAAGAGGTGGGATGGGATAGTGGGTTTTCAGGAGTGAAACGAGGAAAGGGGATAATATTTGAAATGTAAATAAAGAAAATATCTAATAAAGAAAAAATTAATTTTAATATTTTTTTCAGTGTAAAAATACAAAACTAAGATCTCTTTTTATATTGTGTTACAATGTTGGATAATAGAAATTCCTGTTTTCATGGCTGAATAAATATAGCTTAATGGTTAAGAGACTAGAGAACCTGGCTTCTGTTGCCAGCACATATTACAGCTTACAGCTGTGTGTTACTCTAGTTGCTGAGGGCCTGGGATCCTCTTTTGGCCTCTGAGGTTACTGCAGACAGGAGATGCAAAGATATACAAGTAGGAAAATACCCATACACAAGAAATAATAAGTTAAATAAATCTTTTAAATGCAATGTTTTCATTCATATGTTTTCATCATTGATCTTGTTGGTTAGAGATCTTCGTAATCATGGTTTCCATGACAACCTCTAAGGAAACACCAAAATCTGGAACTGATGTCGAGTCTCTACAGCATGGGAATAATACGATGAAGACAAGATGCAAGCTCCTTCCCCGTGGCATTTGCTGAGGACTTTGATAGACAGTGCTATTTGAAAGCTCCACCCTGCAAAACACATCCCTACTGGGTTTGTATCATTTTCTATTGGGATGCAGGATTTTTTTCTATAGCTCAGACCAGCCAGGAACTTGATCTTCCTGCCCCAAACTCCTTAGTGTTAGGATTGCAGGCATGTGCCATCATGCTCATTAACCTAGAGGACATATGATGGTCTCAGTCTGTATGAGTTACATTGCTAATGCTGTGATAAAAATACCATAATGAATGGCAACTTATGTAGAGTTTATATGGGCTTATGGTGCCAAAGGGATAAGAGCCTATCATGGCAAAAAGGCATGGCAGAAGGTGAGAGAACAAAGCTTCAACTGTAAGCATGAAACAGGAGAGCAAAATGGAAGTGAAGCAAGTCTGTGAAGCCTTCAATCCCACCCCAGTGATATGTCTTCCAGCAAGGCTAAACCTCCCCATAACTTCCTAAAAAATCACCACCAACTAGGGACCACATGTTAAATAGCTGAGCCAATGGAGAACATTATCATTCCAACCCCCAAACACAACTTTAGTTAGTTCCCCTGAGAGAAGTTCTGGTTACTAAGAGTCTCATCCTTTCATTTCTCACTGCTCCTTTTTTTTTTTTTTAGGATGTAGAGAACCAAGTCCTGGATGCTTGCTCCCAACTGTGTCAGAGTCTTGCTCAGGATCCTAAATTGCAGCATGGCTACATTATTGTTGCATACTTCAGTGGATGCCAGCTCCTGTAAGTGTCCTTCTATTAAATGGTAACACAAGGAATTACTGCTTCTTCTATTCACATACGAAGACGGTAATTATATGAAGATCCTCCCATATCAATTCATAGAAGTTACCTTTAAAATGTCCCTGTAAGCTTTGTGGAACTTAAATTATTTTGTTTTTATTCTTCTATGTATGTATATGCACCCCCTGCCCACCTCCCTCGCTCTGTCTCTCTCTGTCTCTCTCTGTCTTTCTCTGTCTCTCTCTCTGTCTCTCTGTCTCTCTGTCTCTCTCTGTGTCTCTCTGTCTCTCTCTCTCTGTCTCTCTCTCTCTCTCCTCTCTCTTTCCCTCTCTCTCCCTCTCTCCCTCAGGAACAAGCATCCAGGACTTGGTTCTCCATATCCTAAAAAAACAAAACACAAAAGCAAAAAGGAGAAGTGAGAAATCAAAGGATGGGACTTTTAATAACCAGATTTTTTCTTCTCAGTGGAAACTAACTAAAGTTGTGTTTGTGGGTTGGAATGATAATGTTCTTCTCCATTGGCTCAGGTATTTACATATATATATATATATCCTCACTCTGTGCACATGTGTTAGCATGAGTGGAAGTCAGAAGTCAATGTTTGGGGTTGTCTTCAATTGCTTTGTACTTTACATTTTTAGAATACATTTTTGTTTATTTATTATGTGTGTATGTTTGTATAGGTTGGAGTGTTGGTATGGGCACATGTAAGTGCAGTGCTTACAGAGGACAGAGGAAAGCATCAGATCACCTCAAGACTGAGTGCAGTTGATTGTTAGCTATCCATCCATTATGGTTGCTAGTCACTGAACTTGGATCCTCTGCAAGGGAAGACAACCCTCCTAACCATTACGCCATCTATCCAAGCTTCTATTTTACTTTAAAATTTTTAACCTGTATTTATTTACTTACTGTGCTTGCTGGACAGTATGATGAGGATGATAAATTATGTCTCTTCATGAACCTGGAGCGAACTATTGAGCTAGACTGGATGACTGATGAGCCCAAGAAACCCTCCTGTCTCTGTCTCTCCAGTACTAATATTACCAAATTGTGGATGTGTCTGGATTTTTCATTTTTATTTTTACAATGGAGCATGTAATCCTGGCTCAACTTCTTTGCTGACACAACAAGCCCTTCACTGACATAGCCATAACCCCATCCTCTCTTCATTTTTTTTAAATTTTGAAAATAGAATTGTATTTTTTTTTTGGTATGAAAAAAGAATTGTAGGGGAGGGATATCTTGTAATTGTATGGTTTAGGTACCAACTGTTAATTAAAAATAGTTTAATCCTTAAAGTTACAACTGATAACATTCTAATCTGATTGTCAGAGCTCATAAGCATTTTTTTTCAGGTCATTGGTTCAGAGATGTACAAACCCTGCCAGGAAAGATATGATCTCAGATTCTGCTACAAAAAATATTTAAATAAGTTCTGATTCTAAAAATTGATTTTTTATTACTTTATGAATATAGGTGTTGTTCCTGATGTGTGTCTAAATGAATGTCTGATTCTCTAGAACTGAACTTACACAAAGCTGTGGGCTTCCAAGTAAGTTCTGGGAATGAAACTGAAGACCTGTAGAACTTAATTAACTTAAGACCCTCTGCTCACAACTGATGAGCTTGTCTCCAGGCCAAACTTTCACTTCCTTATCTGAATTGTTTAGCTTTCTAACCTGCATCAAAATGATATTTTGATTTTCTGTTTTCCAATCGAGTGTTGATTTGTATGCCAGTTTGGACTCAGAATTTAGCAACACTCCTGTGTTGGTCTTCCAAGTGCTAGTGAAATACCAAATCTTTAAAGTTCAGACTCCATTTTAGAAAACCTGACCTAAGTTTGAACTCAGGTAAACTGACAAGCAAGTACCATCATTAGCTTCCAAGTTGCCTCATAATAAAACCTAATCCTAGCTCCAATCTATAGGCTAATCCTCAAGAAGGCCAGTGTCTCCAGATTATTCCTCCAACACATCTGCACTCCAGATTACAAAGTTACCTCTTGCCTAATCACCAACAATACAGAGGGGAGTAAAAATTAAATTTATGGTATGACTCCCAGCAACAGCCACAGTATGTTATGTTATGTTATGTTATGTTATGTTATGTTATGTTGTTATGTTATGTTGTTATGTTATGTTAAAGGCCACAGTAGCTTTCCATTTAGATGCTAACACACATAGTTACTGCTTGTTGCTTACTATAAAGCTTTGCCCTAATAGACATTCCGGGCCCCCCACTAGCAAAAACATCCTGCATGACTATGGATCATTTGGAGGGCCTGAGATACCTCAAATAGAATAAAGACCCTGCTGTGAGTTGCATCAGATTGTCTCCTGTCTGGTTTTTTTGGAGATCACTAACATTTCCCTGGCACAACACTAGGATTATAAACATGAGTTCTCATACCCAGTGTTCACTCATTAAAACAAAAGATTAATAGTATGATGTCTGTACTAGTCAACTGCCAGATCTCATTGTATGTAGTGTAACAAATTATCCATCACTAATGAGGAAGATTTTCAACTTAAAGGGCCAGCAAATATCTTCAACAAAATTATAGAAGAAAACTTCCCAAACCTAGAGAAAGGCATGCCCATGAACATATAAGAAGCCTACAGAACTCCAAATAGAGTGGACCAGAAAAGAAATTCCTCCCGACACATAATAATCAGAACAACAAATACACTAAATAAAGATAGAATATTAAAAGCAGTAAGGGAAAAAGGTCAAGTAACACATAAAGGCAGGCCTATCAGAATTACACTAGACTTTTCAACAGAGACTATGAAAGCCAGAAGATTCTGGACAATGTTATACAGACAGGAAGAGAACACAAATGCCAGCCCATGCTACTATTCGCAGCCAAACTCTCAATAACCATAGATGGAGAAACTAAAGTATTACATGACAAAACCAAATTCACTCCTTCCAGTCAGCACCAGCACTAATGCACCTTGGGCGAGGAGTCTGCAGACACCCCCAAGGTCCCCACAGGACTCTCCTCGGGATCTTAGGATCTCTGGTGAGTGGAACACAACTGCTGCTCCAATCCAATTGAGCACAGGACCTGAGACAGCATTAATTAGGGAAGCAGAAAACCCAGCCTGAATAGGGTCACAAGTCCCTTCTGGTCGGCACCAGCACCAGCACTGGGTCAGCTTGGGCACAGAATCTGCGGACATCCCCAAGGTCCCCAGAGGACTCTCCACGGGACCTTAGGACCTCTGTTGAGTGGAACAAAACTTGTGCCAGGAGGCAAGTTCTAACACCAGATATCTGGGCACCTTCCCTGTAAAAGGAGAGCTTGCCTGAAGAGAGTACTCTGACCACTGAAACTCAGGAGAGAACTAGTCTCCCAGGTCTGCTGATAGAAGCTAACAAAATCAACTGAGAAACAAGCTCTAACGAGAGACAACTATAACAACTAATTCCAGAGATTACCAGATGGTGAAAGGCAAATGTAAGAATCTTACTAACAGAAACCAAGACCACTCACCATCATCAGAACACAGCACTCCCACCCCACCCAGTCCTGGGCATCCCAACACACCCGAAAAGATAGATATCTCATGATGATGGTAGAGGACATCAAGAAGGACTTTAATAACTCACTTAAAGAAATACAGGAGAACACTGCTAAACAGGTAGAAGACCTTAAAGAGGAAGCACAAAAATCCCTTAAAGAATTGCAGGACAACACAACCAAACAGGTGATGGAATTGAATAAAACTATCCAAGACCTAAAAAGGGAAGTAGACACAATTAAGAAAACCCAAACTGAGGCAACGCTGGATATAGAAACCCTAGGAAAGAAATCTGGAATCAAAGATGTGAGAATCAGCAGCAGAATACAAGATATGGAAGAGAGAATCTCAGGAACAGAAGATTCCATAGAGAACATCGGCACAACAATCAAAGAAAATGCAAATTGAAAAAATATCCTAACTCAAAACATCCAGGAAATCCAGGACACAATGAGAAGACCAAACCTACGGATAATAGGAATATATGAGAATGAAGATTTTCAACTTAAAAGACTAGCAAATATCTTCGACAAAATTATAGAAGAAAACTTCCCAAATCTAAAGGAAGACATGACCATGAACATACAAGAAGCGTACAGAACTCCAAATAGACTGGACCAGAAAAGAAATTCCTCCCGACACATAATAATCAGAACAACAAATGCACTAACTAAACATAGAATATTAAAAGCAGTAAGGGAAAAAGATCAAGTAACATATATAGGCAGGCCTATTAGAATTACACCAGACTTTTCACCAGAGACTATGAAAGCCAGAAGATCCTGGACAGATGTTATACAGACACTAAGAGAACACAAATGCCAGCCCAGGCTACTATACCCAGCCAAACTCTCAATTACCATAGATGGAAAAACCAAAGTATTTTACAACAAACTCAAATTCACACATTATATTTCCACGAATCCAGCTCTTCAAACGATAATAACAGAAGAAAAAAAAACAATACAAGGACAGAAACCACACCCAAGAAAAAGCAAGAAAGTAATCCCTCAACAAACCAAAAAGAAGACAGCCACAAGAACAGAATACCAACTCTAACAACAAAAATAATAGGAAGCAACAATTACTTTTCCTAAATATCTCTTAATATCAATGGAATCAATTCCCCATAAAAAAGATATAGAATAACAGACTGGCTACACAAACAGGACCCAACATTTTGCTGCTTACAGAAAACCCATCTCAGGGAAAAAGACAGACACTACCTCAGAGTGAAAGGCTGGAAAAGAGTTTTCCAAGCAAATGGTATGAAGAAACAAGCTGGAGTAGCCATTCAAATATCGAATAAAATCAGCTTCCAACCCAAAGTTATCAAAAAAGACAAGTAGGGACACTACATACTCATCAAAGGTAAAATCCTCCAAGAGGAACTCTCAAATCTGAATATCTATGATCCAAATGCAAGGGCAGCCACATTCATTAAAGAAACTTTAGTTAAGTTCAAAGCACACATTGCACCTCACACAATAATAGTGGGAGACTTCAACACCCCACTTTTATCAATGGACAGATCATGGAAACAGAAACTAAACAGGGACACAGTGAAACTAACAGAAGTAATGAAACAAATGGACTTAACAGATATTTATAGAACATTTTATCCCAAAACAAAAGGATATACCTTCTTCTGGGCACCTCATGGTACCTTCTCCAAAATTGACCATATAATTGGTCACAAAACAGGCCTCAACAGATACAAAAATATTGAAATTGTCCCATGCATCCTATCAGACCACCATGGACAAAGGCTGATCTTCAATAATAACATAAATAATGGAAACACAACATTCACGTGGAAACTGAACAACACTCTTCTCAATAATACCTTGGTCAAGGAAGGAATAAAGAAAGAAATTAAAGACTTTTTAGAGATTAATGAAAATGAAGCCACAACATACCCAATCTTAATGGACACAATGAAAGCATTTCTGAGAGGGTAACTCATAGCTCTGAGTGCCTCCAAAAAGAAACGGGAGAGAGCACACACTAGCAGCTTGACAACACACCTAAAAGCTCTAAAAAAAAAATGAAGCAAATTCACCCAAGAGGAGTAGATGGCAGGAAATAATCAAACTCAGGGGTGAAATCAAACAAGTGGAAACAAGAAGAGCTATTCAAAGAATCAACCTAAGGAGGAGCTGGTTCTTTGAGAAAATCAACAAGATAGATAAACCCTTAGACAGACTCACTAGAGGATACAGGGACAACATCCTAATTAACAAAATCAGAAATGAAAAGGGAGACAAAAGAACAGATCCTGAAGAAATCTAAAACACCATCAGATCCTTCTACAAAAGGCTATACTCAACCAAACTGGAAAACCTGGATGAAATGGACAATTTTCTATACAGATAACAGGTACTAAAGTTAAATCAGGATCAGATTAACGACATAAAGAGTCATATATCCCCTAAAGAAATAGAAGCAGTCATTGTTTCTCAAACAAACAAACAAACAACAACAAAAAAAACCCAGGACCAGATGGGTTTAGTACAGAGTTCTATTAGGCCTTCAAAGATGATCTAATTCCAGTTCTTCACAAACTATTCCACAAAATGGAAGAAGAAGGTACTCTACCCAATAAATTCTATGAAGTCATAATCACTATGATTTCTAAAACACAAAAAGACCCAACAAAGATAGAAAACTTCAGACCAATTTCCCTTATAAATGTTGATGCAAAAATATTCAATAAAATTCTTGCTAACCGAATCCAAGAACATATTAAAACAATCATCAATCCTTACCAAGTAGGTTTCATTCCAGGGATGCAGGAAAATTTTTTCTACAAAAATACATCAATGTAATCCACTATATAAACAAATTCAAAAACAAAAACCACATGATCATCATTTAGACGCTGAGAAAACATTTGTTCAAAATCCAACACCCATTCGTGATAAAAGTCTTGGAAATATCAGGAATTCAAGGCCCATACCTAAACATGATGAAAGCAATCTAAAGCAAACCAGTAGCCAACATCAAAGTAAATGGTGAGAAGCTGGAAGCAATCCCACTAAAATAACGGACTAGACAAGGCTGCCCACTTTCTCCCTACCTATTCAACATAGTACTTGAAGTCCTAGCCAGAGCAATTTGACAACAAAAGGAGATCAAGGGAATAAAAATTGGAAAGGAAGAAGTCAAAATATCACTTTTTGCAGATGATATGATAGTTTATATAAATGACCCTAAAAATTCCACCAGAGAACTCCTAAACCAGATAAACAGCTTCAGTGAACTAGCAGGATATGAAATTAACTAAAACAAGTCAATGGTTTTTCTCTACACCAAGGATAAAGAGGCTGACACAGAAATTAGGGAAACAACACCCGTCACAATAGTCACAAATAATATAAAATACCTTGGTGTGACTCTAGCAAAGGAAGTGAAAGATCTGTATGATAATAACTTCAAGTCACTGAAGAAAGAAATCAAACATGATCTCAGAAGATGGAAAGATCTCCCATGCTAATGGATTGGCAGGATTAATATAGTAAAAATGGCTTTCTTGCTGATAGCAATCTACAGATTCAATGAAATACCCATCAAAATTCCAACTCAATTCTTCACTGAGTTAGAAAGGGTAATATGCAAATTCATCTGAAATGATAAAAAAACTAGGATATCAAAGGATCTTTTCAATGATAAAAGAATCTCTGGTGGAATTAACATGACTGATCTCAAGCTGTGCTAAGAGCAATTGTGATTTAAAAACTGCATGGTACTGGTACAGAAACAGACAGGTAGATCAATGGAATAGAATTGAAGACCCAGAAATGAATGCACATACATATGGTCACTTGGTTATTGACAAGGGAGCTAAAACCGTCCAGTGGAAAAAAGGAAGCATTTTCAACAAATGATGCTGGAACAACTGCCAGTTTTCATGTAAGATAAAAAGTTCAGAGGACAGCGGATACTGGTGAGGATGTGGAGAAAGAGGAACACTCCTCTATTTTTGGTGGGATTGCAAGCTTGTACAACCACTCTGGAAATCAGTCTGGTGGTTCCTCAGAAAATTGGACATAGTACTACCAGAGGATCCCGCAATACCTCTCCTGGATATATATCCAGAAGGTGTCTAACTGGTAAGAAAGACACATGCTCCACTATGTTCATAGCAGCCTTATTTATAATAGCCAGAAGCTGGAAAGAACCCAGATGCCCCTCAACAGAGGAATGGATACAGAAAATGTGGTACATTTACACAATGGAGTACTACTCAGCTATTAAAAAGAATGAATTTATGAAATTCCTAGCCAAATGGATGGACCTGGAGGGCATCATCCTGAGTGAGGTAACCCAATCACAAAGGAACTCACACAATATGTACTCACTGATAAGTGGATATTAGCCCAGAAACTTAGGATACCCAAGATATAAGATACAAGTTGCTCCTCTCATGAAACTCAAGAAGAACGAAGACCAAAGTGTGGACACTTTGCCCCTTCTTAAAATTGGGAACAAAACACCCATGGAAGGAGTTATAAGAGACAAAGTTTGGAGCTGAGACGAAAGGATGGACCATCTAGAGACTGCCATATCCAGGGATCCATCCCATAATCAGCTTCCAAACGCTGACACCATTGCATACACTAGCAAGATTTTGCTGAAAGGACCCAGATATAGCTGTCTCTTGTGAGACTATGCCGGAGCCTAGCAAACACAGAAGTGGATGCTCACAGTCAGCTATTGGATGGATCACAGGGCCCCCAATGGAGGAACTAGAGAAAGCACCCAAGGAACTAAAGGGATCTGCAACCCTACAGGTGGAACAATATTATGAACTAACCAGTACCCCAGAGCTCTTGACTCTAGCTGCATATGTATCAAAAGATGGCCTAGTCGGCCATCACTGGAAAGAGAGGCCCATTAGACTTGCAAACTTTATATGCCCCAGTACAGGGGAACGCCAGAGCCAAAAATTGAAATTGGGTGGGTAGGGGAGCAGGGGGTATGGTATGGGGGACTTTTGATATAGCATTGGAAATGTAAATGAGGAAAATGCCTAATATAAAATATTTTTAAAAAAGAAAAAGAAAAAAGAAAATTGGACATAGTACTACCAGAGGATCCTGCAATACCTCTCCTGGGCATATATCCAGAAGATGTTCTAACTGGTAAGAAGGACACATGCTACACTATGTTCATAGCAGCCTTATTTATAATAGCCAAAAGCTGGAAAGAACCCAAGATTTCCCTCAACAGAGGAATGGATACAGAAAATGTGGTATATTTACACAATGGAGTACTACTCAGCTATTAAAAAGAATGAATTTATGAAATTCCTATGCAAATGGATGGACATGGAGGGTATCATCCTGAGTGAGGTAACCCAATCACAAAAAAGTTCACATGATATGTACTCACTGATAAGTGTATATTAGCCCAGAAACTTAGAATGCCCAAGATACAAGATACAATTTACAAAACACATAAAACTCAAGAAGAACACTGACCAAAGTGTGGGCATTTTGCCCCTTCTTATAATTGAAAACAAAACACCCATGGAAGGAGTTACAGAGTCAATGTTTGGAGCTGACATGAAAGGATGGATCATCTAGAGACTGTCATACCCAAGGATCCGTCCCATAATCAGCCTCCAAATGATGACACCATTTCATATGCCAGGAAGATTTTGTTGAAAGGACCCTGATATAGCTGTCTCTTGTGAGACTATGCCGGTGCCTGGCAAACACAGAAGTGGATGCTCACAGTGAGCTAATGGATGGAATACAGGGCCCCCAATGGAAGAGCTAGAGAAAGTACCCAAGGAGCTAAAGGGATCTGCAACCTTATAGATGGAACAACAATATGAACTAAGCAGTGCAGCTGGAGCTTGTGTCTCTAGCTGCATATGGTTCAGAAGATGGACTATTAAGCCATCATTGGGAAGTGAGGCCCCTTGGTCTTGCAAACTTTATAAGCCTCAGTACTGGGGAATGCCAGGGCCAAGAAATGGGAGTGTGTGGGTAGGAGAATGGATGGGGGAGGATGGGGGACTTTTGGGATAGCATTTGAAATGTAAATGAAGAAAATACCTAATTAAAAAAATAAATTAATTAAAAACTTCCCAAGCATGATGAAGAGGGACACTTCATATTCCTCAGGGGGAAAATCCACCAAGAGGAAGTCTAAATTCTGAACATATATGCCTGAAATGCAAGAGCACCCAAATTCATAAAAGAAACTTTAGTAAAACTCAAAACTCACATTGAATCTCACACAATAATAGTGGGAAATTTTTACACCTCCACTCTTACCAACTGAAAGATCACTGAAACAGACACTAAACACACAAAGAGTGAAACTAAGAGAGGTTATGAACCATGTGGATTTAACACATATCTACAGAAGTTTTAACCCTAGAAGAAAAGAATACACCTTCTTCTCAACACTTCATGATACCTTCTCCAAAATTGATCATATAATTGGTAACAAAAAAAAAGCCCTCAACAGATACAAGAAAATTGAAAAAGTACCATGCATCATATCAGATCACCATGGCCTAAAGCCAATCTTCAATAACAGCAAAAGCTACAGAAAGCCCGCATACAAGTGGAAACTGAACAACTCTTTACTCAGTGATAATTTGGTCATGGATGAAAGAAAGAAAGAAATTAAAGACTTCCTGGAATTTAATGAAAATGTTGGTTCCTGGCCAGCGGAGTTGCCTGACACCCGCAAGGGCCCACACAGGATTCTCCACGGGATCCTAAGACCTCTGGTGAGTGGAACACAGCGCAGGCCCCAATCCAATCGCACGGAACCTGAGACTGCAGTACATAGGGAAGCAGACTACCCGGGCCTGTCCCGGGGCAAAAGCCCCTTCCGCTCCACTCGAGCCGCGGGCTTCCTGGCCAGCGGAGTTGCCTGACACCCGCAAGGGCCCACACAGGATTCCCCACGGGATCCTAAGACCTCTGGTGAGTGGAACACATCGCTGGCCCCAATCCAATCGCGTGGACCTGAGACTGCAGTACATAGGGAAGCAGACTGCCCGGGCCTGACCCGGGACAAAAGCCCCTTCCGCTCCACTCGAGCCGCGGGCTTCCTGGCCAGCGGAGTTGCCTGACACCCGCAAGGGCCCACACAGGATTCCCCACGGGATCCTAAGACCTCTGGTGAGTGGAACACATCGCTGGCCCCAATCCAATCGCGTGGACCTGAGACTGCAGTACATAGGGAAGCAGACTGCCCGGGCCTGACCCGGGACAAAAGCCCCTTCCGCTCCACTCGAGCCGCGGGCTTCCTGGCCAGCGGAGTTGCCTGACACCCGCAAGGGCCCACACAGGATTCCCCACGGGATCCTAAGACCTCTGGTGAGTGGAACACAGCACCGGCCCCAATCCAATTGCGCGGACCTGAGACTGCAGTACATAGAGAAGCAGACTGCCCGGGCCTGACCCGGGACAAAAGCCCCTTCCGCTCCACTCGAGCCGCGGGCTTCCTGGCCAGCGGAGTTGCCTGACACCCGCAAGGGCCCACACAGGATTCTCCATGGGATCCTAAGACCTCTAGTGAGTGGAATACAACTTCTGCCAGGAGTCCTGTTCGAACACCAGATATCTGGGTACCTTCCCTGCAAGAAGAGAGCTTTCCTGCAGAGAATACTCTACCCACTGAAACCAAGGAGAGTGCTACCCTCCCAGGTCTGCTTATAGAGGCTAACAGAGTCACCTGAAGTACAAGCTCTTAACAGAGACAACTATATCAGCTAGCTTCAGAGATTACCAGATGGCAAAAGGCAAACGTAAGAATCCTACTAACAGAAATCAAGACCACTCACCATCATCAGAACGCAGCACTCCCACCCCACCTAGTCCTGGGCACCCCAACACAACCGAAAAGCTAGACCCAGATTTAAAAACAGTTTTCATGATGATGATAGAGGACATCAAGAAGGACTTTAATAACTCACTTAAAGAATTACAGGAGAGCACTGCTAAAGAGTTACAGGCCCTTAAAGAAAAGCAGGAAAACACAGCCAAACAGGTAGAAGTCCTTAAAGAAAAACAGAAAAACACATCCAAACAGGTAATGGAAATGAACAAAACAATACTAGAACTAAAAAGGGAAGTAGACACAGTAAAGAAAACCCAAAGCGAGGCAACGCTGGAGATAGAAACCCTAGGAAAGAGATTTGGAACCATAGATGCGAGCATCAGCAACAGAATACAAGAAATGGAAGAGAGAATCTCAGGTGCAGAAGATTCCATAGAGAACATCGACACAACAGTCAAAGAAAATACAAAATGCAAAAGGATCCTAACTCAAAACATCCAGGAAATCCAGGACACAATGAGAAGGCCAAACCTACGGATAATAGGAATTGATGAGAATGAAGATTTTCAACTTAAAGGGCCAGCTAATATCTTCAACAAAATAATTGAAGAAAACTTCCCAACCATAAAGAAAGAGATGCCCATGATCATACAAGAAGCCTACAGAACTCCAAATAGACTGGACCAGAAAAGAAATTCCTCCCGACACATAATAATCAGAACAACAAATGCACTAAATAAAGATAGAATATTAAAAGCAGTAAGGGAGAAAGGTCAAGTAACATATAAAGGAAGGCCTATCAGAATTACACCAGACTTTTCACCAGAGACTATGAAAGCCAGAAGAGCCTGGACAGATGTTATACAGACACTAAGAGAACACAAATGCCAGCCCAGGCTACTATACCCGGCCAAACTCACAATTACCATAGATGGAGAAACCAAAGTATTCCAGGACAAAAGCAAATTCACACAATATCTTTCCACGAATCCAGCCCTTCAAAGGATAATAACAGAAAAGAAGCAATACAAGGACGGAAATCACGCCCTAGAACAAACAAGAAAGTAATCCCTCAACAAACCAAAAAGAAGACAGCCACAAGAACAGAATGCCAACTCTAACAACAAAAATAAAAGGAAGCAACAATTACTTTTCCTTAATATCTCTTAATATTAATGGACTCAATTCCCCAATAAAAAGACATAGACTAACAGACTGGCTACACAAACAGGACCCAACATTCTGCTGCTTACAGGAAACCCATCTCAGGGAAAAAGACAGACACTACCTCAGAGTGAAAGGCTGGAAAAGAATTTTCCAAGCAAATGGTCTGAAGAAACAAGCTGGAGTAGCCATTCTAATATCGGATAAAATCGACTTCCAACCCAAAGTTATCAAAAAAGACAAGGAGGGACACTTCATACTCATCAAAGGTAAAATCCTCCAAGAGGAACTCTCAATTCTGAATATCTACGCTCGAAATGCAAGGGCAGCCACATTCATTAAAGACATTTTAGTAAAGCTCAAAGCACACATTGCACCTCACACAATAATAGTGGGAGACTTCAACACACCACTTTCATCAAGGGACAGATCGTGGAAACAGAAACTAAACAGGGACACAGTGAAACTAACAGAAGTTATGAAACAAATGGACCTAACAGATATCTACAGAACATTTTATCCTAAAACAAAAGGATATACCTTCTTCTCAGCACCTCACGGGACCTTCTCCAAAATTGACCATATAATGGGTCACAAAACAGGCCTCAACAGATACAAAAATATTGAAATTGTCCCATGTATCCTATCAGAACACCATGGCCTAAGACTGATCTTCAATAACAACATAAATAATGGAAAGCCAACATTCACGTGGAAACTGAACAACACTCTCCTCAATGATACCTTGGTCAAGGAAGGAATAAAGAAAGAAATTAAAGACTTTTTAGAGTTTAATGA
This sequence comes from Mus musculus, assembly GCF_000001635.26. Classification (NCBI taxonomy): domain Eukaryota; kingdom Metazoa; phylum Chordata; class Mammalia; order Rodentia; family Muridae; genus Mus; species Mus musculus. Next base: position 121,465,264 of record NC_000070.6, on the reverse strand, counting down.
AAATGAAGCCACAACGTACCCAAACCTTTGGGACACAATGAAAGCATTTCTAAGAGGGAAACTCATAGCTCTGAGTGCCTCCAAGAAGAAACGGGAGAGAGCACATACTAGCAGCTTGACAACACATCTAAAAGCTCTAGAAAAAAAGGAAGCAAATTCACCCGAGAGGAGTAGACGGCAGGAAATAATCAAACTCAGGGGTGAAATCAACCAAGTGGAAACAAAAAGAAATATTCAAAGAATTAAACAAACGAGGAGTTGGTTCTTTGAGAAAATCAACAAGATAGATAAACCCTTAGCTAGACTTACTAAAGGGCACAGGGACAAAATCCTAATTAACAAAATCAGAAATGAAAAGGGAGACATAACAACAGATCCTGAAGAAATCCAAAACACCATCAGATCCTTCTACAAAAGGTTATACTCAACAAAACTGGAAAACCTGGACGAAATGGACAAATTTCTGGACAGATACCAGGTACCAAAGTTGAGTAAGGATCAAGTTGACCATCTAAACAGTCCCATATCACCTAAAGAAATAGAAGCAGTTATTAATAGTCTCCCAGCCAAGAAAAGCCCAGGATCAGACGGGTTTAGTGCAGAGTTCTATCAGACCTTCAAAGAAGATCTAATTCCAGTTGTGCACAAACTATTTCACAAAATAGAAGTAGAAGGTACTCTACCCAACTCATTTTATGAAGCCACTATTACTCTGATACCTAAACCACAGAAAGATTCAACAAAGATAGAGAACTTCAGACCAATTTCTCTTATGAATATCGATGCAAAAATCCTCAATAAAATTCTTGCTAACCGAATCCAAGAACATATTAAAGCAATCATCCATCCTGACCAAGTAGGTTTTATTCCAGGAATGCAGGGATGGTTTAATATTCGAAAATCCATCAATGTAATCCATTATATAAACAAACTCAAAGACAAAAACCACATGATCATCTCGTTAGATGCAGAAAAAGCATTTGACAAGATCCAACACCCATTCATGATAAAAGTCTTGGAAAGATCAGGAATTCAAGGCCCATACCTAAACATGATAAAAGCAATCTACAGCAAACCAGTAGCCAACATCAAAGTAAATGGAGAGAAGCTGGAAGCAATCCCACTAAAATCAGGGACTGGACAAGGCTGCCCACTTTCTCCCTACCTTTTCAACATAGTACTTGAAGTATTAGCCAGAGCAATTCGACAACAAAAGGAGATCAAGGGGATACAAATTGGAAAAGAGGAAGTCAAAATATCACTTTTTGCAGATGATATGATAGTATATATAAGTGACCCTAAAAATTCTAACAGAGAACTCCTAAACCTGATAAGCAGCTTCGGTGGAGTAGCTGGATATAAAATAAACTCAAACAAGTCAATGGCCTTTCTCTATACAAAGAATAAACAGGCTGAGAAAGAAATTAGGGAAACAACACCCTTCTCAATAGTCACAAATAATATAAAATATCTTGGCGTGACTCTAACTAAGGAAGTGAAAGATCTGTATGATAAAAACTTCAAGTCTCTGAAGAAAGAAATTAAAGAAGATCTCAGAAGATGGAAAGATCTCCCATGCTCATGGATTGGCAGGATCAACATTGTAAAAATGGCTATCTTGCCAAAAGCAATCTACAGATTCAATGCAATCCCCATCAAAATTCCAACTCAATTCTTCAACGAATTAGAAGGAGCAATTTGCAAATTCATCTGGAATAACAAAAAACCTAGGATAGCAAAAAGTCTTCTCAAGGATAAAAGAACCTCTGGTGGAATCACCATGCCTGACCTAAAGATTTACTACAGAGCAATTGTGATAAAAACTGCATGGTACTGGTATAGAGACAGACAAGTAGACCAATGGAATAGAATTGAAGACCCAGAAATGAACCCACACACCAATGGCCACTTGATCTTCAACAAGGAAGCTAAAACCTACCAGTGGAAAAAAAGACAGCATTTTCAACAAATGGTGCTGGCACAACTGGTTGTTATCATGTAGAAGAATGCGAATCGATCCATTTCTATCTCCTTGTACTAAGGTCAAATCTAAGTGGATCAAGGAACTTCACATAAAACCAGAGAAACTGAAATTCATAGAGGAGAAAGTGGGAAAAAGCCTGGAAGATATGGGCATCAGGGAAAAATTCCTGAATAGAACAGCAATGGCTTGTGCTGTAAGATCGAGAATCAAGAAATGGGACCTCATGAAACTGCAAAGCTTCTGCAAGGCAAAAGATACTGTCAATAAGACAACAGGCCACCAACAGATTAGGAAAGGATCTTTACCTGTCTTAAATCAGATAGGGGACTAATATCCAATATATATAAAGAACTCAAGAGGGTGGACTCCAGAAAATCAAATAGCCCCCTTAAAAGATGGGGCTCAGAGCTGAACAAAGTATTCTCACCCGAGGAATAACGAATGGCAGAGAAGCACCTGAAAAAATGTTCAACATCCTTAATTACCAGGGAAATACAAATCAAAACGACCCTGAGATTCCACCTCACACCAGTCAGAATGGCTAAGATCAAAAATTCAGGTGACAGCAGATGCTGGAGAGGATGGGGAGAAAGAGGAACACTCCTCCATTGTTGGAGGGATTGCAAGCTTGTACAACCACTCTAGCCTTGTCTAGTCCCTGATTTTAGTGGGATTGCTTCCAGTTTCTCACCATTTACTTTGATGTTGGCTACTGGTTTGCTGTAGGTTGCTTTTATCATGTTTAGGTATGGGCCTTGAATTCCTGATCTTTCCAAGACTTTTATCATGAATGGGTGTTTGATCTTGTCGAATGCTTTTTCCGCATCTAACGAGATGATCATGTGGTTTTTGTCTTTGAGTTTGTTTATATACTGGATTACATTGATGGATTTTCATATATTAAACCATCCCTGCATCCCTGGAATAAAACCTACTTGGTCAGAATGGATGATTGCTTTAATGTGTTCCTGGATTCGGTTAGCAAGAATTTTTTTTTAATTTTTTTTATTAGGTATTTTCCTCGTTTACATTTTCAATGCTATCCCAAAGGTCCCCCATATCCACGCCCCCAATCCCCTACCCACCCACTCCCCCTTTTTGGCCCTGACGTTCCCCTGTACTGGGGCATCTAAAGTTGGCAAGTCCAATGGGCCTCTCTTTGCAGTGATGGCCGACTAGGCCATCTTTTGATGCATATGCAGCTAGAGACAAGAGCTCCGGGGTACTGGTTAGTTCATATTGTTGTTGCACCTATAGGGTTGCAGTTCCCTTTAGCTCCTTGGGTAATATCTCTAGCTCCTGCATTGGGGGCCGTGTGATCCATCCAATAGCTGACTGTGATCGTCCACTTCTGTGTTTGCTAGGCCCTGGCATAGTCTCACAAGAGAGAGTTATATCTGGGTCCTTTCAGCAAAATTTTGCTAGTGTGTGCAATGTTGTCAGCCTTTGGAAGCTGATTATGGGATGGATCCCTGCATATGGCAATCACTAGATGGTCCATCTTTTTGTCACAGCTCCAAATTTTGTCTCTGTAACTCCTTCCATGGGTGTTTTGTTCCCATTTCTAGGAAACGGTAAAGTGTCCACACTTTGGTCTTCCTTCTTCTTGAATTTCATGCGTTTAGCAAGTTGTATCTTATATCTTGGGTATCCTAAGTTTCTGGGCTAATATCCCCTTATCAGTGAGTACATATTGTGTGAGTTCCTTTGAAGGAATGGATACAGAAAATGTGGTACATTTACACAATGGAGTACTACTCAGCTATTAAAAAGAATGAATTTATGAAATTCCTAGGCAAATGGATGGACCTGGAGGGCATCATCCTGAGTGAGGTGACCCAATCACAAAAGAACTCATATGATATGTACTCACTGGTAAGTGGATATTAGCCCAGAAACTTAGAATACCCAAGATACAAGATACAATTTGGAAAACACATGAAACTCAAGAAGAACGAAGACCAAAATGTGGACACTTTGCCCCTTCTTAGAATTGGGAACAAAACACTCATGGAAAGAGTTTCAGAGACAAAGTTTGGAGCTGAGATGAAAGCATGCACCATCTAGAGACTGCCATACCCGGGGATCCATCCCATAATCAGCCCCAAACGCTGACACCATTGCATACACTAGCAAGATTTTGCTGAAAGTATCCTGATATAGCTGTCTCTTGTGAGGCTATGCCAGGGCCTAGTAAACACAGAAGTGGATGCTCACAGTCATCTATTGGATGGATCACAGGGCCCCCAATGGAGGAGCTAGAGAAAGTATCCAAGGAGCTAAAGAGATCTGCAACCCTGTAGGTGCAACATTATGAACTAACCAGTACTCCCGAGCTCTTGACTCTAGCTGCAAGTGTATCAAAAGATGGCCTATTCGGCCATCACTGGAAAGAGAAGCCCACTGGACAGGCAAACTTTATATGCCCCAGTACAGGGGAATGCCAGGGCCAAAAAATGGAAATAGGTGGGTAGGGGAGTGGGGGGGGGAGACTTTGGGATAGCATTGGAAATGTAATTGAGGAAAATACGTAATAAAAAAATAAGAGAAAAAAAATATGCCTTCTTCTCAACACTTCATGTTACCTTCTCCAAAATCGACCAATTTGGTCACAAATCAACTCTCAACAGATACAAGAAGATTGAGAAAATACCATGAATCTTATTAGATCATCATGGCCTAAAGCTTGTCTTCAATAACAGAGAAAACTAGAGACAGCCCACATACACATGAAAACTGAACAACTCTTTACTCATTGATAAATTGGACATGGATGAAATAATAAAAGAAAATAAAGACTTTCTGGAATTTAATGAAAATATTGGCACATCATACACAAACATAAGGGACCCAAAGAAAGAAGTGCTAAGAGCATAGTTCATAGCAGTAAGTGCTCTTGTAAAGAAAGGGGCGAGATCTTACACTCACAATTAACAGCACTCTTGAGAGCTGTAGAACAAAAAGAAAAAAGGTCACCCAAGAGGATTAGAAGGCAGGAAATAGTGAAATTCAGGGCAGATATTAACCAAATAAAAACAAAGAAAAAAATACAACGAATAAACAAAACCAAAGGATGGTTCTTTGAAAGAATCAACAAGATAGATAAACCCCAATCAAAACTAACTAAAGGGCTAAGAGGCAGTATCCAAATTAATAAAATCAGAAATGAGAAGGGAGACATTACAACAGAAACAGAGAAAATTTTTAAAAATCATCATATCCTACTATAAAAGTCTATACTCAACAAAATAGGAAAATCTAAATGAAAAGGATGGTTTTCTAGACAGATGCTACATATCAAAGTTAAATCAAGAACAGGTAAAATAACTAAAGAGGCCCATATCAAACAAGGAAATAGAAGAAGTCATTTTAAAAACTCCAAAATAAAAACAGCCCAGGGCCAGATGGATTTAGCGCAGAATTCTACCAGACTTTCAAATAAGACCTGATACCAATTTTCCTCCAAGTACTCCATAAAATAGAAACAGAAGGATACTACCTAAATTGTTTATGCAGCCACAATTATTCTGACACCTAAACCACCCAAGGACTCAACCAAAAAAGAGAACTTCAGACCAATCTCGCTTATGAATATTGATGCAAAAATTCACAATAAAATTCTTGCAAACTGAATCCAAGAACAAATCAAAACCATCATTCACCATGATCAAGTAGGTTTCATCACAGGGATGCAAGGTTGTCTTATTATATGAAAATCCATGAATGAAATCCACAATATAAACAAACTCAAAGAAAAATCACATGATTATCTCCTTAGATGCTGAAGAAGCATTTGACAAAATACAACACCCCTTAATGTTAAAAGTATTGAAGAGATCAGGAACTCAATGCCCATACCTAAACATAACAAAAGCAATTTACTGCAAACCAATAGCCAATATCAAATTAAATGTAGACATACTTGAAGCAATCCCACTGAAATCGCAGACAAGAAAAGGATGCCCAATCTCCCCATATCTGTTAAATATAGTACTCAAAGTGTTACCTAGAACAATAAGACAACAAAAGGAAATCAATGGGATACAAATTGGTAAAGAAGAAATAAAGCTATCACTATTTGCAGATGATACAATAGTATATATAAGCGACCCCAAAATTCTACCAGAGAACATCTCCAACTGATAAACTGTGGGGCATTGGGCTATGTACAGACAGTCTGGTCTCCAGTAGAGCTGAGGTGGAATACTGGAGTGGTAATAATTCTTCTACATGTCACAGATGGAGTTCACTTATGCTCCTGGAACTCTGGCTCCTGCCAAAGTTACTGCTCCCTCAGCCCCCACAGGAGAAGCATGGTTAGTAGTCAAGTAGGCAATGCCTCAAGCTTCTGACCTTCAGACTAAACTCCTCTCAATTACCTAGCAACAGTAAAGATAACAGCACACCATAAGAAGGGCTGCTTGGCCCCACCTTGCACTCTTACTCCTCTTACTCCCCTTACTCTACTCTCTCCTTTCCTCTCCTCTCTCCTCTCTTCTCCCCATCCCCTCCCCTCCTCTCCTCTCCTCTCCTCTCCTCCTTTCTCCTCTCCTCATTCTCTTCCTATCTCTCTCTTACTCTCTAGTCTTTCTTCTCTCTCTCTTCTGCCTTCTTCCTCTTGGCCATGGCCAGTCATATTCTCTCTCTCTCTCTCTCTCTCTCTCTCTCTCTCTCTCTCTGTCTCTCCCTCTCCACCTTTTCTCTTTCTCCCTGTCTTTCTACAATAAACCTCTAAAACCATAGACTGTCTCTGTTCATCAAGGCCCACTGCGATTACTCTCACCTATGTGGGAACCTCTCTCCCTAAGCCCTCTGTCCCATAACGCCAGGGCTAAAGGGTGTCATCCCAGAGTTCCTGGTCAGGGGCTTCCCCTTGTTCACCCACCTTTGAGTGTGGTCAGTGGCTTAGATGCCCTCCTGGGGCCAAGTGGAAAGCATCTGGTAGCCCTCCCATGTCCACCCCTCCAGAGCACAAGAGGAACTCTAGCCAGAAACGGGCTATCCTCACTTTCCCCTTCTTCAGATGCCCCTTTTGAGTTCCTACACTAAACTTCAGCAAAGTGACTGGATGTAAAATTAACTCAAATAAATCATTAGCATTCCTTTATACAAAGGATAAACAGGCTGAGAAAGAAATTAGGGAAACAATTCTCTTCACAATAGCCACAAATAGAATAAAATATCTTGGGGTAACTGTAACCAAACAACTTAAAGACATGTATAACAATAACTTCAAGTCTCTAAAAAAAAAAAAAAGAAATCAAAGGAGATCTCAGAAAATGGAAAGATCTCCCATGCTCAAGGATTGGCAGAATTAACATATTAAAATGGCCATCTTACCAAAGGCAATCTATAGGCTCAATGAAATTCCCATCAAAATTCCAAAAAAATTCTTAAAAAGACCAAAAAAAAGGAGCAATTCTCAAATTCATTTGTAAAGGCAAAAAATCCAGAATAGCTAAATCAATTTTAACAATAAAAGAGCACGTGGGGGAATCAGCATCCCTGAACTTTAGCTTTACTACAGAGAAAAAGTAATAAAAACTGCTTGGTATTGGTTCACTGACAGACATGTTGATCAATGGAATAGAATTGAAGACCCAGAAATAAAACCACACACTTATCTTCACTTGATTAATTCCAAAGCATACAATGGAAAAAAGAAAGCACCTTCAATAAATGGTGCTGAACATACTGGCCGTCTGTATGTAGAAGAATGAGAATAGACCGATATCTGTCACCTTCTACAAAGCTCAAGTCCAAGTGGATCAAGACCTCAACATAAAACTGGATACACTGAGTCTAGTAGAAGAGAAAGTGGAGAAGAGGCTTGAATTCATTGGCACAGGGGGAAAATTTCCTGAACAGAACTCCAATGGCTCATGCTCTAAGATCATGAATTGATAAAGGGGACCTCATGAAACTCAAAAGCTTCTAAGACAAATTGGCAACCTTCTGATTGGAAAAAAATCTTCAGTAACCTCACATCAAATTGAGGTCTAATATCCAAAATATAAAAGGAACTCAAGAAGTTAATCACCAAAAAGCAAAAACAAAAACAAGCAAACAAAAAAAACAAAAAAAAACAAATAAACCAATTAAAAATGGAGTATAGGACTAAACTGAGAATTCATGCCTGAGGGATCTGAAATGGCTGAGAAACACCTAAAAAAAAAATGTTCAAAGTCCTTAGTGATCAGAGAAATGCAAATCAAAACTACCCTGAGATTCCACCTTACACCAGTCAGAATAGCTAAGGCCAAAACCTCAGGTGACAACACATGTTGGAGAGGATGTGGAGAATGAGGAACACTCCTCCAATGGTGGTGGGAATGCAAACTGGTACAACCACTCTGGAAATCAATCTGGAGTTTCCTCAGAAAACTGGAAATAGATCTACCTGAAGACCCAGCTATACAACTCCTGTGAATATACCCAAAGGATGCACCACCACGGCACAGGGGCCCCTGTTCCACTATGTTCATAGCGGCCTTATTTGTGATAGCCAGAAGCTGGAAACAACCTAGATGTCTAACGACAGAAGAATAGATACTGAAAATATGGTTCATGTGACAATGGAATACTACTGAAGTATGAAGGACAAGGACATCCTGACATTTACAGGCAAATGAATTGAACTAGAAAATAGTCTGAGTGAGATAACTCGGGCCCAAAAGGGCATGCATGGTATGTACTCACTAATAAGTGGATATTAGCCAAAAGGAGGAGGGGGGAGAAGGAGGGGGAGGAGGAAAGAAAGAAAGAAAGAAAGAAAGAAAGAAAGAAAGAAAGAAAGAAAGAAAGAAAGAAAGAAAGAAAGAAAGAAAGGAGGGAGGGAGGGAGGGAGGGAGGGAGGGAGGGAGGGAGGGAGGGAGGGAGGGAGGGAGGGAGGGAAGGAGAAAGGGAGGGAAGGAGAAAGGGAGGTATATGCTCTAAACAGGCAGCATATTCCAGCTAATATGAGCCTCCCAACACACATACAGTAGAGGTCTTTCAGGTCTGTGTTCAATCAGAGATGAAGAAACTAAGCCTCAAGAGGGAGGGAG